>NC_045428.1:30295640-30620640 GCF_902635505.1 Sarcophilus harrisii
TTTGCTTTAGGAGATCAGGTGAATATGCCCCAAGGTCCAATATGTACCCCTCTTCCTAATAATATTTTAAATCATCATTGGCTTTTTTAATATAGATTTTTAAATGCATTTTGGGGTTCATCTTCAATATTCTTATCTTCTAAAATTAGTGGAGTCTTTTCCATGTGTTCCCTTCATGGTACAGTGTAATGGGAGGACCCAGAAGGCCTAGGCTCAAATCTGAAAGGTGACCTTTACTTCTGTCAGACCACAGACAAGTCATTTAATCTGGCTGGGCCTCAGTTTCCCCATTTGTAAAATTAGGGGAATAACTAAATGATCTCTGAGATCCTTTCCCAACTCTCTATATAAATTCATCAGCCCTTTTAAACTGTTTAATTGAGATAAAAGAATCCCTAACGTGAGGTTTGGTGTATGCAACCACAGTAACCCCTAAAGGCTCAGTACCTTAATTCAGGGCTCAGTTGGTTATCATTTCTGTTCTTGTTTAAATATAACCCTGAAAAAGAAATAAACCTTGTCATTCAAGAGCAGGAGTTCTTTTGGGGAGTGTTATAACCCTTTGACAGTCTAGTGAAACCCCTCTCGATAATGATTTTTAAATGCAAAAAAAATCTAAGATAACACAACGTAATTGGGTTCCTTTGTGATCCGAGGTATTTTATGCATTTAAAACCAAAGTAGCTGGCCTGGACTTTAGCCGAAATACTTGTATCCTGAAGGACCTACCACCCTCTATGCATTTTTCCTAATTTTGCTGTCCTGGTTACTAAGGGCGGCTGGTAGACCCATTTGTCATCATTCATTACTGATGGTAATTTACTGAACCTTTTATGCATGTACTCTTTTCATTTTTCCATCTGAGCGATGAGGAGTACAGCATTCTGCTCAGAGCTCCAAAGAGATGAAGAAGAAAGCAGAGAAATCTCAGAGCTTACAATCTGTTACAGGGAGATGAGACATCTGTGTACAAAACAAACCATGTACGTGAAATAACCCCAGTCCCTACTCGACTTCATGGGAATTTTCAGAGAATGGAGTAGAATATTTGGTCAAAGGGACCTTGGTATCCAGTATGCCCTGCCTGGGGAAATAGTAAGCCCCCCCGTCTTGGAGGGTCATGTATATCGTAGAATTCTAGCAGATACAGATTGAATTAAGTGTCCTTAAAGGTCCCTTCCCAGACTGCAATCCTGTGATTTCTATTTGTGTGTCTTAACCATGAGTAGGCCAGGAACATTCTGTTCATGATTCAAAAGGGAACCAGAAAGAGCATAGCACATTACCACAAAAGGGGCACAGCCATGAGGGGCATAGACCAAGGAATATTCAGCTGGGAAGCCGGGTACGAGGAATGAACCATGTAGTGCTAGCTTTTTAATAAAAGGAAAAAGCACACTTTTAAATGTGTGAATAAGGGCACAAGACGTCAGAAGGACTCTTCTATATTAAACAGACCTTCACTGTGTTCTTCTATCCTGAAACGTACAGTTGCAGAGCGTGGACACAGTTCAGGGATAAGGCACAGCAACAATCAAAGGGTTACAGAGATGAGGTCATTTTAGCTTCGAAAAGAAAAAGGCCGACAACAATAAGAGAATTCAAATGTATACAGAGCTGTTTTATTGGTGACCGGCTCTCTGCTCCATTACTGGGATCAGAGTGAGGGAATAAATTGAAATGTAATCAGTTTCTAGAAATGAACGCTGTTTTCTGACTGCAGCTCTGTATAACAAAGGATCCCCTTTCCAACTGTTTTGTTTGGGGGGATAGAATTCTTGAGGCTGGCTGGGAGGGTTTGTTTTTGTTAAATATAAGGTTATTTAAATGTAAGATATTTTGTGGGTATTAATGCTAAACTATCTACTGATAATGTACATTTTCAAATAATTAGCCTGTTCAAAAGAAATTTTGGCTACTTGTATTTTGTTGGGAAAACCAGGGTTCAAATCCAAATCCATGATTATTACTGTGCCAACATGGAGAAGTCATGATATCATCAATTTAAAGTTAGAATGGAACTTGGAGGCTGAGTGCAATAGCTTCATTTTAAAGATGAGGAAACTTGCTTGTCTAAGGTCACCAAGCCAGTAAGTGTTCAGAGCAGAATTAGAACTGTTTTTTTAACTCCAAAATTGCTGCTCTTTCTAGCATAGCACATAATCACACCGGTTATGTGCAGAACCCCATGCCAGGCAATGGGTCATGAAACCTTTTAGTTGAGGCTTAGATGATAACTTTCCTCCATGCTTTTCCTAGTCTTGTAAACTCTTGGGCCATCATTGTGAGAAAACTAGCAAGTACATATAGAGAAAATGAGTCACAAACAAACTTACATGAAACTGCTTTCACAAAGTAAAACTCTCACATTGATTTCTTTTCTCTCTTTCTTTCTTTCTTTTTTTTTTTTTTTGCTTTGAATTTTTTTTTTTTATTAAACTTTTTTATGTACAAAACATATGCATGGGTAATTTTTCAACACTGATCCTTGCAAAATCTTGTGTTCCAAATTTTCCCCTCCTTCCCCTCACCCCCTCCCCTAGATGGCAGGTAATCCAGTACATGTTAAATATGTTAAAATATATGTTAAATTCAATATAGCTATACACATTTATGCAATTATGCTGCACAAGAAAAATCAGACCCAAAAGGGGAAAAAAAAAAACTGAGAACAAAATGCAAGCAAACAACAACAGAAAAAGTAAAAATGCTACTCAGTTCCCATAAACTTCATCACAAGATTATGGGAACTGCTCTGAAATATCTCATTGTTGGAATAAGTCACTTCCATAAGAATCAATCACCATATAATCTTGTTGTTGCCATGTACAATGATCTCCTAGTTCTACCCACTTCACTCAGCATCAGTTCATGTAAGTCTCTCCAGGCCTCTCTGAAATCATCCTGCTGATCATTTCTTGCAAAACAATAATATTCCATCACATTCATATACCAGAATGTATTCAGTCATTCTCCAGCTAATAGGAATCCCCTCAGTTTCCAGTTTCTTGCTACTACAAAAAAGACTGCCACAAACATTTTTGCACCCATATTGATTTCTTAACTATAAGGACAATGGTTGCATCAAGGCAAAAAAGTACTTGTGTGGGTAGTCCCAGAATAGAAAGCATATTGAGTCCCCAGACCCAAGGGTCTCTTCTGCTCAGTTGAGGATCTGGATGTTTGGCTGATGTTGTGAATACATAGAGAAATGATTCAGACTGGGGATGATACTTTCCTGGCATATTCTAAACTCTGGAAATAGCCACAGGAAAGATTGCCAGGGCAATGAACTCCATTGATGATGACTATGAACACTATAGACTTTGTCATTGTCTTAGAGACAGGAAGGAATTATCATGGAACCTTTACTGAGACTTGTTATTTGTTTGCTGGTTGCAGCTAAATTCACAATCCCACTTCCCAAGGCACAAATCAGTATCTTCTTGCTCATTAGAAAGGGTAACATGATGGAGAGTGGGGTTCAAAAATCTTGTAAACAGAACAATGAGAGAGATGATACGTTTGGTCATGTCTAAAGTCTGAGTGTTTTGAGGCTAAGTCTGCTAGAAATAGCACCCTAAATGTTAGTCATTTAAAAAACAACAATCATGTTAAATTTCAAAATTGAGGTCAGAATGGAAATCCGTAAGAAAGCACTGGGACTCTTACTGTGACCCCTTCTGAATCCTTACACTCAGATTTCCTTCCATTCCATATTTAATAAGAGCTACCATATAACATTTAATAAATATATACACAAATACCAAAAGAAAGAAACAAATTAAGAAAGGTTGGAAATTGGAAAACAGTAAATGAGAAAATGAATGAATGAATGAACTGCCGTACTCATGCATGGCTAGTTGGTCAATTGAGTGTTTATTTGAGTCTGACACCATTGTCCTGGACAAGGTCTTATCTAATCCCACTCCCAAAGGAGAAAGGGAGGAGAAAACTTCTTTCCATTTGCTGTGTGTATATTTTATGTTATACATATTATTTTTTATCGTGTAAGCACTATTTCTCCATTTACCAAAAAGGAAGTAGACTTTGTCCTCAAGATTGTACATTGTTGGAGAGCCTTGAGTCAAGTCAAATCCATCCTTGTTTAAGTGACTCCTATGTGCCAGGCTGTGCTAAATCTTGCCCATTTGTCTTTATAGCTTTACTAATTGGCACAATACTTATTGTGCTTGATTATATGTTTAATAAATGGATGACAATACATCATGGAAGCTCAGATAGTTATTTCAGATGTTCCACCCTCCTGGAAGCACTGTCATATTGTTTTAAGAGAATTAGAGTAGTAATAGGGTGATAAATAGGAGTATTATAAGGAGCAGAGTGGTAGCTTTCTGGGGACAGGGACTATTTAACTTTTATACATAGCTCTCTAGCCGAGCACCTTGCACAAAATAGACACCTAATAATTATTTGTTGGAAAACTCAACCTCCAAAAGGAGATGAGAAAATAATCCTTCTGTTCTTTGCAAAGGTGCAGAACTCTGGGTGAGGAACACTGCATATATCCATTCTCTCTTAGTACTGGTTTTTTCCTCTTTATTCTTTGCTACAAGAATTGGGCTTGCTGACTAGTGACCCAGGAAGAAGTACATTCAGAAACTAAAGTGACATAAAAGCAAAGATAGCCATAAAAATGCTCTTACATTATAAACAAATACTTATCTAATTGAACCTTAAGGTAAATGCATTCTCATATTGAATGTAGATCAAAGCCCTGCCCCTCTTTGTCATATAATAAAAGCTAAAATTTATGTAGTACTTTGATAATAACAATAGCAAACATTTTCACTCTTTAGTAATGATAATTGCCAGGATTTAGATAGTGCTTTAATAATAGCGAACCTTTATATAGCACTCGGATAATAACAATAGCTATCATTTATGTCGTACTTTTATAATAATAGTAAAAATTTATATAGTGCTTTAATAGTGATAATTAGCATTTAGATAGTACTTTAAACTAGCTACTTTATATAGCACTTTGGTAATAACAATAGCTATCATTTATATTGCACTTTAGCAATAATAGTAGTTTGCATTTATTTAGTGCTTTAATAATAGGTAACCTGTGTATAGCACTTTGATAGTAATAATAGCTAACATTAATATAGCACTTTAATAATAATAATAATAGTTTGCATTTATTTAGTGCTTTAATAATAGCATACCTGTATATGGCACTTTGATAATAACAATGGCTAACATTTACACAGCATGTAATAGTTAGGATTTAGATAGTGCTTTAATAATGATAATTAACATTTAGATAGTGCTTAATAATAGCTAACTTTTCTATAGCACTTTTGTAATAACAATAGCTATCATTTATATAGCACTTTAGCAATAATAGTTTGAATTTATTTAGTGCTTTAATAATAGCTAACTATAATGTAACTATATATAATATATACTATATACTATATATAATATCATAATAACTATGATAGCCAAACAAGTGATAATAACAGTAGCTAATATTTATATAGCACTTTGATAATAATAATAACTAACATTTACCTAGCATTTGATAAAAACAGTAGCTAACATTTATGTAGCACTTTAATAATAACATTTACCTAGCACTTTAATAACAATAATAATTGTTAACATCTATATCGTGCTTTAATAACAGCTAACATTTATACAGCACTTACTCTGTATTTTCTCATTTAATCCTCATTACAATTCTACAGGGAAGTGCTATTGTTACCTCATTTACAGATGAGGGAACTGAGGCAAGCAGAGGCTGGGTTCACCCTCAGGCAGGTCTTTCTGACTCTGGGCATTATGGAGCCCCCCCCCCCCCCCCCCCCCCCCAATTGCCCCATATGGACATAGGAGATTTTCCTGGTTCACCTGCCTTTGTGAAATGGATTAACAGTGACTTTCCCGTTTCTCTCGCCAAGGTGTACAAAGGGGAAGAAGCAACCTTCCAAATCTCAGGCCTTCAGAGCAACACCGATTATCGATTCCGCGTGTCCGTGTGTCGCCGTTGCTTAGATACCTCACAGGAGCTGAGTGGAGCCTTCAGCCCTTCGGCCGCTTTTGTACTACAGCGGAATGAGACGATGCTCGCGGCAGAAACGGGGTGCTTCGACGACCCCAAAAGGAAGAGCCCAATGCCTACTGATGGACAATTCGCAGCCCTCATCGTCCTTGGCTTCGCGGGCCTGTCTGTTTTGTTTGCCTTTATATTACAATACTTCTTAATGAAGTAGACCAGTCCAACAGAGTCCGAGGTATGAATTTAGGTAATGCTACGCATTGTAATACACACATTTATCCAGATAGTTCTTTTTAAAAAAATTTTTTTAAAAACCTTTTTTGTTCTTTGATTTATATACTTCTCTTGTTTTACAGTTCTAGCTAGGAATAAACTATCAGTGTTTTGGTGCACCTTTTTGAAATGCAAAACTAGGAAGAGGTTCAACTGGATCAATAAGCAAACCAGATACCAAAAGCAAGCTTTCCTCGCGCTGAATTTTCTTTTCAGTTTTTTTCTTTCAATTTGCCTTTATACTGTTTTCACCGGTGTCTCTCAACCTTCGATTTTATATGTTACCGTTCAGTAGATGATAATCACCAGTCACTTCTTTATGTCTTTTTTTTTTTTTTTTAATCATCATATACTTGTAAACATTAATCAGTTACAATGTGTGTAGCGATAGGGCCAGAGTTTTGTTATAAGTGAACGAGACGAGGTATTTGGAGTATCGCCAACAGCATGAGACTGATTCACTACAAGGCATCTGCCCTAAGCACCATTTACTGTTTATTTTTATTTTTATTTTTTTGTCACTCAGTTATTTAACGATGATTAGTTCATTTAAATCAGAACATGTACTACAGGCTAAAATATTTTTATAATCTGTTATTCTTATAATTTTTAACACTATGAAACTGCCTCTATAAAAAAAAATCAAGTAACCAAAATGCATATCAATGATGGCGCATTCTAGATTTTTCCCATGTCAATCCATAGCAGTAACTTTAAAGAGGGCATTGTGCAATAGCTAGCTAGTTATCTCCTTGGTCAGCTGTCTGAAAGCTGCTTTACCTTGTTTGTCTAGCCTTGTATATATATAACTACTCCTAATCTAATCACTAGATTTTATTATATTCTGTTACATTGGACATGAATTATGTGACTAGGACTGGTGACAGCTTCCTGCCTCTGCTGATTGCAGGCAATTTTACACTAACTATGAGCAGTCTCTCTCTCTCTCTTTCGCTCTCTCTCTCTCTTCTCTCTCTCTCTCTCTCTGTCTCTTTCTCTCTCTCTCTCTTCTCTCCTCTCTTCTATCTTCACTCAGCCTATCTGTCTGTCTCTTTCTTACTTTGTTTCTTTCTCTGTGTGTGTCTTTTTCTCCCTGTGTTTCTGTCTTTCTCCGTTTCCCTCGCATGCACTCTGTTGCTCACTCTCTCTCATTCTCACTTTGTTTCTCTTCTCTCTCTCCTTCTCTTTCCCTGTCTCTCTTCCTTCACCTTGTCAGCTCATTATTTTTGGAAGATTCGCTGGTAGACCGATGGTTGTCTCGTTCTTTGAGGTATCGATGAAGTGATTGCATTCCAGTATCTTTAATCAATACACACAAGCCTATTCTAACAGAGCAGATCAAAATTGACAAGACGAAAGAAAAATCAACTAAATTTGTAGTTTGTCTAACCATGTTTTGACCTGGCTATCCATACATGCACAGGGAGCGAGTGGGATGATCTGGTGGTAACACAGGGTATTGGGAGTTAGGAGCCCTAGATTCTGTCCCTGGTTCTGTCACTAACTTGCTGCGTGACCTTAAAAAGTCACTTTAACCTCTCTGTGCCTCAGTTTCCCCAGCTATTGAAAACAAGACTGGGGATTCTAATACTTGTTTGTAAGTGCTTTGAGAGCCTCGGACAACAGGTGCTATAGGCTGCATGCAAAGCATTATTCTGACATGCTGATTTGGAGTCATGAGATAATTGATTTCTTTTTTAAACCCAAAGTCAGTGGACTATTTATATGAAGTCAGTAACGTAAGAGTACCTCAGGGACATTTCAGAGTTGGAGGTGCAAATTATTCCAAAAGGGTGCAACAGACACAGTGTAATCCCCTGCTTTTGTTTTATTTTTTGTTTGTTTTTTGTATATTTTTGCTACTTGGTTTGGCTCGGTCATAGCTCCGTCATGCTTGGTCTACGTTGTCTGCAATGCCGTGTCCTCCTGTACTAGCGTGAGATTCCCATCACCAAAGTCATGGGGAAAACCAACCATACCTTTGTTTGGAATTTATTTATACTATATTCTGCATTCAGTACTTTAAATACCAATTACAGTGCAATCTTTTATTTATTGTAAAAAAAAATAATAAAAAGTGTACTTATGTACTAATTGTCCCTCGTAGCATGTTATATTTTTTTTTTGTCTTGTTTTATAATGTTGTAATTTTAGGTCAGTTCTTTTTTTTTTTTCCTCCCTGGCAACATTGGTAGTGTTATTAATCTTTTGACATTTTTCTTGTGTTTTTAAAGATAAGAGCATCTAGTATATTCAATGCCAAAAACAAAAAAATGAATAACAAAAATAAAAATAAAAAACAACCTATGATCAGTGATTGCAAAGTTTACATGTATCCAGAATTCATAATCATCTCTTGGAAGGAAGTGCTAAGATCCACAAATCATGCTATCTGCCTAGATCAGTGTAGGACATAGTAGAGTTTGATATTTTGTCATGAACAGGAAGAATGAGTTGAATTAGCCTGGCAAATGAGTAGCACCAAGATCTCTTTTTGCCAAAGTTCTACCATTTTGAAATTTGCCCCCTTGTAATTTTAATGGATTTGCCATAAAAACCATTCAGGCCTATTAGTTATATTTGGGGAGCAGGTTTTTTTTTTTTTTAAAGGCACTCTTTTGAAGCAATGAATATTCAACCTAACTACAGTTTTCAGCCCTTGTCCCTTCTGCATCACCTACAAATTTAAATAAAATCTTCTCCGTTGGGTGAGTGCTTCAAAACTGCTGCTATAGCAAAATCCTTTATATTGGTTTGTGTGTGCATGTGCGTGCGTGTGTATGTGTGTATCTGTTGTGTGTGTTTGTGTATGTAATAGGGTAATAATAGTTTGTGCCAAATGGCCATTTGACCATTTTTATGATTTTTGAAAGTCTTTTGTCTTGCCACCAATAAACTGAAATAGTTGAAACTGAAGCCTGAAACATTTCATATTATTGCTGCCCAGAGTCATTGGAAGGGAAAATCCAGTTCTGGGTTTAGAGCTGGAAGATGCAGGTTCAGATACCAGCTCTATTCTTTATCTTTTCTGTGACCTTGCGTAAGCCCTAAACCTCTCAACCTCGGTGGTCTAACTATAAAATGAGAGGGTTATCCCCCTCAAATCTAAATCCAGTAGGATCCTACTTGTTAGCACAGTGAATGTCAGGAAATGGTTACTCTGCTTAGCTAAACACTCATACACACACACACACACACACACACACACACACACACACACACACACACTGCTGAGGCCTTCGCCTCCCCCTTAGCACCGAGCACAGTGCCTTGTACACAACAGGTGCTCAATACACATTCACTGACTTGAGTTAAATGTTACCGTAGGCCTCCAATGTACACAGGACAAAAAACGAAAGTGTCCAATTACTGTTGCTGTGCCCTTTAAAATGTGTAGAAATAAATGACTTCTTGATGCTCTTAACTTCTCCCAGTATGTCAAATCCTTCAGCCCCTGCCTTGACAAGTACCAGTAATATGAAGCAAAAAAAATCAGAATTCTTAAAGAAATTGTTAAATTGGGGGAAAAGTGAGCCTTTTTTAAGGGGAAAAATTGTTTTTTCATATTCTCTGTCTTGTTTTTATCAACTTGAAACATTGAGGATCTTCTAATCTTGGTTGGTTAGCTACGGTAACTCAGTATTCATGTCAAAATTGAAAAGTGCCCTAGCTGAAGTGTTTGAATGTTTTCCTTGCACAATTCTTTAAATTGAAAGACAAAAAATGGTTTACCTCACTGTTGGACATACATTCCAAGCTTTTCAACTTTAAGAGAGAAATAATCATAAGTTTTTTTCCTGTATTGTAAATTTTAGACTATTTCACATGCATTGTATTAAAACTGCCATATCAATTTTAATGTATAGATTTTGCAAATATTACACTATATGTAATACCTAACTGTATCTGTAGTGTATATGTAATATATTTATGCTCAATAAATGTTTTAATTCTTTCTGACTCGAGTAGGAATTTTTATTATGGCACGGATATAATTTCTTTGTTTCTAATTGTAAGTATTTTGAGAAGGAAACTACCCCTCCAAATGGAACTTTTCCTTGTAGAATCAAATCCTCACCCAAATCGAAGGGACCTCCAACATAAACTTATTTCTCAATAAGAATCCCCTGCCTCCATTTAATGGGGAAGCCCACGCCCTCCAGAGATTTCTGAAAACTCATGATTGTTAGAAAGTTTATCCTTACCACAAGCTTCATTTGGCTTTACAGCCCAGCTATCTAGTCCTGCCCTCACTAGCTTAAATCCCTAATGTGTATGATGGAACTCAAATATCTTTGGAGATAATTATCATGTCCCTGGTGAGCTTTCTCTTCTCCAGGCTCAACTTTCTCTGGTTTTTCAACCAATTCTCCTATGCCACAGACTGAAGACTCTTCAACTATCCTAGTTGTCTTCTTGAACCCTCTCTAACTCATTCCTGGCTCTGCTGAACTAACATTCCACATGTGATCTCACCAGGGCAGCATATAACTTATTTTTAGATGCCACACCTCTCACTGCAGCCAAAGATGGCTACCATATTATGCTTCAAATTGGGAATAGGCAAGCTTACTATATCCTGATATTTAAACTGTCTTTAACTTTTGAAATCAATTTTTGGAACTTAAATGTAAAACTTGAAATTCATCCCTATTTCATCATATTTAATTTAGTTCCATTAGTTCCAATCTTTTTGAATTCTGCTTGTACTGTGCTGTCTACTCACTATCCTTCCTATTATATGACATCTAAAAAAATGATTGATATACTATGTCTTTTTCCTGCTAATATTCATAATATCCTTGAATCTTTTTTTTTTTCTTTATACAAAAAATACTTGGAGACCTGGGAATAGGGCTGGATCATTTTAATTCAACAAATTGCCTACTCTATGCAAATCATAGGTTCAAATAACCATCAAGTATTTATTAAGCAGCTGTCTCATGCCAGGTACTGTTGGTGGAAAAAAGAAAGGCATTCTCAGTGCTTTATAGTTCTTTCATGATTAAGTTTACATGGAATTTCTGGGTTTTTTTTTTTTAAATAGTAACAACAGTAATAATAATAATAAATCCAAATATTTAAATTGGTTATTTTCTTAAAAGACAGCCATGGCCAGTGAATTAATCATCTGGGAACCAGCCTACTCATTAGAGATGACTTTCTTCATCCTCAGCATGACAAGAGTACATTTCTGGGGCCATATTGGAGCCTTTTCCAAACCTTGTACTGTTGTGGTTTTAAGAAAGTCAAGATCATCTCGATGCTATAATGAAGGCAGCTAGTGTGACTGAATGTAAGATTTGGAGTCAAGGAGCCTCTCCCAAATATTCTGGTCAGCCACTGTATCAAACATTGAGAATACAAAGTGAAACATTTCTTGAACTCAAGGAGTTTCTCTCTGTCAGATGTGTGCACATCCAAATATATCCAATAGTTACAAAGTTTGGAGGCAACCATATCCAACAGCATTTGGCATCAGAAGCTAGATAATAGAAAATGACTTGTTGGAAATTTCATCCATTCCATTTAGTAACCTCTGAGACCAGTCAATCAATAGATTGAGCCAGTGCCTGGCTATATGCCAGGCAGTGCACCCAGTTCTGGGCCATCTAGTCAACCTCATTCTACAGAGCAGGAAAGTGAAAGCCAAATTAAATAGCCTGGCCGGAGCGGGGATTTGAATTTATGCTCTCGACTTTCACTTCCAAAAGTAGAGTTTTTCACATATGGAGTTGGAGAAATTGGAAATAGATGAGAATGGAAATTGACAGGAAGGACCGGGATTCACCAAGTACTGAGGTTGCAAAATTATAAATCGCTTGAAAGAACAGATTCCCTCTCACCATCCCTACTCTCTCCACCCCCAAGAAAGTCAGCTACAAGCACAGGCTGTACAGTTCTATTTATTCATCAGTAAGTACTTAGTAGCATCTTAGCATCTCTCCATCCAGAAAGTTAATGGTTCATATCAGCAGTTTTACTCACATCAATTAAAAAGGTGTTTAACTTCAATGGCAAACAAAACCTCTTAGGTCTGTAGAAAACAATCATAAAATTATGCATTTAGAGCTGGGGAAGATATTGGAGGTCTTCTAAGATCCCTTTATTTCACAGGTCAGGGGACACAAGCCCTGAGTGAGAGGTGGAGACTTGTTATCCAATGATCTTCCTCCTTAGCAAAATTTTCCATCTTTCCTTTCCTCTCACTTCCATTGAGACCAGACTACATCAGTCATCTCCCTTCTGTCCCATATTTTTTAGTCTCACCTCTTTGTCATCTTCCTCACTGCCTAGCAATATGTTCAGGACTCACTGTGCTTTCATTTCAAAAAGCACATATTAGGCACCTACTTTGTTCAAAGGCAAAAATGAAAACAACCTTTTCTCAAGGGAAGTAGAAACAATACATGTAATACACACATGAGGATGTATGTGGGATTTGAGTCCAGAAGATTTGAGTTCAAATCAAGATAAATGTAAAGTAATTTCAGAGCATTAGGAATGTAACACTCTTGCACAGAAACTAAGGTATTGCACCAGGAGCAGCAAATTAACCAGTGTGGCCAGAACTTAGGGATCATTTTTCTTCTCTTTGAACCCACCCTTAGTGATTGCATCCAGTCTCACACCTTCAGCAATTACATCAATGCAAATGCCAAAAAAACTAATAACTCTAGTCCATACCCATCTCCCTGAATTCTGGACCCATGATTCTAAATCAATGCTGAATATTGCTCCTGAATGTCAACCTGCACCTCAAGATCAACATGCCCTAGACCAGATTTACCATCTTTTCCTTTAAATCTGCCCTTTCCCCTAATAGCACTGCCCCAATATATGGCACACAAATCTGGGAGGCACTTCATATAGATTGTATCTGTACTTGTATCTACTGGCATGATCTCTCCTGGCTGACTATAAACTCCTTGAGGGCAGGAATACACATTTCTGTATATTAGATAATTGAATATTAGACTTCTCACCAGATAATTGTTCATGACTATTTGAAGACTAGATGTTCTTACGCCAATCAGCTTACCACTCTGGGCAACACAAATAATAACAAATAAACTAGGAAGTAGTTTATTCCTAACTACTTAGCTTAGCTGATGCTTAACCTTTTCCTGTAGTTATACATTTAAAATACTAGAATACCTGTCCTCCTCCAATCTCTTGAAATCATATTTATGTATCAGGGCCCATTTCCAATGTCCCCATTTCTTATACTAGTGAAATTATAGGTGCATGTTCAGTGGTTTTCAGTCATGTCTGCTTTTTCATGACATCATTTGGGTTTTTCTTGGCAAAGATATCTCCCAACTAGAGATAATCTCTCATCTCTGAATCTGTTGTAATACTTTGTCAAATCAAGTTGTACAGGCTTTTAAGTGCTCTATGTATCAGATTGCATGATAAATACTAACAAAAACAAAGAGAGTTCTGGCTCTCAATTTGCTTATAACTAAGGAAGACAGTATAAAAGATAGTTGAATAAGAATGGGGAAGTAGGAGGGAGAGACCCATGAAGGTAAAGTCAGGAGAAAGAAGAGTAGCTGATCTGGAATTTTCCCCAATATGATGTTCCTAAAGAGGAAACAATGAATCAAAATTCATACTAGTTAAACTGACTTTTGAAATTATATACTGCTAGCAAGCAAAGCCAGGAAAATATAGACAATGTAAATGGGTAGCTACATGGAAAAGTGGACAGATAGTGCTCAGGGCCTCATCTTCCTGACAAAACTGGCCTCAGACATCTAACTACCTGGGAGACCCTGGGCAAGTCATTTAACCCTGTTTGCCTCAGTTTCCTGAACTGTAGAATGAGCTGGAGAAGGAAATGGCAAACCACTCAGTATCTTTGCCAAGAAAAACCCAAATGATGTCATGAAAAAGCAGACATGACTAAAAACAACTGAACATGGACCTATAATTTCACTGGTATAAGGAACTCCCAACAGAAGAAACACTCTCCACCAGTACATATAGCATGAAGTTGCTCAGAGCACTGAGCGATTAAGGGACTTGCCCAAAGACACACAGTAGAGTGGAAAGAACAATAACAAAATAATGATAATAACTGGACCCCCTTTTGCAAAGATAAGGATCTTTCATTGCAGAACTGGAGAGACTACAGATGCAGAATATTATGCATAATGTATATAGTATCAGAAACAGTCAATATCTTAATTAATTTTCCTGAATGACTTTTTGTCTTCTCTTTAAAAAAAAAAAAAAAAGAGCTGTTAAAAAAGCTGTTATCTTTGTTAAAAAAAAAAAAACTCTCACTCAGAAGGGGGGGGAAGAAATATTCAGGAATAAAGGTGATGTTAAAATACCATATTGATAAATATAAATCATAAATAGAAACAAATAAGGTAGAAATTAAACAAATAATTAAAATAAAACTAAGTAATTTTAAAATTTAAATTGAAACTAATAATTTTTTAAAATACACATTCTTTGTTTTCAAATAGACATGTCAACTTCCAAGCCTTATTCATGTGTTTTCTTTTCCTCCCTAAAAAGCACATTCCTGTATATTAGCTAATTGAGTATTAGACTTCTCACCAGATAATTGTTCATGACTATTTGAAAACTAGATGTTCTTACGCCAATCAGCTTATCACTCTGGGCAACACAAATAATAACCACAGGAACTGGAATGAAGCAAACAGCCTAATGATGCTGTGTTGACACCCGAGCTGTGCCCACTCCAACACTCAGGAGAGGGTGAGGGGAGGAAACCAAACTGAAGGCTTAGAAGACCAACAATTGACTCATCTCCCTTGGGTCCTGGAGAAAAGACTATTCAAATGCAAATAAAGACTCAGATATGGAAGAACTGGTGGAAGAACATTTCTTTGTGGTGTTTCTGCATTCTCATTAAGGGAGCAGTTAATTGTGTCATTACTGATTCAGGCAAGGCTAAAAGAACAGAACCACAGAACCACCAAACTTTAGAGTGGAGAAAGGCCCTCAGTAGCCCATGCAGCAAAACAAACAAACAAAAAACCAAACAAAAAGCTGATGATTCTTTTTGCAATACAGATGACAATCAATCCTCATTCCCTCTCCCTTAGACCATTATGAATGTCTCCTAATCATCAGTCTCCTGGTCTCAAATCTCTCCCTTCTCCAACTGCCAAAATCACAATCCAAATCTAGATACCTGTACAAGGCAACTGGTTTATTATTTGTAAAGCTAAGCTTAAAATCAGAAAGACTTCAGTTTGCATAATGCCTCAGACACTTATCAGCTATGTGATCCTAAAAAGGGGCCCCTAAACTCTTTCTGCCTTGTTTTTTTTTTTTTAACCTATAAAATGGAGCCAATTCAAACCAAACTAACTGAGCTGATTGTTAAATTTTCAATGTGAACATTTCCATCTTGGAAATCAACCTACACTATAAATCAGGGTTTGATTTACTGTTTGGTTGCTTAGACTTAAAAAGGGATGGAGAAAATGCTACCAATGCAAATTAAACTTACAAGCCTGTTATGTATATTTTCCCTCCTCCTCAAAGAGCCAGCCAATTAGTAGCACACCATTCCCTACCTCCCAAGATTGTTAAGAGGATCAAATGAAATAAATACATTTAAAGTGCTTTGAAAACCTTAAAGCACTCAATAAACATTTATTAAGCACCTACTATGTGTCAAGCATTGACAGATGGCACAATAGGTAGAACCCCTGAGTTCAAATACAGCTTCAGATACTTAAAAGCCATGAGACCCTAGGAAAGTTATTTAACCACATTTGCCTCAGTTTCCTCATCTGTAAAATGAGTTGGAGAAGGAAATAACAAAGTGCTCCACTATCTTTGCCAAGAAAGCTCCTATGGGGTCACAGGCAGATACAATTAAAACATTTCAATCACAGCAGCACGTGCCAACCACTGTGCTAAGTGCTGAGGATATAAAAAGAGGCAAAATTTAGTCCTTTCCCTTAAGGAACTTACTGTCAAATTGGGAAGAGAATATGCAAATATTCTATCTACTTTCAAACACAAATTTGTTGGTGTTTTCTTGGCTAGCAATGAACACTTCCCGTCTCCCCTACCTCAAATAGCTCCTCTATTGGTATTAAAAGACCTTTATAATCTGGCTCCAGCCTATCACCCAAGGTTTACTGCTCATGACTCTCCTCCATATGTCCATCTTTCCAACCAGCTTGCTATTGCCCACGTAAACCATTCCAACTTCCATCTCCATGCCTTTCCTTTATACAAGCTATCTTCCAAGACTGAAAGACTTTCTCACTTCTATCTCATAAGGTCTCAACTTTCCATCACTACCCAATTTATACTGTTTCATCTCAGTTTCCTCACCTGTAAAGTGAGGGGATTAGTCCAGGTGACTTCCAAAGTCCCATCCACCCTATTCAGATTAGTCCAACTTTATTCCAAGCCCTCTCTAACCCATTCTGAGACATTTCATTATTGTACCTTCTGGAAACTCCAGTCTATTGATTCTCAAAAAAACTTCCTTATGCCCTCTGACTTTCAGCCAATAATATTTCCATTTCTTTATTGTAACAGCTTTATAGTTCCTATCCATGGACACTATAATCCTAAAATCTTATAGTGGTTGGTCCTCCTAACTTCCTTTAACGACAGGGTCAAGAAGTCTCATTAGTGTTACCTCTCAAACCAGCCCATTCCACTTTGGATCAGATCTAATTACTAGGAAATCTAATTATTAGCCTTATATCAAGCTTAAACTTGAGTTTTTATAACTTTTCTCCATCTCTCCTCATTCTGACCTCTGGAACCAAGAATAGAAGAGAGCACAGGACACAACCCTTGAGTGTGACCTAAAAAAATATCCTGCAAAGGAAAATGAGAAGGAGCCATTACACACATGTGTTGGAGGAGACCCAGGAGAGAATTGTGTCTTGGAGATCTAGGGGAAAAAAGAGAGTATTAAGGAGAAGGTGGGTGACAGTTTCAAACTCTATGTGGAGGTCAAGGAGCATGAGGGTTTAAAAAAAAGTCATTAGATTTGGCAATTTGGAGATCACTGGAGGACTTTAAAGAGAACAGCTTTGGTTGAATAATGACAGCAGAAGTCAGACAAAAGGGAGTTAGGAGAATGAGAAGAAAGGAATCTTCTCAGATATTGAGACACAAAAGGAAGAAAAGAAATATAATCATAGCTAACAGAAATGGATGGATCAATGAGGATTTTTTTTTTTTTTGGAGAATGGGAGAGACATGGATTTTGGAAGTAGGAAAGCAGCCAGTTGGTAAGGAGAAAATAAAGATAAATGAGAGAATGAGTATGATAGAGAGAAATCTGTTGGAAAAGATGGGATGGAATGGGATCCCTAGTGCATGGAGAAGGGTTGGTTTTGGTAAGTAGAAGGGACACCTCATCACATGAGAGAGGTGAAAGCAGAAATAGTGACAGACAGCATCAGATGTGGAGGAGGTGAGAAAAGGGAGCTCTCAGCACATGACCTCATTTTTTTCAGTGAAATGAGGCAAGGTTCTCAGCTGAGAAGATGGGGCAGTGGGGTGTTGGGAGATTTGATGGAAGTATGAAAAGGTTTAGAAAAACCATGGTGGTGAGAGAAATAGAAGTCAATCACCCAGACCTCACACACAACTTTGTTCACATCTCCCTCATATGCTCATTGTGTAATATTATCGTTTTAATGTATGTGCTATATCCTGCAAAAGATTGAGGGCAGGGATTATGCCTTAACTATATTCTGTATCCTTTTTATCTGCACATAGTAAGAATTCAATAAATGTGTATTCAGTTATTCAATTACCATAAAGTATCTTCCAATAATTATCTGATGTTCTTGAAACAGCTAAGTGAGAATATGCATAATATGTTTTGGGAAATCTGTTTACTCTACTATAAGCTTCCAAGGTAGAAAAGCAGGTTGTCTCCTAATTCTTTCTCTCAAGTTCCTTTGCTTCTACTATCTGCTTCCATTTCTTTCCCTTTGTCTTTGTCTTTGTCCATTGTCTTTAGATTCTCTTATTATAAGCCAGTTGGAGTTCTTAAGTGACCTCCACCTTCCCTACCTTCAGCTATCTCAGAACAGGATGACTTGTCTCCTAGTCAGGGTGAACCAGACTCACTCTACTCTGCTCGGGGGCTTTATTCTGCTTTCCTCTCCCTTTGTCACTAGTCCCTCTCCAGTTAGCCTGTTTCCCGGTCATTCCTTCCCTAAGCTTGACATGAGCTACTGAGAACAACACAAAAAGATTCCTTTTCTCACAAAAGAGTCATTCTCTCAGGTAATGAAAAGCCACTCTGTTAGAGGCAGTTAGAGCTCGCTCTCGCTCTCTATGAAAGGTCATTGACAATAGCTACTTCAGAATCTTCAAGGGTTCAGAGCCCATTGGACTCAACTGTGAAATTCAGTTGGTCATTGAACAATTGTCATATTAGTCAGCTTTCTCTCTATCCCAATTTCTAAAGCCCAAGAAACCCATTCTGCTTCCTGATCTCTGCAAAAAGACCTCCCTGCCTGTTCTAAAGGTGATAGAACGCCTACAAAGGGGCTATCAAAGCTTATCCAGCAATGAGTCTGTCACTTGATCTTCTAAGCATTATCACATTCTCTCAAGTCTCATATTTTATGGATGTGGGATCTCACTGAGACCATGAAAAGAACAATGACTTTAAGATGAGGATCTGAACCAGGAGATCATTATACGCAGCAACAAGAAGATTATATGATGCTCAATTCCAATGGACATGGCTCTCTTCAACAATGAGATGATTCAAACCAGTTCCAATTGTTCAATGATGAAGAGAGCCATCTACACCCAGAGAGAGGACAGTGGGAACTGAATAGCATTCTCACTCTTTTTGTTGTTTGCTTGCATTTTATTTTGCTTCTCTTTTTCTTTTTTTACTAGTTTGACTTGATTTTTCTATGCAGCACAATAATTGCATAAATATGTATGCATATATTAGATTCAACGTATATTTCTACCATGTTTAACATATATTGGACTACTTGCCATCTAAGGGATGGCATGGGAGAAGGGGGGAATTGGAACACAGGGTTTTTGCAAGGGCTAATATTGAAGAATTATCCACTCATATGTTTTGAAAAATAAAAAGCTTTAAAAAAAAGTGTGAATCTACCCCCCAAAAAAGATGAAGATCTGAGTTCAAAATTCACCTTTTATACTTACTATTTGAATGACCCTGGATAAGTCACTGATAGTATCATAGGATCAAAGTGGGAAGAAACCTTAAGATGCCAACCCCTCATTTTGCAGATGAATTAACTGAGTCTAAGAGAGACTAAGTTACTTAACCAGGGTCACATAGCTTGTAAGTTTCTAAGAGAGAATTTGAATTTGAATCTTCCTGACTCCAAGAACAGTACTCCATCCATCTAGTTGCTATTTAATCTCTCCACCCCTGTTTCCTCATCTGAAAAATGAAGAAGTTAGACTAGATGGCTTCTGAGGTACCTTTCCTTTCTAGACCCAAAATTCTATTACCTAATAAACACAACCTATCTAGGTTTCAGTTTTCTCATTTGTAAAGGGAGGAGATTGGACTAGATCATTCTGGTGTCAATTCCTCCAGAGAAGATCACAATCTACTCCTATCTCCTAAATCTACAGAAGTCTTATCCCCCACAAAATTGCCAAGAGCCAAATTTAGTCTTGTAAAATTTAGTCTGCTTCAGCATACAGTTCCCAGTCACAGGCAGAATGGTAACTGGGATGGAGTTTCAAGTCACTGAAATTTAGTGGGTGCTGACAGCTCCTACAACAGGTAAAAAGTAATTAAGACACATTTGGCTTTAAAGGATGATTTGAATGAAAATTCCTAGGAACATTGTAGCCAAAATCTGGAGATTTCTAGCCAAAGATAAAAATACAAATAATTCAAGTATCCAGAAAGCACTGAAAGTATCACGCAAGATTTGGCAACCACAACATTAAAGGAGCAGAAACCTTGGAATATGATATAACAAAAAGAAAAAAGAGATAGACCTTCAAGGAAAAATAACTTACCCAGAAAAATTATTATCCTAGAGGGGAAAAAATCTGTATTTAATGAAATTAAAAAAACAACAACAACTTCCAAGCATTAATAAAAAGTCCAGAGTTACCTAGAAACTTTGAAGTATAAATAAAGAAACCCAAAGAAGGTGATGTTCATTGATTGGGGAATAGATGAATGGCATATGTGGGGTAAATAATACTGTGTTATAAGAAATGATAGTGGGGGTGTTTTCATACAGAGGGAAGATCTGTATAACTTGATGAAGAGTAAAGTGAACTAATAATCATAATCATCATAGTGATAGGAGAACAATAATAAAATTGTAAAGACAGACAAATTTGAAAGACTTAGGGATACTGATTAGTGCAATAACCAATTATAATTCCAGAGGATTCATGCTGAAATAAACTACTCATGGGGCAGCTAGATGGTGCAGTGGGATAGAGGACCAGCCCTGAAGTCAGGAGGACCTGAGTTCAAATTTGACCTTAGACACTTAACACTTCCTAGCTGTGGAACACTGGGCAAGTCACTTAACCCCAACTGCCTCAGCAAAAAAAAAAAAAAAAAAAAAAAAGGAAATTCAACAAATAAGTTACTCATCTCCTGATGGAGAGGATGTACAGATTGAGACATATTTTGGGTGGATATGATCAATGTAGGAATTTCTTTTGCTGAACTATTTATGTTTGTTAGAAATTTTGTTTTTTGTTTTCTCCCTGATAGTGAGGGGAAAGGTAAGAGAGAAAGAAGACAGGTTTTCATAGACTGGGAGAAAATAAAATTCAATTTCCAAAAAAGAGAAGAGGAAAGAAAGTAGAGGCACAATTGTACGTAAACGGCCATCTCAAGGAGTTTAGGCATGGAAGGGAAGAGAGATATAGAATGATCACACTTCAGAGTAAGATATACATTTTCAGATGTGATTAGTGTGTGCATCCATTTTGTTTGACTACACTGGGAGATATCTGGAGGGGGGAAAGATAGGAATACCTAATGAAACAATAGAGCAGAAGGAAGTTCATAAAAATACAAAGAGGACAATATTGGAAATATCATGTAAAATTTATTATACACATTTAAAAATCCAAGTTGTTGGTAATAGAAATTCATAGTTTCATAGTTTCCTTTTACTCTTCTTCATTGTGTATGAAAATGATCACATCTATTTCTACTTGACAATTAAATGAAAAAAAATTAAAATTAAAAAAATTAAAAATATACATATTTGCCTTCCCTGAAGGAACAGCATAGAAGACAATCTAATACCCCCATCCCAGATAGTGGCTGAGGGTGGAGGAAAGACTGCAGCCTTCCATTAAGGAACGAACTCAGAAAGACATTGAATTGACCCATGCACCAGAAACACCAGATCCTGCAAAAAAAACAAACAAACACACACACACACCATGGATAAGCAATTTTCTAGCTCAGGGCAGCAGCAGTAGAGTCTGGTGAGAAATTGGTATAGCCATGGAGTGAACTGCTCTCTTCATCTCAGAAGCATACTGGTAGCTTTTAGCCAAGACAGTTCATCCTACAAATAACCAACCTAAATTAATGGATGAGCTTACAGTAAACTCTGTGCGAACCTCTGGGAAGAGAAAGAAGAACAAGATTCTGAAATTTTGGAGTTATTTTAACCCTGTGTCCCCCCTACTTTGGGTTATAAACTTCCATTATCTAAACTCTTGGTGAAGCTTGGTGATGTCCTAAACCACTTGTGAGCTTATGGAAGTGTGCCTTTAATGTTTCAGAAAATGCTTTATAAATACAGCTGCGGGTATACCTTTAAAGTCAATTCCTCTGCAAAAGAACATCTATTGACTTTTTAAGCGGGAAGCACACTGAGGAATTAGTATTTAAGAGGTTAGTGACTCATAACATTACCCCTGGAGCTTGCAAATAGTAACTGGAGATTCAACCAGTCAACTCCTAGCAGTGTGAGTCTAGTGAATGAAATCAGAAGTGGATATTATATATTTATAAATTGTATGTGTGTGCTACTATTCCAATATATTATATGCATCATAAAATACAGAAAATTCACATTGTTGAAAGGATGAGATAAAGATGATTTAAAAAAAAAAAAGATGATTTAAGGACCCCTTTCATGCTGCTTGCCATGTCTGCCAAAATATCTTGTAGGTCAGATCATTAGAGATCTTCAGACACATACTGGATAACCACATATCAGATATGTTTAAGGGGATTCTTGTACTTGAACAAGAATTATGGTGTCTGAATTCTCTTGAAGCTTTGAGAGGCAGTAAAATGGGATGTCTTATTTCAGGACACAGTAGGCAATGAAATAGGTGTTTTAGTTCAATAATTTTAATAAACGTATTTTGCTTTTGACAACTATGATAGTTTCAAGGGGAATCCTATAGTCTTGGTCCCCTGGGTCCTTTCTCTGATTTCTTGTGTTTCATGTGAACCTAGCACTCATTAACACTAGCACTGTGGAGTGGACTAATTTAGCTTCTTCGACAAATAAATTAAAACAGTGTGAAGGTAACCTCATTTTTTTTTCTACAAGAAGAAGAAAAGAATGAAAATTGAAGGAAAAGGAGGTGAGGAGATGAGAAGGGAAGGAAGAGGAAAAGAAAAGAAAGAAGGAAGGAAAGAAAGGAGAAAAGATAGAGGTATAGGAAAGAGAGAAGTAAATGAAAGAAAGGTGAAATGAAGAGAGGGAAAGGAAGGAGAAAGAGAGGGGAGGAAAAGAAGACCACATTTAGGAATGGTAAGTGGGTGGATGTAGTGGGATTTGAATAAATTATAGTGTTAGAGTTAAAAATGGAAGGAAGCTCAGAGATCAGTAAGCTTGACACTATAAATTTGCAATCAGGAAAATAAAACCCAGATTGGTCAGGTGACTTGCCCTATGTCACCCAAGGAGTAAGTAAACTCCTTCTCTAAAGCCAATTAATTTTTTTCTGTTTCTTTCTTTCTCCTATAGCTCCATGCTCTATGGAGGAGACATCATAGCAGGTGAGCTTTAATGGATAGTTAATACCTAAAACAAAAAAAAAACACAGTAGGATAAATACAATTAAATGAAGACTTATTGTTGCCTTTTGAAATTCCTGACTTTCTTCTCTTCAAAAGCAAGAATCAATAATGTGTCAGAGCTGAAGTTAAAGCCAGAGATCACATTTTCAGATTTTCAATGCACTGTATTACTAGCTTGGAATAGTTCATGTTGTATAGAAAGAAGGCAGGTGGTGGTGGCAGGTGGGCTGGGGGGCAACTATAACCAAATTGGGAGGACAGGTCTTTTTGCTTTTCCAGAAAAAAAAGAAGTTGCAAAAATAATTTTATTTTCTCTTATTTTTTAATTTGCTTAAGAGTGACTTACCTGCCTAGTAAGGCAGGCCTCAGGACTGAAGAGCTTACTTGATTTGGGGAACAACTCTCTTGATGCTAGGTGTGGGAGGCAGAATTTTCACCTCACAGGCTCAGAGATGAGGATGTTTTGAAGTCCCAGGCAAGGTAATGACAGTTTGGGATCATTCTCAATCTCATAAACTTTCCATTTCTAATAGCACATATGAAAAGAGGCTAGATTGACTTACAGGTTGACTGATTGACTTATAGGAATAATTCCTTTTTTTCCCTTCCTTAGTTCAGACTTTTGATTTCATCTCTGTAGGAAATTTCTGGGTAGAACTGTTCTGCCAATGCCCATCAGAAATTCCCCTATGTCTTACAATTATGGAGAGTTGCCTGGCTCAATTTGATGATATATGGGTGATCCATGGACTTTAGCCAAGTTTCCTCTCTGAAGAAAAGTCTTGTGGAAATAATTCCAGCTCAATGATGTCTTCACACTTTAGCATCTTATCAATCACTTTAATCAGAATGGAGTCGAGGAACTCACTAATCTAATAATGACAAAAATAATAACTAGCATTCATGCAATATCCCTTAACTTTTGGAAAGTGCTTCAAAAGCATTATTCTGCTTGAACTTTACCCACTCTCTGTGCCCTAAGAACTCAAAAATATCATTATCCTCATTTTACAAATAAGGGAAACAAAATTCTGAAGTTAAATGATTTGTCTAGGGTCATATAGCTGTACCAAGGGAGGAAATGAATTCAGGTCCTTCAGACTCTTGATGCTGTCACTCTATTTGTGATCAGAAAAGATGAATTAAATTTATGTGACATAGACATAAGGCACACCCTGAACACAGGTAAAGAATATAAGTGAAATTGCTCCTTCCTCTCTAAAAACAAACATGCCTGTTTGTGATTTTAGTGATATCTAGTGTAAATGACTGGTAGCAGAGCCTTTACAAGAGGACCATAAAAAGGGGGAACAACAACAATAATAATAGCCAACATTTGTTGAAAAGTGCTTTACATATATCATTCCATTTGATTCTCATTACAATCCTATGAGGCAAGTTCAATTATGATCTTCATTTTACAAATGAGAAAACTGAAGCTTCAGTTTTCTCGTTTGTAAAGTGAAGATCATAAGGGATTTATGTAAAGTCATGTGCCCATGGGCACACAGCTGGTAAATGACTGAGATGAAATTCTTGACTCCAAGTTGAACACTCTAGATAATATGGAATCCAGAAGGAGTTATCTCATATAGCATTTGTGGACTTGTGCTTTAGACTACTGCTAAAGAAAGTGAATGACCAGCTATACTCCCACTATGACATGTTTAGAGATAAAAGAGACCTTATTGGTTAACAAGTCCAGATAATTTATCCAAGGTCATCAAGATTTTAAGTAGCAAAGATGGGGTTTGAACCTATGACTTCATGTCCAGTGCTCTTTCTTTAAAATTACACAGAGCAAGTTTTGGTCCAGGAGAGGGAACCAAGTTCAGAAAGACAAGACTGGAGTCTTTGATGACCAATGTCACCCACTCTACAATCTTGCCTGGAGCTAGTTTCAGTTTTGGCTTCAACATATAGAAATAGTGAATTTCATGTCAAAATATTTTGCTTTATTATTTTTTAATGAGTCTGTGCATTAGTCTTTCAAATTAACCAATATTTTAAGAATGCTCTTTTATGTTGCTGTCTAGATATATATTGACCTTTTAGGAGAGAAATATGAGAGATTTAAGGTTTGCTTTTTTAAGAGAATGAATAAAAATAAATCCCAGTTATTCCCTACTGGGCCATAGCAACTAGACACTTGTTAGCACAAAAACATCCTTTCTAACAGGGAAAAAACCACACTATGGACATTATGGTTTTCACAAATAGCATCTATGTTGAGAACCAAATGAATTTTTAATTTCAATAATTCTTCATACAATAAGTATCAGTTCTTATTTAATTCAATATGGCAACCCCTTTGGATCCATCTCTACCTCCCCACTCCCCCATACGTATACCCACATTACCTCAGGCTATAAAATTATCATATTGGTTCTCTGTTTTTTTTTTTTTAATCCTAAATCACATCATAGAATATCACATTTAGAATAACCTCAAATGACACCTAGTCTAACCTTTACCTGAATAGGATTTTTTTCCAGAACTAACCCAACAAATAGTCATCCAATCACCATTTGACAATTTCCAGTTATAAGAAACCAATGACTTCTCCAGGCAGACTATTCTACTTTGGGACTCTCATTGTTATGAAATCAACTAATACTTATTGCTCCAAAGTCATGGGATCATTTAGAAGGAATCTCAGATGTCATCTAGTCTAAGTTGTTCATTTTGCTGATAAGGGAATCAAAAGACAGGTAAAGTGGCTTGCTCAAAATTACCCTTCAAACTCCTGTTTAAATGGTAGCTTTTTTTTTGAGCTAGAAAGAGATTACTTGGTCTAATCCACTCATTTTACAAATGGAGTAGGTAAGGTCCCAGAAGGTTGAGTGACTTGGTAGGGTAATATATTTATGATTCTGTACTTTACAGAGCAATTTTATTTGAACTAAGAAGTAGTATAGGAGAAAGAATGCCCATTTAAAACCAATCCCATGATTCTTTTGAACCAGAAGGAAACCACATTATGGACATTGTGGTTTGACCCAGAAATCCCACAGCAGGGCATCTGCTCCAAGCAGGTCAAAGAAAAGATGTCCTATTTACCAAGTTATTCATAGCAGCATTTTATTTTTTGGTGGTAACAAAGAAATGGAAAAATAAAGAGTATCCTTCCATTGAAGAATAATGGCATCAATTGTAGCCCATCAACCTAATAGGGTATTACTGTGCCATAAAATGGCAGTTATGAAGAATTCAGAGAAATACAAGAAGAGCAGCAAAAAAAAATTATTCTGAGTGTAGCAAGGAAAAACAACAAAACAATATACCTAATGATTATAATAAGATAAATAAAAATAACTTTTAAATGAAGACAAGCATGTAATTGTAAACACCAGTCTTTGAAGAAGAAATGAGAAAAATTCACCTGAATGTAGGAAGCTTTATTGACTGGTTTTGCTTATCTGTTTTTCTTTATTACAGACTTGGAGAGAAAGGAAAAGGAAGAAGGGTAGAAGTGTTATATCCAGAAATGACTAGAATTTAAAAACAAAGATTATCAATAAAATTTGTTAAATAATATATTATATATAATATAACATATCATGAATATAAATTAATAATATAAATATAAATTAATAATGTCATATATATCAAATGTAAGTAAATGACTTAATAATCATAATAATAGCATTTATCTAGCTAAGATTTATAAAGTGATTTATACACACTCTTTCTCTCTCTTGATCTTCATAACAACTCTGGAAAGGAAATACTTTTACTCTCACCCCAAGTGCTAACTTCATTGAAGAAGATTACTAATATTTCATGTTTTCATATTTATCTACATATATTTTTTTCTTTCAAAGAAAGCTTATTTTAGGGATGCAATCTATATCATGAAGTATATTCCTTCTTCCCATATCTAGCAGTCAACTGAGCAATCGGCAAACATCCATTGAAGAAACTCATAAATGACCCCCATAGTCCTATCTAGCTCCAAAATTCAAAAATTCCAAATTACACGAGTGCTAGTGACTAGTCTTAGTTTATTGGGTTACTGCTTCTATGAATCCTGGGCAGCACTTGGGGCTTATTAAGAGGGTGATGGGGAAGGGCAGAGCTGCTAGCTTTCTCTGGTTTAAGAAGGTATTTTCTCTAGCATCTTTCTAAGTGTGCCCAACCATTGCTGTGATCATTGTCCCAGGAACCTCAGATTCATCTTTAAATTATATTTAGTCTGCTTTGATTGTGCTGCTGCTTCTTCCTCCAACAATTTCAGCCTATGCCCCATGTGCCAATCTGTCTGCCCACTTCACATCTAAGTGATCTCCCTCTGGTTTCCCATCATGAGTCACACTAGACAGGCCATGGAAATCCTTATCAAAAGCCTTGAGGCAATGAATGAATGAGGGATAAAAAGTGGCAAGAAAGGTGAAGTGAGAATTTGAACTTTAAAACTAATTTCAGTCTTCTAAATAACAAGACATGAATTAAATAGAGTAATACAAATTTCAACAAGGAGAAGATAAATCAGAAAGGTTTATATGTCGGAATATAAAGAAAGGCAAAAACTCTCCCTTCCCAATAGTCTTTCCTCATTCCACTGTTAAAGTGATCTTCTTAAAACACTTTCTCCCTTATTCAATAAACTCCCTTCCCCTCCAAGATAAAATAAAAAATTCTTTGGTTAGTATTTAAAACCTCCTCCTCCCTTTCCAATCTTCTTACCCCTTGATGTCTTTCATTATTTCATGAACCAGTTCCTTGCTACTTATTCCTTGCACAAGCTTCTCCATCTCACAACTGGTCATTCCCATGCTTGAAATTTTCTCCTTTATGGCCACCTCCTGGCTTCCTTCAATTCTAGATAAAATCTCACTTCTACAAAAAGTCTTTGTTGATCCCTCTTAATTCTAATACCTTTCCCCTTATTTATCCAACCAATATCTTATATATCCAATCTGATCATTTGCCCATAACACCCTCATTCTTTTCTTTTATGTTCTTTTATGAACTCCTTAAAGTAAGGACGATCTGTTATTTTGCCTTTCTTTGTGTCCCAGTGCTGAGCAAAGCCCCTGGCACATAACAGGTACTTAATAAATGCTTATTGACTGAGTGAATGGCATAAACCCTGTTCCTGTCTTCGTAGAGAACAGGAGAAACAATATACCAAGAGAAAAAAAGATACATATAAGATTCATACAATGAAAATAGAAAGTAATCTCAGAAAGAAGTAGACATAGCAGAGGGAAGAAATGCAAGCCTTAAGTAAAACCTATAACAGACCTACTGGCCCTGCAAGCTGGGATGCCCCTTTCCACAAGAGGGCCTAGATCTGGATTCAGGTAGACCGGGTTCTGTCCTTGAGGAGAGGAATTTTTTACATGGTCTCTCACTCATTTATACACAGTAGAGTAGAACTCGAGAGACAATATCTTTTTTTTTTTACTTTGAAAGCAACTGGGGTTAAGCGACTTGCACAATCTGAGGTCACATTTGAATTCAGTTCTTCCTGAATGTCCACTACACCACCTGACTGCCCCTGGAGACAATCTCTTAAACCAAGTTTGATGAATTTGGAACAGATCACTGGACTCAAAGAGCTGTGATTAAGGGATTGATGTCAACCTTAGAAGGAGGTCTCTGTTGAAGTGTGAGAAGAATCTGTTCTTGGTCCTTCTATATTCCATATTTTCCATCAATGACGTGGGCAAAGTACTTAATTTTTTATATTTATTCTGTACTTTTCATATATGAATTTTTCATCTCATTCATTGGGATATAGACTCCTTGTTATTAGAGATCATTTCATTCTTTGTTTTTATTTATCCACCATCTAGCACAGTGCCTGGCACTTAACAAATGTTTACTGACTGATAAAATTATAGATGGTACACTTATCAAATTCAGAAGATTTGAGTTCAAATCTGGTCTCAGACACTCACCGATTATTGACTCTAAACATATCACTTACCTCTGGTTTCCTCCTCAGTTTGTTCATCTGTCAAGTGGAAGAAACAATAGCACCTATTTCCCAGGATTATTATAAGGAACAAATAAGACAATATTGGTAAGCACTTAGCACAGTGCTTGGCACCTAGTAGGTGCTTTATAAATGCTTATTTACTTTCTCCCTACTATCAACAAACCAATCAACAAACATTTAATTTAACAAAACACCAACTATCAGGGATACAGAAACAAAAATCCTGCCTTCAAAGAGCTAACATTCTATGAGTTATCATGTACATAAATAGGGCTATATGAAACACTCTAGAAATATGAAAATAGTTGTGAAGTTCATGAGATTATCTTCCTTGCATACCCAGACCTTGCTCTAAAGGTTTGACTTGCTATCCAGGGCCCAAATAGTGACACAACTGCATTTTTGTGGGTTTCACTAAATTTCAACTCTTGGGAACTATTTTGTTTTTCCTTTCTGGATTCTGAATAATTGCCTGTTGCAGAAAAGAACCTTGAAGCTCCATGATGCAATAGGTCATCATATCCTCCAAATTATTGTAAGGAAGGTCTTTTGTAAACATGACACCTGATTTGTTGTTGCTGTTTGTTTTTGGTTTGGGATGTGTGTGAGTGTGTGTGTATGTGTGTGTGTGTGTGTGTGTGTGTGTGTGTGTGTGTTAATCAGAGTTAAATGACTTATTCAAGATCACACAGGGAGTATCAAGTGTCTGAGTGCACATTTGAATTCAAATCCTCCTGATTCCAAGGCTGGACTGCTTTCCAATGGATCACCTAGTTGCTCCTATTTCTTTAATTTATTTTTCACTAGTTGACTTTTCAAGTTAAATCAAATCTCGGGCTGTGTTTAATTCAAAAGGAAGGAAGCACTTTGTTCACAGGAATTATTTCATTCTTTACATTTGGAATCCCCAGTACTTGCAAAGTGTCTGGTACTTACTGAGCAATGATTAATTATTGATTGATTAATTATCCAGAAATGGCATTCAGTTTCATGGATCACAGGATCTCCCAGCCAAAATGGGATCTAAAGGGTAGAGCAGTAGAGTCTAGTCTGAAGTCCTAGTTTCAAATTCTATCTTGGATGCTTACTCCCTGTAGGACCTTGAACATTTAACCTTTGTGGCCTAAGTTTCTTTACCTATAAAATGAAGGGGATTTGGTTCAATGGCCTCTGAGATCCTGTCCAACTTTGGGTCACCTTATCTCCCAAAAGTGTCATTTTACAGATGACTAAAATGGGGTCTTTAAAGACTAGGTTCGTCTGTCATTAGCTACAGCTCTTGAGCAAGCCCACTGGGCTCTCATCTCTCTCCTGAGAATCAGGTCTCATGGGGCTTGCCTAAGGACACGGTGACTCCAGAATTGCAGATCAGGATCAGATCCCTCTCAGCGACATTTAAGTCCATGTCAAACACAACATGGAAAACTATGGTTTGATGAAAGAAAAAGAAGATGGAAAATACCCTAGCATGGCACAAGAGCCTATCAGCTATAGTCCTGAGATCCTGGGCAGTAGAGATGCAGCAGCTGTCATGTAGAGGAGACAGAGGAAAAATGGGACGTTCTTTAATCCTTCTGAATATAATAATGCCAACTTTATTCCATCCTCAAGTGGGAGAATTCTGAGAAAGGATCAATGATCTAAAAAAACACCCCAACAACTTGGAAGCATATATTTGTCCCAGTTGTGGATATGAAGAACATTTTTATCAATCAAACAGATAGAAGAAATGGTGAGGAACACGACTGATGGGTTTGATTATAGAAAGATAAAAGGATTTTGCAGTCCCAAAACAGCATCTCTAAATACAAAGAAAAAAAGAGATTAAGGGAAATGCTGTGTAAATTATATCAGATAATGGGCTGCCATTCCGTATTTATAGATCCATATCTTTAAGAATAATAGACAGATAATATAAATAGACAAGGGATATAAAAAGATAATTTTGGAAGGAGGAAATGAAAAGCATTAATAATCACATAAGAAACAGTAAAGAGAGAGCTGACCTTGTGAGAGAGGAGAGCCTGGATTCAAATCCTGTAACTGTGTGACTTATTGGCTATAAAATGAAACATGATAGGATTTTTGTTTATTTTCTCATTTGTGTGCAGCAGAGTGAGGGTGTGGGGGATAGTAGAGTGGGTAAAGTGCTGAAGATATGTGGTTTTCTTTGTCCTAAAAATTTTGAATGTCATAATTTCCAAGAAGACAGTATAGCCAACCTTGGGGTCAAAAAGGCCTGGGTAAAAGTTTATCTTCTTAGATATGACATCTAAGTGATACTGGGAAAATCACTGCATTTCTCAATATTCAAGTAATATCTCAAAACTCTGAGTTACAAAGGGATTGCTGTTGTGCAGCAGGGAAGGTAGGGACTTTTCATGCTGGGAGTTTCCATATTGATTTTAAAAATTAGTCTTAAATTTAAAAAACAAACAAACAAAAATTAGTCTAAACTTTCCTCTCCTTTCCTGCCCCACCAAAAGTCTAGTGATTTTCAAATTTGTCTTTCTGTAAGAATGAGAATAAGTTCCTATATTAATTTTAAAAATTAGTCTGAAAAAAATTTTAAAATAAAAATTAGTCTGAACCTTCCTTTCCCCTCCTGCATCCTTTAGAAAAAGACTAGAGTGATTTTCATATCTGTTTTTCTGTAAGACTGAGATAAGTTCCCATATTAATTTTAAAAATTTGTCTGGAAAAAAAGAAAAAAAATTAAAAATTAAAATGAGTCTTCCTCTCTCCTCCTGCCCCCCCCCCAAAAAGTCTCAAGTGATTTTCAAATCTGTATTACTGTAAGACTAAAATGTTTCCACATTAATTTAAAAAATTACTCTATTAAAAACTAAAAATTAAAAAATAAAGAGTCTGAACCTTCCTCTCCCTTCTCATTTCCCCCCCCCAAAAGTCGAGTGATTTTCAAATTTGTATTTCTATAAGACTGAGATAAATTCCCATATTAATTTTAAAAATTAGTCTAAACCAGTTCCAATGGTCTCGTGATGAAGAAAGCCATCTACATTCAGAGAGAGAGTACAGTGGGAACTGTATGTGGACCACAACATACTATTTTCACTTTTTTGTTGTTATTTGCTTGCATTTTGTTTTCTTTCTCACTTTTTTTTCCCTATTTGATCTGATTTTTCTTGTGTAGAATGATATTTGTGGAAATATGCATAGGGGAATTTCACATGTTTAACATATATTGGATCACTTGCTGACTGGGGGAAAGGTGGGGGAAAGGAAGGAAAAAAGTAGAACACGGGGTTTTGTAGGGGGAAATGTCAAAAATTATCCATGTATATATTTTGAAAATAAAAAGTTTTAATTTGAAAAATAAAATTAAAATAGTCTGAAAAATTTTTAAAAATAAAAATTAGTCTGAACCTTCCTCTCCTTTCCTGCCCCCTCTATTTCTGTAAGACTGAGATAAATTCCCATTTTAATTTTGAAAATTAATCTGAAAAAAAGAAAAATTAATCTGAACTTTCCTCTCCCCTCCTGCCCCCCAAAAAGTCTACAGTGATTTTATTTGTACTTCTGTAAGATTGAGATAAGTTCCCATATTAATTTTAAAAATTAATCTGAAAAAGAAAAATTTAAAAAGTAAAAATTAGTCTGAACCTTCCTCTCCCCTCCCACTCTCCCAAAAAAGCAGAGTGGTTTTTACATCTGTATTTCTATAAGACTGAGATAAGTTCCCATATTAATTTTAAAAATTAATCTGAAAAAAAGAAAAATTTAAAAAATAAAAATTAGTCTGAACTTTCCCCTCCCCTTCTCCCCCCCCCAAAAAAAAGTCGAATGATTTTCAAACCTGTGTTTCTGTAAGACTGAGATAAGTTCCCATAAAAATTAATCTGAACCTTCCTCTCCTCTCCCACTCTCCCAAAAAACGTCTAGAGTGATTTTCATATCTGTATTTATGTAAGACTAAGATAATGGAATGTAGAACAGACAAATTTTGGTGGAGATCTATGAGTGATTTTCTCATATAAGCTGAGATCTGGGAAAGGACTTAGCTTTAAAAGACCAAAGTTTCCCACCAGTCTAGGACCACCTCCAGTCAGCCTGATCTGGGTCTTACCACTGGATCGCAAAGACTCTGAAGAAGAAAGTAAAACAAGTGATCTTGCCCAGCCCTCCCTTACTTAAATCTAATTCACTTGCAAATCATGACCTCATCTCTCTGATGTCTTGATCCTCTTCAAGAATGAAGGACAAACAACAAGAAGAAAAGCCATCATTTAGGTGATATGTTTCCCAAATCTCTGATTTTTGAGGGAAGTCCCTAATTTTTCAATATTATTCATTCTCAGGCCCCCAGGCATAATACTCTCAATTACTGATGCTTAACATGGCTTCAATGAGGCATAAAGCCTATTTTTATGCTACAGCTAATCAATAAGTATGTCTTAAATTTCTCTATAGGCCAAACACTGTGCTAAACAATGGGATTACCAAAACCAAAGCAGAAGGGTTCCTGTCCTCAAGGTGACATCCTAATGGGATGGAAAACGTACAGAGATATAGTCACAAGCAGGATATATACAAAATGAAAACGAGATAGTTATAGGAGGCTATGGACAGAAACTGCAAGGACCAGAAAAGGAATCATGAAGGTGGAGCTTGATCTGAATCTTGGAAAAAAACAGGAACTCCAAAAGGCAGAGGCGAGGAAGGTATACATGCTAGACAAAGACAAGAAGAGAGATGGAGGAATGATGCAGAAGAATCAGTGTGAGGATGGGAGTCAAATATAAGAAAACAGAAAAGGTAGAAAAGGGCCAGGTGGACATAGTTTTAATGCCCATCAAAGTTCGTTGTATTTGATCCTAGAGTGAAGAGGGAGCCACTGCAGTGGGGTGACATGATCTACACTATAGAAAAAGCATTTTAGGGGCAGCTAGGTGGTATAGTGGATAGAGCACCAGCCCTGAAGTCAGAGGACTTGACACTTAATATTTCCTAGCTGTGTGACCCTTGGCAACTCACAACACCAATTGCCTCAGAAAAAAAAAAAAATTATGGCAATTATGTGGAACATGGATCGGAAGAGGGGGGAGAGGAATCAGGAAGACCAAGTAGGAAGCAATCACAATAGTCTAGGTAAAAGGTTATAGAAGTCTGAACTTGGTCAATGGTCATGTAAGTGCATAATAAGACATTGTATAAGTCCCTGAGAAAGTTACTAAAAAGTCTATGATTTCATCCATGTGGACATTGCTTCCACCAATGCAAATTAATCCCTCTATGCCTTATCCTTTTTAAAAATTATTATAGTTTTTTTTTATTATTTACAAAGCACATGCATGGGTAATTTTTCAACATTGACCCTTGCAAAACCTTCTGTTCCAAATTTTCCCCTCCTTCCCCCCACCTCCTCCCCTAGAGGTCTATGCCTTATCATTTAGGAGCTATCAGAGCCCCAAACTTTTATTTTTGTGTGTTAACCAGCCTTCTAGTGATGAGCATCTCTATCTTTAGCTACGTTTTCCTCGCTGGGGGTCAACTTATACAACTCACTAGCAGATCCTTCAATAACCATCAAGGGTCATAATCCCTTCATCATGGGTTATTGGAATGGGACTTTAGTGAAAAAGAGAGATGGATGATACTGAAAGTGAAATTCACTGATTTCTGCGCTCTGTGCTTCTACTGTTGATGATGATGTAGGAAGACCCTTCACCAGTGAAAATGGTGACCTCTCTAAGACTGAGTGGATGTTATCTGAGACGTCTTGTGGCTAAAAAAGCCTCCCTGGGACCTTCCAGATGATGTACCTCTCTGAATGTAGCCAGGTTGTGGTTAGCAGGCATAGCATCTAGTCTATCACCAGGCCCACATTCAGAAACTTTCCAGCTTGGATACCACCTGCTAGAGCTCTCAGTCCACTGGCTTAGCCTTCCAGAATCAAGGCTCACCTTCATACTAATATGAGTCATGGAAGTAGGACTGAAATTCATGCTAAAGTGTAAATGATTCATATAACTCAAATGACTTCCTGGAATAGGAATTATTCACTTTGGGTCCACAGATTTGCCAAGATGGCAGTGAGTCAATTTCAAGATGTTGGTGTGTCCAGGTGGGGAAAAAAATCACACCTTCATTTCCAGTAACCTCTAAGTGAAACTTTGTCTTTTTTCAATTATGCATGTGGGCAACAAACCATTATTCTGAAAAATCTGTTGCTTTACCACACCGCCAAAAGGGGCACATAGCACCAAAAAGTTGAAAACCCCTATTTAATTTTTTTTATTTTTATTTTTTAATAACTTTTTGTTGACAGAACCCATGCCAGGGTAATTTTTTACAGCATTATCCCTTGCACTCACTTCTGTTCCGATTTTTCCCCTCCCTCCCTCCACCCCCTCCCCCAGATGGCAAGCAATCCTATACATGTTAAGTAGGTTACAGTAGATCTTGGATACAATATATATGTGCAGAACCGAACAGTTCTCTTGTTGCTCAGGGAGAATAGGATTTAGAAGGTATAAATAACCTGGGAAGAAGAACAAAAAGGCAAACAGTTTACATTCATTTCCTAGTATTCTTTCTTTGGGTATAGCAGCTTCTGTCCATCCTTGATCAATGGAAATAGTTAGATCTTCTCTTTGTTGAAGAAATCCACTTCCATCAGAATACATCCTTATACAGTATCGTTGTTGAGGTATATAATGATCTCTTGGTTCTGCTCATTTCATTCAGCATCACTTCATGTAATTCTCTCCAAGCCTTTCTGTATTTGTCCTGCTGGTCATTTCTTATAGAACAATAATATTCCATAACATTCATATACCACAATTTACTCAACCATTCTCCAATTGATGGGCATCCATTCATTTTCCAGCTTCTGGCCACTACAAACAGGACTGCCACAAACATTTTGGCACATACAGGTCCCTTTCCCTTCTTTATGATCTCTTTGGGTTATAGGCCCAGTAGAAACACTGCTGAATCAAAGGGTATGCACAGTTTGATAACTTTTTGGGCATAGTTCCAAATTGCTCTCCAGAATGGCTGGATGTGAGAACCCCTATTTTAGAGGACAGATTTTTAATGATTTTAGGCCAAATGCTTGGAGCAAAAGGGACTTTAGAATCATCTGGTCCAGCACTTTTTATTTTACAAAGGGAGAAACTGAGGCCCAGAGGTTTGCCAAAAGTTACACAGCTGACAAGCTTCAGAAGTGGGATTTGAACACAAGTCCCCTGGCTCCAAATTCAGTGCTTATTCCATAGTGCTACAGCACCTCTCTAGAAGACAATACAAAAGAGAAGTAGAAAAATATTAGATCCATGAAGGGGGGAGAAGGTACAGGGGAGGAAGTAAGGAAAAGGGAGATAGTATATTTCCAAATTTTTTCTGTGGGGTTACCATCATCTGTATCATTGGATGCTTCCAAGAAGAAAGAGAGAGAGGGAGAGGGAGAGGGAGAGAGACAGAGACAGAGACAGAGAGACGGAGAGACAGAGAATGGAGAGATAAGTAAAGAGATGAATAGGGAAGTTAGATGGGAGAGATAGATGGATGGATGATACGGAGTAAAGTAGATGAATGGATGGATGGATGGATTATATATATACATAGATGGATAGATAGATAAATGAGAGAGATGGAGGAATAGATAGAAGTATGGATGGATAGATGGACATATAAATTACATAGATGATAGATAGATAGATATAGACAAACAGGTAAATTACATAGATGAATAAATAGTTGGATAGGTGGATAGATATGTAGTGAGAGATGGATAAGTAGGTAGATTACAAAGATGAATAGATGCATAGATAGATAGATAGATAAATAGATAGAAAATTTAAGTGTTTATTCTGTGCCAGGCAATGGGCTAAGTGCTGGAAATACAAATACAAGCAAGATGTTTTAGTCCTCAAGGAGCTGACATTCTGAAGATGGGAGACAAAACAGAGGAGCTGGAAAGAGAGTAGTTTAGAGATAACTGGGAAGAGAGGTGGTGACCTTTCTCTAAAATGAGAACCTACTTCTCTCTGCTCAGGCTGGGGAGGAGGCAGGATAGGGAGAGAGGAGAATATAGACTGAGATCCTAAGCAGCCAGAGCACTGGGCGTTTTAGAGAGGAGGACCCAAAGGGTTACACAAGGAAAGGGTTTGGGGGAAGCACCCAAAGAAAACTTAATTTGCTTAATGCTGTTCCCCATGGCTGATTGCTGATGACCCAGCACACATAGGATTTACCCACTGTCTGCTCTTTTGTACTGTTTTTGTGTTCTAATTTAGTAAAAGTCTACCATGCAGTCTTGATCCATTTTTAATTTAGGAAATGCTCCACAAAAGCTGAGCTTGTGTTGTCATCCAGCCAAATACATTTGTCTGTGACATTTGTGATGCCTTCAAACATGAAGTCCGTTCCATTGCAATCAGTTTGTGGTCTCAACAGGAAAATTTCTCTGGCCAACCATTGTTTCAGGAATATATAAGTAAGCATTTTATAATCATGAAATCAGTGACTGACTGCTTCTTAGCCTGGCACTCTCTGTTGTTCAGATAAATGAAAATAGAAGTCCAGCTGAGCTTAGAGACATAAAGATCTGAATTCAAATCCTGCCTTTCACACTGAATCCTCCATTAACCTATGTCTGGAAAGTCTTCCCTCCTCACCTCTTCCTCCTAGCTTCCTTCAAGACTCAACTCAAATGCACCTTTCCCATCCCTCCCCCACCCGCCGCTAGAGCTTTGTCTTGGAAATTATTTTCTCTCTAATCTGTTTACATAGTGTATGTCCATAGTAAATTATTTACAGGAGGTATCCCCTATTAGACTGTGGGGACCGTATCGGTGCCTTTCTTTGTCTTGCTAGTGTTTTCACAAAGGATCTGGCACATAGTAAGCTACTGATCATCATCATCATTATTTATATAATGCTTTAAAGTTTGCAAAGTGCTTTACATATATTAACTCATTTGACTCTCAAAGTAACTCGTAGGCTATTTGGAGAAAAAGGTACTATCATTATCCTCATTTTCAGGTGAAGAAATTGAGGCAGATGGAGGTTAAACGCCTTGCTCAGAATCACACAGCAAATAAAGGATACAGCAAACATGGAGAGGTTTAAAAGAATTGCATATATTTAACCTATATCAACTTTCTTGGGAAAGAGAAGAGATAAGGTAGGAAGGGAGAAAACATTGAAACACAGTCTTACAAAAATCAATGGTGAAAACTGTCTTTACATGTATTTTGAAAAATAAAATACTATTAAGGAAAAAAGAATACTTGAAGGGGAAAAAAGAAGGAAAAAACCTTCCTGAGTACTTGTGTTCTTGATTTCTAATCCCTTATTTTATCCTCCGTACCATCCAATTGCCTACTATCATCATTTAACTAATGCTTGATGACTGACACTAATTGGGTAAGTTGCTTATTTTCTCTCAGCCTTGGTTTCCCCAATTCTAAAAGGGGGGGTGATAGCTTCTATATCACAGAGAAAATGAAATAATACATATTGTTGATATTATTGGGTTGTTTTAATCATGTCTCAGTCTTCATGATCCCATTTGGTATTTTCTTGGCAAAGATACTACAGTGGTTTGCCATTTCTTTCTCCAACTAATTTGACAAATGAGGAAACTGAGGTTAAATGACTTGTGCAGGGTCACAAGGCTTGTAAGCATTTGAGACCAGATTTGAAATCAGATCTTCTTGACTCCGGACTCAACACTCTAACCACTGCACCATTTTGTTGCACGGTTTTATCTGTCTGAAAATGGTCCAGGAATATCCATGAGGATTATTATTACAATGTAATTGTTGCCATTGTGTTCATGGTCATTCATGGATATGAACCCTAAATTTAGGAACCATCCTTTTCTACAGAGGTATAAAATAGAAGGAGCCATGGTTTGATTCTTCCTCTGATAATACTGCTGTATGGCCATGGGAAAGTCTTCCAGGCCCTACTTGAACACAGGTACAGAGACAGAAAATGAAGAAGGTTCTTAGGACCTTGGGGGCCCCAGCCACTCTCTGAAGTTCCCTTCTGTGAAGATTGGACGTATCTTGTATGTGGCAAAGGAACCTATGACGGGACCTATGTTGACATTGACAAAGGGAACTTCAGATGAGTTTCTACAATTCCTAGAAATTCAATTTCATCACATCTCTACAACTAATTGAAAATCAGATGCCTACAAAAATACTAGTGTTATTTGTGAAGGGTCACCCAACCTTTACCTATCCTAGTTGTCTCAAGACATCACAAAATGGTAGAGTCCTTGATTTGAAGTTGACTTGCTAGTTGTTTTACATTAGGCAAGACTCAAATGTTTCATGTTAAATAAAGAGTTTGAAATTCCTGTAGATGGCCATGGAGTTGGATTCCAGGATCTCCAAGTTCCTTTTGGATTTACAAATGGAAAAACTGCCTTCTGACATGGATCTTATTTGTATCTATTTTTATACATGTTTTCTCCGCCTCTGAAGGTCTATTCCTTGAAGGCGGTAATTTGTTTCCCTCTTGTCTTTGTATCTCCAGCACTTATGCAGCACTTGTGCAGGGTCACAAGGCTAGTAAGCATCTGAGACCAGATTTGAAATCAGATCTTCCTGACTCCAAACTCAACACTCTAATCATTGCACCACGTTGCCTGTATATATACCTGGCACATAATCCATACTTAATCAATGCTGGTTGATTGTTGATAGGAGCATAAAACTGGAGCTGAAAGTCTCAGAATCTATTTAGTCCAAATTTATTTTAAGCTATTTCATTTTACAGATGGGGAAACTGAGTTATAGAGATCATAGGCTTAAAGATTTTGAATTAAAAGGATCCTAGAAGACTATCTAGTTCAACTCCCTCCTTTTAGAAATAAGTGAACTGAAGCCTGGGGAAGACAGAGAGATAACTGACAAAAATCACACAGCTATTAAGTACCGATGGCAATGTCCTCTGAGGACAGAGTAGGTTGTCTTTCCATCATGGCACCCTGAGGCCAAGTTGGTGAATTGCTCCTAGGATTTAGGGTGTGAGGCAGAGAATCATGTGTAATCTAACACTATAGATGCTAATAATTAGATATGAGTGACACAATGAAGAGATCAGAAGGAGAACTCACTTCTGGCAGAACCCAGTACTCACCACACTCCACAGAATGGACTTCCCAGACTCAATCGATGGCCATGATGTCTACCATCTACAGGAATTTTAAACTCTTAATTTAACATGAGACTTCAGGAAAAGGGGAACTAGTGTCCCCCAAGTCTGTACCACAGTGTGACACAGGTTTCAAAATTTCACCAGAAACTGGGTTGGTAGGAAGTCTCCCAGATCCAGAGTTAAGAGCAATGAATGGATTAAATGAGCCATAGACTGGATCTCTGTTTGCAGATGTTTATTGAAGAATTATTTGCCAGGAGGAGGACAGAGGACAGGAGACGAAAAGCAAGGGGAAAGTTCGTGTCTGTTTTGACAGGACAAGTATTTGAGTAGTTCTGTGACCTAGTTTGCAGCATTGACATAAATAACAAATGGAAAGACCCATTAAATCAAGTATTCCTTGAGCACATTTGTGGTCATGGATTTCTGGTCTATTAAGCACAAAAGGGACTTTAACCGCATCCTAGGCACAAGGTTACAAGGCACACCACACGTTGGACACTATAAGAACAGAATAGAGGAGAGACACAAAGCAGTGAAAGTCCATATTGGCAAGAGTCCAGGAAAACAAGTTATTCTAAAAGTACATAGTGTATGTCTGTGTGTGTTTATATATATACACACATATATGTATATGTATACATATATATGTATGTATATCTATATATACACACTATATATAATATTATATATATATATCAGAAACATACATATATATGTTTCTGCTTTTTAAACCAACAGATATATCTGCTAGATCTTCTTTTCCCTCCCTTTCTCTCCCCTCCCCTGTCCTTTACCTTCCCTCCCATCTCCTTTCCCTCTCCTTAATTATCTTTCTCCTCTTCTCCTCTCTCCTTTCCCACATTCCATGTGGGAATCCCTTCCCCTTCTTCCCCACTCCCATTCTCTGTCCCCTTCCTCTCCCTTTGCTTTCTTTTGAATACCCAATCAACCTAGCCTGCCATGCTCACAGCTCAGAGTTCCAACTCAAGAGTTCCAACATCCCTGCTGGCTGGAATTATGAGCATTTGCTACCCTGTCCAGATCAGTAAATTTTTTTATAAATATTTTTACTCACTGACTTCTGGAGAAGGGATAGGATGATGTCTTCTAATAGAAATAATCATAGGCATTTATACAAAATATTCTTATGATTACACATACACACAGATATACACACATAAACATATTTGTGTACATCTTATCTTCTCTGATAAGATATAAGCTGCCTGAAGGCAAGAACTGTTTATCTTTGTTTCCTTTCTGCCTAGCAGAATGCCTGGCACATAGTAGGGGGTTAATAAATATTTAATGACCAATTGAATTTATTGACTAATAGATTCTAGACATGATGGCGGTAGTTATGCTTCAAAGGTGCCTAATTGCTTTATAGGGAATGCATAAATTAAAAATAATCTGGAAAAGATTTTTTAGTTATCTGATGTCCCATGAGAAGGCATCATGGTAAAGACAGGAGGCTGAAAGGCATCTTGGAGATCATCTAATCCAAGTATTCTTAACCTGGGGTCTGTAAACTTGTTTTCCAAAAAATTTTGATGAATGCATTTCAATGTAATTTATTTCCTTTGCAATTATATGAATTTTATTTTATGCATTTAGAAACATTATTCTGAGGAGGAATCCAATAGGCTTCACCAGACAATGTTCAAAGGAGCCCACCAAAACAACCACCACAGAAGAATATCTTAACCTAGCACCTGACTTTACAAATGAGGAAACTGGGACTCATAGAGGTTAGGTAGTTCGCTAAGCTCTCAGAGCCAGAGACTAGAACCCAGGAGACTTTCAGATCAAGTCTTTTCCCCTTCACCAATCTGGATAAAAATCTCAGAAGTTTAGAGGCATCATGAGGCCCAAGGTCTTTAACCCCCTGGTTTCCTCATTTCTACCATCTAGCAGAAAAAAAGTGCTATTCACTAAGTCTTCTGGACCATTTCTTGCCTCCTTAACATCCTCAGACACTGCTCCCTATTGCCTCAAACTCTAGTCACCTGAAAGGAAAGAAAAACTTCCCATTCTTTAATATGAGTGATAGATAATGACCACTTTCAGAGGTCATCCTATAGGAACTTACATAATTTATCAGTTACTGACAGGTGCCATCCTGATCATTCTTTTAGTGGCTCTGAGTTCAGCCCTCAAGTCAATAGTCCAAAAAGCTAATTCATGAACTCCAACAATAAGGAGTCTTTCCATAGCTGATCCTGGCTAGATCACAGCTGGAGTATTGGTTCTAGTTCTGGGCATCATCACTGAGGAATAAACTGGAGACCATCCAGAGGAAAGTAACCAGAATGGTGGTGGGACATTGAATCCATCCTATATGAGAGTCAGCTAAAGACTCTGAGGATGTATTGGTAAATAGAAGAGAAAATTCAGGGGGGGTCATGATAATGGTGAAGAGAGATGAAGTTTTTTCTACTTGGCTTCCAAGTTAGAAACCAACAGAAATGAGTAAAAATTACAAAAATCCAAATTTAGTCTTGACCTCAGGACAGATTACAGTCGTCTCAAAATGGAATGGATAATCTCAGAAGACAATGGATTCTCCATGAATGGAAATCTTTAAGGAGAGTCTGGATAACCCCTTATTGAGGGATTCTGTTGGGAGATTAAACCTACTATCTGCCAGGCACTGTGTTTAGCAGGTGGTCACTGCAGTCCCTTCCGATATCAAAATTCTGAATTTCTCTCAGATGATTCAGTAAACTCAGCCTTAGGCTAACCAAGAAAAGATGAAATGCAGATAAATTTGTAAAGCAAACCAATATGACTTTCTGTATTTGATCATCGGAAGGTCATGTTTATATCCAGATTTGTAGACAAGACCAACTCATTTATGTATCTATACAAACCTAGTATGAATTATGCCTCTTTTTTTGAGTTTTCTTTGAGTGATATTAATGACAAGAAAATTTCAGAATAATGAGCTATATAGACACTTGACATCCAACAGAGTGGGATTTATGGATAACTTTTTTTGGTAACATACTTTTCATGTTTGAAAATATAGTAACTATCTTTTACTTTAACAGCCTTATACAATCTAAACATTTTCCCCCCAAGTAAACTTATTCTTTCCTGGAATCTTTCTTTACACTTGGGCTTGATAGAAACTACAAGACAGCTTAAAAAAGGAAATAAAAACCCAACCAAAAGTCCCAAAAGGATCCATGTCATCAGCCAAAATCAGTGGTAGCTTCCTCTAAAATAACTTTAAATAGTTACCTGTTACCAGGTAATGAAACACCATCTCTGTCAAATCCAATATTCTTCTGTGTAAACAAGTAAGTCCCGTGGAAGTGAAAGAGGGCAGGTATGTACACTACATACATAGAATGCATTCTGAGAAGATATAGGACAAAACACATGTCCAAACCATTAAACTTCAACCAGGTGGCCAGTTATTCTGAAAATCCTTTAAGTTTAATAAAGCGATGAAGGAGAGATTTTTTTTTTCCAAATCATGAATTGTTAGAAAGTCATCTTCGTGAAAATACAGACTTTGTCTTTGTAGATCCCACCCATCATATGTTAGAAGGCTACTCTTCAAACCATAAGGATGGTACACGACACACAAGCCTCTATGTGGCTTAAGAACTTGTTATACCTTCTTAAAGTAGGGGTTCTTCACCTTTTCTGTAATATGAACACCTTTGACCATCCTTATATAAAATGGTTCCAACCTTTGGACTCAGAATCATGCTTTTAAATGCATATAATAAAACACACAGGTTTATAAAGGAAATCAATTATATTAAAATACAACTATCAAAATACACATTTTTAAAGTTCACAGTAAAGAAACCCTGTTCTAAAGGGACTAATGGACTCCCAGGAATTAACTAAGTATTCAATATGCAAAAGGTATGAATTAAAAATAATGATCATCTAACCAACGATTCCTTTCTAATTCTATATTGGACTTTTAAAACATTCTCCACAAAGATGTAACTTTCATGGTATGTTTATATGATACCAAAGCATCCAATTAATCCAGCAAATTAAATGAAACAACCTGTCATTTCAGTGAGAAGAGAGATCACCCCTATGGAAGTGACCAACCAATTGTATCAAAATAACAGATACAATAATTCAAGGAACAAACTGCATAAAATGTCTTAATATCATACAGGTTTGAGAATAGGGATAGTGACAACAGTGATTTCATTGAAATAGGAAACTCCCAGTTGAAAAAGAAAATTCCCTTTACTGTTGTAAGTTGGCGTGATCTCTGCAATTTATAATCTTCTATAAAGTTAGAAGCCTAGAGCACTGAAAAGTTAAGCAGCTTGCTAAGGTTTACAAAGTCAACGTGCATCAGAAGTGATAGGACCACAGATTTTCTTGGTTTCAAAGCCTATTTTCTGTTCATTCATTCAGGATTAGTGGAATTAATTTTTGACTGGCCAATACACAACGTATATACCCCAAAATATAAAAAAAAAGGAGACTTGAGACATTTGAAAATGTACCAGATGTACATAGAAAAGGGAAATAGAAATTCATTTAAATTTGCTACAGATAAGATACATTTTGTTGGCTGTCAAAAGATAGAAATAGTGGGATACAACCACAAGGACTCAGATTCCAAGCTGACTTCAACTATCATCTGGTATGTGCCCATCATAATACAGATGAGAAAACTGATCAAGTGATTTGTCCAAGACTTGTCCAAGATCACATAGGTAGTAAATAACAAAGCAACATGGAATATATGTATATGTATATGTATATATATATAATATATATATACATATACATATACATATATATACACACATATTCTGAGACCAATAGAGACTAACTGACAAAAGTCTGAATCAATAATTATTAGAATTTAATGTTTTTTGTGTTATCCAAATAAAAAAGTCTTCCATGATTACATGAAATTTCTATCTTTATGGCATAAGTCACTTGTGAATTTCCACTACAACAATTTCATCAGAAGCATCCTAACTCTTGTATTCATTGAAGAGCTTTCTGGGTCTCCACGTACAAATCTCATCCACAGCCTCTGTTTGATTGTTAAGCTGAATAAGGCTTTTGAAAATGCTTTCCAGTTTTGATGATCAAGTATGGGACAAATAATCAAATACCATGAAAACAATAAAGTATCTTAAATACTCAATAGAATCTCTTCTCTCATGTAAGAATAATTGTCTTAAAAAATGACATTGAGGAAATGATGCTCAGAATTCATCACTAACTGTAAGATCACAGTATGCTGGCTACGTAATGAACAATGGCTCCATAAAATGTTGATTATAAGGCATTTTAGCCAAGGTAAAATTTTTATTTTCCATATATTCAGGACTACATAGAGATGATTGTTTTTTTAATGTCTTCCATATTTATATTTATCAGTAATGTTTCTTTGCACTAAATATTCTTCATCATTGTAAAAATAAGCACATCTAATTTCACATTCAGCAACTCAAAACAAAATAATGTGAAAGCTTTTGTTTGATCCAACCCATTCCAAGGATCCCTTGTCCTTTCTCAGGTTCCACACCAATGTGTGAATAGAAAATCACAGGTAGTGAACACAACAGAAATGTTAAAACAAGAACCCTGATAAGTGATTCAATCAAGCCAAATTTTCCATGCAACAAAATCCTTATTTTTTCCCTGGTTTTTTCCCCATCCCCATGAATCCTAGATGGCGAAAGGACAACTCCTCCAGGGTAGTTCCCTACCTATTTCCAAACCTATCCTTGAACATCTCACCAAGATCTACTGCATTATGGCTTTCGTATGAGACTTGGGACTGTTTTGCTCATAAATTTATTTTGATCATGTATTGATACTCAATTCTGTCCATGCCCGAGAACTGTCATCTTTTATAGTAGACAACTTCCTCTGGGAGAATTGGCCAAGCCCCCAGAGCCTGAAGACAGCCACGCGGTATTTCTTGGACATGATGTTATAAAGGATGGGGTTGATGGCTGCGCTAAGATAGAAGAGAACAAAGGAGAACAGGTTGCAATACTGGCTAATCATCGCAATCTCCACAGAGCCAGGTTCGAAGGATTTGGAGAATAAGTAGCGTCCCACATGAAATGGCAGCCAACAGAGGACAAAAGCGAACACCACCATGGCTAGAGGAAAAATCAGAGAAACTTGGTATGAGATCAGGCAATGTTGTCTTGAATCATGTTCTGCTTTAAAAAAAAAAAAAATCCATTTCCTTTGAAAGTCTTTGTGGCAGGAGAGTGTGATTCATCTCAGACAAAGGACCAAATGTTGTTTTTCCCCATTTCCCTTTCCTGGGGTTTAATGAGAGCTATTTCTAAATACACGACTAATCTATCTATTTGGACCAAGGTGACCCATCAGTATAACAATAATTCACCAGAGAGATAGCTAGGTGTGACAAATAATGTGATAAACTGAGAATCAGAAAGACTGAGGCTCAAATCCCATTTCATGAGATGATATTTTTATAGCTAGAAAGTCCCTTAAAGATCATTATTTTCCAGCTGAAGAAACTGAGGCTCAGGCAGCTTCAAGACACTTGTCTAAGGTCACCCAAAGCAATATTAGAACCTTCTAACAATTATGAGCTGTACGGCCATGAATAAGTCACTTAAGTCTCAGTTCCCTTACTGGTAAAATGGGGATAATTAATACCTGAAGTATACGAGTGTGACATTCAAATGAAATAATGTTTGAGAAAACAATCAAAGTACTATCTAGATTGAAAACTGGAAGGACCTTAAAAGTCATTGAGTCCAGTCTTCTCATCTACATAGAAAGAAAGCCCAGAAATATTGAATGCCTTGTCCCACAAGCAGTAAATGGATCAAAATTCAAACTTATGTCTTTTCCTTCCAAATCCAGTGATTTTCTCATTATTCAAAATCAAAATGTTTTTCCACCAATGCATCCAATATCAAGTGTTAGTATTATATTATTAAGTTAATAGGATGTTTCTGGGAAATAACTAAGAAATTCATTTTTGAAAATTCAGTTTTTGATGTATTTAGACACAGCTAATACTGTGTCCTTCCAAAATCTTCTGCATGAAACTGCTAGTGCCCTCTCTTCCAAACTATGTTGTATTTAATAGCTTTTTAATTTATTTGTATCTATTCTCTAAATATTTATATATCTACCTCTTGTCTCCTCCACCAGAATAAAAGCACCTTGCAAGTAGGAATAATTCCATTCTTTGTTCTGTGTTTCTAGCACCTAGGACAGTGCCTGGCACTTAGAAAGGTACTTAATTACTGTTTGTTAGTTAATTGATAATCAATAAAATAGGATCCATGTTAAATAGGGAGGGAGAGGCAATGATTAAGTAGAAAAATTATTTTAACAGTGAATATCCCTGAAAAGATGTCAACAGCTTATTTTTAAAATACATTACATTGAGATATCCACTTCTAGACAAGTTAAAAAGAATTTTCTAAGCTCAGGAAAAGCAAAATGGAAAAATTCTATGTAGAAAAGAAGCTTTCAAATCTTTGTTACCTAGGCTACTTTGGTGAGGCAAATATTCCAAGATCACCTGAACCTATCTCTATTATCCAAGGTGGGGAGAGGGCCTCCCTGAATTCTGGGGAAATGGGTTTATTTTTGATGACACATTAATGAGACAATGATTATTTTTATTAATATTTATTATTTGTTATTATTGTTGTTGAAATTTAATAAATGTAGTTATAGACAATAGACTGTTAGGATTAGAAGGCTTCCAATTTATAGAAGAGGAAACTGATTTCTAAAAAGAAGGAATGATTTGCTTAGCAGTGGTTCTCAAACTTTTGTTTTCAGTATCTTTATCCTATTAAAAATTATTGAGGATCTCTCCAAAGAGTTTTTGTTTATCTGGATTATATTTATAGACATTTACATATTGGAAATAAAAACTATTTTTGAATTTGTAGACCCTCTAAAAGGGTTTCAGAGATCCTCAGAATTCTCTAGACCATACTTTGAGAACCACTGGCTTAAAGTCCCATAGGTGGCTAAGCTGAATGATTCAGACACAGGTCTTCCAATCTACAGCCTCCGATTTCCACTGAAATGAAATGACTAATTCCAGAAACAACAACCAAAGACCTTGCTCTATTATGAATGCAATGAGATCAGTCAGTGGTCTATAGATCACCTTTTGAGAAACACTAGTCTAGATGATGAAAATCTTGGAGATAAACTTTATTCCTTTGACATCCAGTAATCTAGAATTTTTAAAATTAGAAAATGACAAAGGACTTTGAACTTGCATTTCATTCATAAAGTAAATTCTGAGGAAAAGAAACTCCCTTTAACATTCAAAGTGATATATTCTTTGCAATTTATAATCTTAGAAAGTTGCCTGGAGCACTTGAGTAGCTGAGTGAATTGGCTAGTCACACAACCCAATGCATCTCTGAGGTAGGATTGAAAGCCCCGTCTTTTGGACTCTTACTGAGCTTCATCTTACTCAGAAATCCTTAAAATTATAAAATAAAATCCTTGTTTATTCTGCTCCAAATGGTATTAAACATTCAAAGGGTGAATATAGATATTTCCCAGGATGCTAAGATTTATCATTTATATGCAATCATCTTTTTATATTATGGTATGGAAATGTTTGTTTTATTCCATAAATTAAAATATATTTACCACTCTATTAAGCTAGGCAGATTCCATTTTCTGATAGACTTGAGAGTACAATTTTTAGACGTTAAATCACAGATAAAAATGTGGGTTTGAAGACATTTCTGAATTTGTATGCGTAGTGTTGGATTCTAATTTGCTACCAAAAATAGCTGTGGAGATATTTATGAAGAATATATGACTGCTTATAAGATTAACTTATAAGATTAACCCTCACTTTAAAATATACTAAGTCTCACTTCTCATTGAACCTAAGAGTGGTTTAGTGAGAAATTTTGGGGGAAGGAACAATTATTTATATTGGTTCCTTAAAAATTGGTTCCTTATAAAGAAGAAATTTAGAGAGAAAGATAAAATGATAAAGAAAAGGAAAGAGAAGGCAAGGAAGTAGAAGGAGCTATAGAAAGAGGGGAATTGAGGGGAAGAAAAGAAAGAGAAAGACAGACTGACAGAGATAGAGACATCGAGGCAGAGACATAGAGAGAGAGAGAAGGAGAGAGGAAAGGAAGGAGAGAGAAATGGAGGGAAGGAAGAAGAAAGAGAGACAGAGAGGGAGAGAGAAATGGAGGGGAGAAAGAAAGAGAGAGACTGAGAGAGAAGAAAGGAGAGAGAGAGAATGAGGAAAGAGAGAGGGAGGAAGGGAGGGAGAGAGAGAGAGAGAGACAAAGACAGAGAGAGACAGAGAGAGGAGAGGGAGAAAGGAAGAGGAAAAGAGAGGGAGGAAGGGGGAGGGAGAGACAGAGACAGAGAGAGAAGGGAGAAGAGAGGGAGAGAGAAAGACAGAGACAGAGAGAGACAAAGTGCCAGAGACAGAGCTGGGGAAGGAAAGAAGTAAAAAGGCCATACCTAACATTTTGACAGTTTGTTTGTGGTTGTTATCCCGGATAGAAGCGCTCAGTCCCACGTCCTCTCTCTTCCTCCTCCACAGTTTTCTTCCAATGAGGCTGTAAAGCACAGTCAGACAGAAGACGGGGAGAAAGAAGAAGATGCTGGAGATCCAGACCATGATGGTGAGCATCCCCGAGCGGATGGCGAACTCCGTGGGCCGGCACTCGTTGGTGTCCAGGGGGTCGGTCCCGTTCTCGTGCTCCACACCCACCAGGACGAAGATGGGGCCGGCGCTGAAGAAGGCCACGGCCCAGATGACCAGGATGATCAGCTTCACCTTGCCCTTGGTGATCACCACCTTGGCCCTGAGGGGGAAGCAGATGGCGAAATACCTCTCGATGCTGAGCGCCGTGATGTTGAGGATGGTGGAGTAGGTGCAGCTCTCGCTGATGAACTGGAAGAGTTTGCAGAGAAAGTCGCCCAAGTTCCAGGGCCGGTACTGCCACAGGCGGAACAGGTCCAGGGGCATGCAGAGGAAGATCAGCAGGTCGGACAGCGCCATGCTGGACAGGTAGAGGTTGGTGGTGGTCCGCATGTCCCGGAACCGGGACACCACCAGCATGGTCATGAGGTTGCCCGAGATGCCAATGAAAAAGAGGGCCACGCAGGTGACCGTGACCCCGGTGAGCAGGGCTCCGGGGAAGGGGGGCAGCTGGTCCGCCCGGGAGCCGTTGAGAGCTTCGTCGGGATAGTCCAGGCTCAAGTTGGACTCGCTCGCCTGGCTCGGCGTCTCGTTCCACATCCCGCTGCCTGCTGGACAGTTCTTCCCAGGGATACCCGCGGGGCCGGGCTGGAGAGGCTCGGGGGCCGGGCTGGAGATGCTCGAGGGTCGGGCTGGAGATGCTCGGGGGCTGAGCTGGAGATGCTCGGGGCCGGGCTGGAGATGCTCGAGGGTCGGGCTGGAGATGCTCGGGGGCTGAGCTGGAGATGCTCGGGGGCTGAGCTGGAGATGCTCGGGGCCGGGCTGGAGATGCTTCGCACTGGGTGAGATGCTGCTGGGCGTCCCACCCGGCGTCGGGAGCGAGGGCTGGGAGGGAATCACAGAGCGCTTGCGGGGGTGGGGGGTTGGGGGGACTTCAAAAGGCTGCTGAGTGAGGCAGGCGCCAAGTGAGGGGGGAGGGAATAGAAGGAAAAGTGTGTGAGTGTGAGCGTGTGTGTATGTATGTGTGGAGGGAGGGGGAGAAAGAGACAGACAGACAGAGAGACACACAGAGAGAGACAGAGAGACAGAGAGAAAGTGGAAGACAGCACAGAGTGAGGGGAAGAGAGGGCTGGTAAAGGGATAAAGAGATAAGAAAAAGGAAGAGAGGAGGAAGAGGGGAGGAGAGGAGAGGAGAGCAAGCTCTGGTGTCTTGTCCCAGGGAGCAGCAGCCCCGACAGCCTGGCAGTAGTCACCCTAGTCACTGCTGCACCCTCCTCCCCTGGCTCCTCCCTCTCTGCTGTCCCCTGCTGGGATAGAGCTGTTCATTCTGGTTACCAGGGGGAAGGAGCTGTGGGTCCAGGTTCCACCGCTTAAAAGGGAGAAGACATCGTGGATGTGTGCCTCCAGCTGCCCAAAGAGGTTTCCTATTCCAGCTCTCCAGCAAGCTGTGTCCCAGTCTGTGTGTTCCAAAGAGCCCTGGGTGGGTGACCTTTGTGGGTGCCTCCCAGGCATCGGGGACCAAGGTGATGGGCAGTAGGTTATAGCCTTACTGCTAACTAGGGTCCACATCACTCCCTTAGACTGGAAAAAGTGAGATTAAAGAGTACCAGCAAAAAACACTCTCTGGGACTCTGTTTTCCCATGATCCCTAAAGACCCTTCTAGTTGTAACTGGTAGGAACCTGTGAATGTATCTTTGATCTTTTGTAGGGAAGTGCCCCAAGTCAATGCCTAGGAATTCCAAAAGGTACTAAGACATAGAAAGGAGAAGTTCTATGTAGTGGAAATCATTGAATAAATCATTAAAGCAATTCATTGAGAGTTGGAGGAGACTTGGGAGATTCTCATCTCCTCTCCATTTTATTGAGCTGTCAGGTCCAGAGATTATTAAGCTTGTCCAGGGTCACTTTTCCAGTAAGCTACAAAGTCAAGAGTCAAACCTAGGTCTTCAGAGCCCCATACCCAGGATTCTTGTCAATTAACCTAGATCCTAAGGTTCTTGGCAAGAACTTCTGAGTTTGATTGGTGAATAGGGAGGGAACTCTGGAACTAAGTCTTTTGAAGCACAAGCTGGCTGATTGCACTGGTACAGATGCTATAAAGGAAACGTTTTGGCAAAGAAAGGCCCAAGATTGAGGAGAAAGAAGGGAGGCCTAGAAGGAGGTAAAAGTAAAGTCCTAGAAGTGCAATGAATTTCACTTGGAAAATCTTAATTTGAATCCTGACTCAACCTCCTCCACACTAAGCAAGTCATTTAACCTTTGAGACTCAGTATAGAGTTTACTGATAGAAATATCAGTAAAATGAAAGGAGGAAAAGTGGTAGAGAACTATGGTTAATGGACAGGGGACGGGATTTGGAAGCCAATAAGTAAATTAAATAAAAGGATCTCAGTGTGGAAGCATGCTGCCTTGTAAAGAAAAACCCAAAGAGCCCAGGGAGGCTCCAGGACATGAGAGGAGGCTTAAGCATTTCTTCCCATAGAAAGAAGAGGTCAGACTAACATTTTTTTTCCCCTGTCTTTTTAAAAAATTCGTACTTGGCTGAGTTTAGAACCCCCACAAACTGGGGGTCCTTTGGAGCAGGAGGTCAATGAGGGAGGGAGATGGGATGTTGAAATGAGTCTTCATTCTCAGCCAGCTTAGTTCTTTCTATCAAATTATTATTAAACAAAAGACAAAGAGCTGATATGGTGCCATAGTAGGCAGGTAGAATGCTGAGCCTGAAGTCAGAGAGACCTCAGTTCAAACCTGACCTCAGACACTTACTTGCTAACTGTGTGACCTTTGGAAAGACTTAATCTCTGCCTTAATTCACTGGAGAAGGAAATGGCAAACCTCTCCAGTATCTTTGCCAAGAAAACAATATAGTCCATAAAGTCACATTGAAGAACAATAATAAAGGACAATCACAGATATCAAGCAGACACATTTATCCAAGCAAACAATAAACAGAAAAAAGGAAGAGGAAGTTATCCCACAATTCACTTGTATGAACTCTCTCACTATACAGGTTAGGATAGAGGATAAAATACACAAAAGTGAAGGGACTTATAGTTGTGAATGAGAGAAAACCTTAGTTCCACAAAAGAAAGTCCTGGTTGCCCAGCCCATCACAGTATCTTAAAATTAGAGAGAGTGCTTAGTATTCACCTTTGGTGGTGGTTGTTGAGTTAAGTCATGTTTGACAATTTGTGACTCTATTTTGAGTTATTTCTCAGAGATTTATTATTTCCTTCAGCTCATTTTACAATTAAGGAAACTGAGGGAAATAGGGTTAAGTGACTTGTGTAGGGTTGTGCAGGTAGTAAATGTCTGAGACTGGACTGGAACTCAGGAAGGTCAGTGTTCCTGATTTCAGAACTGATATTCTATACATTGTGGTACCACTCAGCTGCCCAACCTACAAAAGGTTTTCTCAGTTTTTCTCTGGGAGAGAACAAAATCAATATACTTTCATGGTATTATTTATTTTGTTTTTTTCATTGTTTTACCTTTACTTCGTTGAAGTCATTGTGTACATTGCTGCCCTGGTTCTGCTCATCTCATTCTGCATCCATTAATATCATTCTTCTTATGTTTCTCTAAATTACTCATAATTATTGTTTCTCATGCTTTAGTAATATTCCGTTACATGCATGTACTCAAATTTATTTCAGCTATAAACAGATCATGGGATACCAACTTTGTTTTCAGTTCCTTGCTATATGAAAAGTGTCGCTAACAGTACTTTCCTTCTGTCTTTGACCCATTTAAAATATGTTTTATTGTGGCATATTTTACTCAAAGGCTGTAGACCTTTTAATCCTATTCTTTGAATAGTCCACATTACTTTTCAGAATGGTTAGACCATAGATGGGACTAGCTCACTAACTGACTTAGATCACTAGTGTATTTGTGTGCCTATAATTCTGAAGCTTCTCCAGCTTGGCTCTTTCCATTTTTTAAATCATCTTTTCCATGGGCTGGCACCTTCTTGATGAAGAACAATGTTGATTTTTTTGTGATACTCCTCTCCCTTTTTTTTTCTAGCTATTCATAAATTGTCACTTTAATGTTAGGTTATAGAGTTTTCCCAAGAATTTAAGTCAAATTGTCCTAAACCAAGCCAATTCAAACTAAGAAAGTAAGTAATTCAGGATTTGGACTGGAATTAAAGAAGACACTTGTAGGTCATTTAACACAAAGAATTCCATAATATCCTAAAGAGGATATTCAGTGCATTGGTTGTGGTGAATCTACCTCCCCTAATTTCCATTGAGAGAGGGGCTAGTCAAGAAGGTCTGTTGCCTCTCACAAAAGAAAGAACTCCATTAAGCCTAAAGGACCTTAGTCCCCACGGGCTGAGATTATTATGATTTAGGTGATCAGGAAACAAAAGCAATGGTGCAGCCTTTAGCTCCTTGGATAAATTAAGTCTCTAGAATGTTTACTTTCCTTTTTTTTTCTGAGAGAGAAACTAGCTTTGCCTCCATAAGGTAGCTGTTGTTCCTACAATACTTAGTGAAACCATTCTTTGTTATTTTTGGAAATAATTGCCTTTCTGCAGTCCTGTGGTACTTCTTATGTTCTGTAGAATCTTCCAATGGTTCAGCAAAGGCATCTACCAGTTCTTTCAGTATTCAACCATGTTTAACATTCATTTTGACACCATGTTCCCAGAGCAAGTCCTGCCACACCTTCCCTCAGATATCTAGAGTTGTAGGGTTTGTTTTTTTTTTCCCTTCACTGCCCTCAATTCAGGTTCCAACTATTTATATTCCTTCCCCATTGTAAGAATCCTAACAGGTAGTGACTAGCACTCTAGTTCCATTTAACCACTTAATATTGATTAACTTTTTCCAAACAAAAATTTATTGCAAAGATAAAATGTATAAACATCTCCAACATCTCCAAGGCAAACTCTCTCTTATATCACCTTGATCTTTGGGAGAATGAGCTCAAAACTGAACTCAGTTCCTACAAAGTATGTCCTACAAGATCATGTCAAAATATAGGTTGACTGCTGGATGCTACCAGAGTTTCAATCCCAGAAGTCACTTCTAAATATAGTTCCAAGTTTGTCTAAGCATTAATATTGGGCTGGCTATAATACCTGTCCTGACTTCAAACTTCTGAATTCCTGTGGCTCATCTCCCTTTGGATGGAGATACTACTCCCTGAACCTAGAATGACAAAAGGAAAATAAAAAACTAAGGGAGCTCTGTTTTTGTTGTTTCGGGGGAGAGTGGCACAGGGCCTTAGAGGAAGAAAGTTCCATGATCTTTAGTCTAATAGCATAGTCTCTTACTGAGACTACTGAGTGAAGAAATTAGCATTTTCCTCAGACTTGAATGCTAGAAAGGGAGGCAAAGATGACACAGTCAAATCTGACAGGCCTTTTCTAAAAATGCTAATAATTCCAGCCCTGCAGCCGATTCAAAAAGACTCCTCACATCTATAGCACCAACCAATTAGAACCAGTTAAAGAGTATCTATATATGTTCTGCAGTCTCTTCAAAGTATTTCCTTTATAAGTCATCTGTATTTTTTCAGAAGACATTTCCCCAGCTTCCTTCATGTGGAGAGATGTTGTCAGAGTAAGATGATGGGGTTTGTGTCTGTACTAGACTCCCATTACACATATAATTCATCTGGGTGACATGATTGGGGTTCAGTAAGAGCAGCTAATGTTCTCTTATTATCTTTTTATTTATCTCAGACATCAACTCCCTATTAGCCATCTTATTTGTTTTCTTTCCAGTTCAAAAGTCATTCTCCATTACAGGGAAAGCAAGCAGAATAATAATGAAGACTTTTTGCTTCTCTCAATTGTTAGTTATCACCAAGCCATCCTCTACCCCCACTCACTCAATAGTACATACCTTCTTTGATTTTCCCTCTTTTCTTGGTAGCCGCAGTTCCTTCTGAGCTTTATAGCACTCCTGACACCGTGCAAATAAAATCAAGCCAGTTTTATATTTGTCCTCTCTTATCTTCCCTTGATTCCAGTCTTTTTTTTTTTTTTAATTTAATTTGGGCAACAAGATTACTTTGCATCCATATCAGTCTCAGATAACTCCCATTTTTCCTCTTCATCAAAATTGTTTTTTCTGTTACTCAGAATTTCATTATTAATAGTTTTTTATCCTTCCTTGGCTAAGAACAATCAATCAATAAAAAATTATTAAATGCCTATTATGCGCCAAGCACTATTTTAAGTAGTAAAGATGCAAATAAAAGAAGGAAACAATACTTGTTCTCAAGTCCTTCCATTTTTCCCAGAGAGGCAATTCGTGCACATACAGTTCCTTCAAAAGAAAATGTAGTCCACAAGATCCAACCTAACTTTCCTCTGAAACTTTTCAAATTTTTTCTCTTTAACACTTCTTTGTGTTAGATAGTTCTTGACTTTCCCTTTCTCCTACTAGAGAGAGCTAGAAAAAAAAAAAGGAGCAACCACTTTCCTCGAGGGCTGTGGCAACAATCCCATTCTGGCAACAAAGCAGCTTCTCCTTATTGGTGAGAATTGTTGCATCTGTGTTTTCTTTCTCCACAAAATTAATCTGGAATTGTTTTTACATTACTATATACACAAAAGATAATACACTCTATATAATATATAGCATAATCTATAGATTGTAGTGTAATATATAGTGCAACCTTTAGATTATAGCATAATCTGTATCAAAATGCTTGCCTTCTTAAGGAAGGGAGGCAGGAAGGTAAAGAATTTGGAGCTCAACATTTTTTTAAAAATGAATGTTAAAAATTGTTGTTTACATATATTCGAGAAGAAATTTTTTAAAAATAAAATAAATTGATTAAAATAATAAATACAAATAAAAACTAAAGCCTGAAAGGACTAGTTGGGAAAAGACTATCGTGAACTTCATTCTATTTTAAAGATAAAATATAGAATTTCCTATTTTCCTTTGCATATTTGCATACAGTATGTATGCTCACTCAAATGAATGGCTTTAGGGATTAGTTTCTTCCAGAACATTTACAATTTCATCTTGCATATATTTCCAAGTGAAAAACACAAGCTATGCCTTCAAGGCCTTCGATTAATTATTGTCAGTCAGTTCCATAAATGTGAGGACAAAGATTATATTGTTTATATACATAATGTAAAACTAATATAAAACCTTCGCATTTGCATATCTAAAAAGCTTTTCCTAATCTACAAATTAAAAACAATGGCATATGTAAACCAACTCTAAAAACTGATTAATTCACATAACTAAAACGTTTTCTTCATCTTTATTCAGTGATTATAATAGACAAGATACAATCAATTCAATTTTTTTAAACCACATCTTTAAATCACTTTACTAATGTAGGTTGAAATTATGCCACAATCCCTCTAAAGAGCAAAATTGTCTACTGAAATTTAGGGGAAAATCTGAATCTTTTCCAGGGAGATTATTTTTATTCCACTCTTCCAAGTAGACTTAGCATTTCCAAATTAAAATATATGATACTAATCTAACTATATAACTCCTACAAGTGTACATATTAGACTCAAATCTTTTTAAAAGGAAAAAATACATCTAGATATTCACTTACAAGTAACAAATTGAATAATCATAGTGAAAGAATTTTCGATGAAGGGATTTTTTTTTTTGGGGGGGGGCATTGTTTTTTCATTGAAGATAAAGAAGATTGATCTATCATACCTGGTATGTTTTATTAACTTTTATCCCAGAATCACTTTTGGTGCATTAGATTTGTAACTAGAAATTACCTGGTTCAGAAGCAATTGAAATAGGTAGGATTGGGGAGAGACAGAGACTTGAAGGTTGCTATTGTAGAGGCCAAAAACCACCATTATGGGCATTGATTCCAAGCGCTCTATCCACTGAGCCACCTAAATGCCCAACTTGGCAGAAAAGAGATGGAATGGGAGCATTGGGAGAGAGACATGAATGGCAAAAGAATCCTTAGAGTGGTGGTAACCTGAAGCTAGTTGAGGAAGGTGATGTGCACTGAACTAAGAATTTACCCCTCAAAAAGTATCAGCACCCTTGGGCAAAACCCCAATCACCATGTATTACATGGTTACATGGTGATTACAGCTTTGATTGTGATCCCCTTATTAGGAATAAAATTATAACCAGCACACAGGTTTTCTAGAAACCAAAGGAGGTAAGAGGGCAGGGTGGGGGTGAAGTAAGTGGGAGAGAGGAGATACAGTATTGACGATATCGAGATTTTTACAAAATAAAAAGTACCCTACAAATATTTCTGGGAGGCTTAGGCTGCCAGGAATATCAATTCCAAACTTCAGGACCTCTGCAGGTAGAAAAATATAAGAAAGCAAAAGCCAGAAAGCGAAGTCAAAAATGTAATTTTCATTTAAATTTTTTGTTTTTCTTAATTCAATAAAGTCTTAAAAATGAACTTTCCCATAATAAATAATAAAAATATAGGAGGATTATATATGAAATTTAAACATATACATAATAGAGAAAACACAGTTTCAAAGTTGTTCCATTTGTATGTCCCTCTGAACTTCTGGTTTTCATTCAATTTCCTTCCCTTTTTTTGTACATATGAGTCATTTCTCTCCCTTTGTTTTCTTTGGGCGTATATTCTAGTGGTAGGAGAATTAGTAGCAATATAGGTAGGTCAAAGGGTATACACAATTCAGTGACTTTTGAGTATAGATCCCAAATTGGATAGACTCCAATCAACAATACATGGATGTGCATTATTTCCTCTTGCATCCCCTCCCTCCAACAACTGTAATTTCCCCTTTGATCAATCTGATGGGCAAGGTAGAACCTCAGAGTTACTTTCACTGGCATTTTACTGAATTATGAGTGATCTGGAGCATTTTTTCATATGTTTGCTGCTGCTATCTTAACTCCTTCCCTCGAGAACTGCTTGTTCATATCATCTGAACATTTATCTATTATTAGGAACTTGTTCTTGTTCTTATACATTTGAATCAGCTGTTTATATATCATGAATACTAGACCTTTATCAGAAAAACTTGCCACAAATATTTTTCCCCAATTAACTGTTCTTCTTTTAGTTTTAACCACATTGATGTGGTATATGCCAAAGCTTCTTAAACCCCACATGGGGTTATGTAACTGAATGTGGGGGTCATGGAAAATTTGGCAATATTAAAAGGTTTCTAAATGTTCTACATCCTGCAGTATCACAAAATCCACTAAGATTTAATTCTTTATGTAAAAACAAAAAAAAAAAGCATAATCATCTCATTAGTACAAAGAAAATCTGTTCTCTTTAAGAAATGGTAAAATTGTATATACATGTATGTGTATGTATGTATGTATACACAATAAAAATTGTTTTAAAATAAATTTATTTATGATTTATTATAAGTAAATGTTTGATTTGTATACCTATCTTATATACTTATAGTCCCAGGATTATGTAAAAACTGCTCAGGCAAAAAAGGAGTCACAACATTAGTACATTGTTGGTATAGTTGTGAACTGATCCAACCATTCTGGAGAGCAATACAGAACTATGCCCAAAGGGCAATTAAACTGAGCGTACCCTTTGATCCATCAGTGTTTCCACCAGGCTTGTATCCCAAAGAGATCATAAAAGAGAGAAAGGGTCCCACATGTACAAAAATATTTGTGGCAGCCCTTTTTGTAGTGGCAAAGAAATGGAAACATCAGCTGGAGAATGGCAGAAGAAGTTATGGTATATGAAAGTTACATAATATTATTGCTCTATAAGAAACGATCAGCAGGATGACTTGAGAGAGGATTGGAGAGAGTTACATGAACTGATGCTGAGTGAAATGAGTAGAACCAAGAAAACATTGTACATAGCAACAAGATTATATGATTATATGATTATCAATTCTGATGAATGTGGCTCTTTTCAAAAGGGAGGTGATTCAGGTCAGTTCCAATGATCTTGAGAGAGTCAACTGCACCCAGATAGAGAGCTACAGTAACTGAGTGTGAATCACAGCATAGTATTTTCACTTTTTTGTAATTATTTGCTTGCATTTTGTTTTCGTTCTCACTTTCCCCCTTTTTTGATCTGATTGTTCTTGTACAGCATGAAAATTTTGGAAATGTGTGGAAGTATTACACTTTTTTTTTTAACATATAGTAGATTATTTGCCATCTAGGAGAGGGAGTAGGGGAAAGGGAGGGAGAAAAAAAAAATGGAACACAAGGTTTTGCAAAGGTGAATGTTGAAAACTATATATGTTTTGAAATTAAAAAGCTTTAAAAAATAAACATCAGCAACAAAAAAAGAGTCACAAGTGGAAAAAGTTTAAGAAACCCTGGTATATGCAACTATTTATAAATTTTATAGAATCTAAGTTATCCATTTTATCTCCTGTGATCTTTTCTATCCCTTATTTGGTCAAGAAGTCTTCCCCTAGCCATAATTTAAAAAAGAATGTCTTTCCATGATCTTCTATTATTTCTACAGTGTATGTCTATATATACATATATATATAATATATATATATATATATATATATATATATATATATACACACATCATATGCCATGAGATACTATTTTAAACCTAATATCTGACAGATTTCTTTCCAGTTTTCTTAGAAGTTTTTATTTTGTTTTGGAACATTGTTTCATCGCTGTTGATTTCCTTGATGAAGCTATTTATTATTTCAATGGTTTGTTCTGTGATCTAGCAGTTCTTTAGAATTAAATTATTTAGTCTCCATCTAAGTTTGAATACTTTCTTCAAATGTCTTTGAATGATTGTAATTCTTATAGTTCTGTGAATAGTATTTCTCTGTTTATTATTTCTGCTTTTTTGCATTCATTTATGAAAGTTTCATGCCCAAATACATAGTCATTTCTGTAAAATTTTCATATACATCTAAGAAATACCCTTTGTCTAAATTTTCTAAAATTCTATTCAGGTCTTTAACTTCATTATATATATTTTTTTAGATTTGTCTGAAAGGGGTACACTGAGGTACCATTTATTATGGTTCTACCATTCATATCTTCCTATAATTTAATAAATGCTTCCTTTAATTACATAGTTGCTATACCAGTAAATACATATATATTAAATATAAAAATTATTTCATTATATTTAAGCATAATATAGTTTCCATGTTTATCTCCTGTAACTAGGACTGTTTTTATTTGTTTCTTCTGTTTCATGATTACTCTCCCTGCTTTTCAAAAACTTCACCTGAAGTAGGATAAATTTTGCTCTAGTGCTTTACTTTGTGTAAATCTTTATTTTTCAAGTATATTTATGCTAGCAACATATTAATTGAATTTAGTTTTCTGTTTAATTCAGTTTTTTCTGTTTTAAAGTTGAGCTCATCCATTCATGTTCACAAATTTTATTATTACTTATGTTTTTCCTTTCATCATATCTTACATTTTCCCTTCTTTTGGTCATAATCCTCTTTAATAAAGATGGTGATAAAAGAGAAGGAATGTGATCAGTTAGTATTCTGTAACTGAAGCAATTTCCTTACAAAATACTGCCCCTCCTCTCTTTTTTTCACTCAGATCTTGATCATTGATTCATACTATTCATTTATTTTCTTTTAATCCCCTTTTCGTGATCTTCCCTCTGAACTTCAAGCTTGTTGGCTTGTGACCATCCCCTCTCATTCCATTTTATCTCTAAAGCTTTCCCATGCTTCTCCCTATCGTTAATTTCTCTATTGAGTTTAATATGTTTTTACACCAATTTGTGCGTGTGTGCTTTTGTGTTCAAGTCTCTTGATAATTCCAATAAGAGCAAAATTTGCATAACAAGCTCTCTCTTGTTTTTATTTCAGTGTTTGTATATTCTTCCCACATAATCCAATTATGAAAGATAGTAAGTCTTTCTCCTTTATTCTTTGTTTCTCCCTTAGTATATTTTTGCCTTCGTTTTCATTTCTCCTTATAAGAACACAAAAACAAAACAAAACTATCCCCAGACAGTCTTATTTAACTTCCTCTGTGACCTTTGAAGATATTAGGATTCTTAAAGGAACTTAACTCTTCTGTTAAAATATAAGCATTCCATCATCAATTAGCTCATTCTAATCATTGTTTTTATCTTAGATTTTTCTGTGCTTGCATTTCAGATTACCTATTCCATTTCCACTCTGATCTTTCATCAGGAATGATTCAAAGTCTCCTATTCCATTGTAGATTTATTTTCCCCCTGAGTGATCTCCTTCAGTCTTTCAGAAAAAAATTATTTTTGTTGCAAGCTTTTATCTTTTGCCTTTTGGAAAACTGCATCCTTAGATTTTTTGGTCCTCTATAATAGGGGCTGCCAGATCTTCTGTGTTTCTCAGTGTGGTTGCCTGATAATTGAATATTTTCTTTCTGGCTGTCTGAAATATTTTTTCTTTGACCCAAAAGTGCTAGATTTTGGTTATGATGTTCCTGGGATATTTCTTTTCCTTGTCCTTTTTTTTCCCAGAAAATAACTAGTAGATTGTTCTTATTTTCAGTTTACCTTCTGATTCTAAGAAATATGGCCACTTTTCATTTATATTTAAAGTAAAATATCCAGGGTTTTTTGTTTGGTCAAGATTTTCAGGGAGTTTAGAGATTCTTAATCCTTTCTCCTTGGCCTGTTTTCCAGGTCAGTTGTTTTTTGATGAAAGTTATCTGACACTTTCTTCATTTTTTTTCATAATTTTAATTTTGTTCTAATATTTCCTGTTGTTTCATGAGCCATTGGTTTCTGCTTGGCCCTTTCTACTTTTCAGAGTCCATTAACAGGATAAAGTTTACTACCCTGTAATACATCATTCATTCTTTTTTGAATTCTTTCTCCCAGATCTCTTATATCATTGCTTCATTTATTCCAAGGATTCTTGTAAAGCTTTACCACTTAAGCTAATTTTTTCTCCCTCTGAGGCTCTGCTTATAAATACTGTAGAATTCTATTCTTCCTTTGGATGTATCTCTTAGGTATATCTTAACTCATAGCTTGACTCATAGTAATATTTCTTTATAATGTTTAATCAATGTTATTTTTTGTTTGTTTGTTTGTTTCCTTATATCTCCCGCCTCAGTTGCTGCTTTAGGAATTTTTCCAGATCAAGTTCTGCCCATTTACATACTCGACTAGAACAGTCAAGCATGTTTAATTCTGTTTTCAATTACCTGGACTCATTCTCATATCCACCTCTCCAGTTATATTAGTGATAAGAATGCCGACAGGTTCCAGATTTCCTAAAACCATTGGAGTTGAGAATGCTGCAGAACCTCCTGAAACATCTCAGGTCAAAGTGGGCTAGATCAATAATGTCAGATGTTATGGTTAGAAAATTCCCTATTCCCATCCTCATTTCCCTGGTCAAAGCTGTCAAGACTGCTTTGAGTTTCCCTTCCACTTGCCTCAAGTTCCACCCCTCCTCATCCCAGAACAGCATGCCCCAGGCTTCAGGTACTGGTAGATTGTCTGTAGTCCAAGCACTGGCAAATTTGCAGATTATTTACTTGTGCTCACTTTGGCCTCCCTGGTGGAGGGCTCCTGTAGACTTCTTTTTTTGTGTAGTGTTGGGATCTTTGCTCAAATATATAAGGGAGAGCTGGGACCCTCTGAGACTTTTTATGCCAGCATCTTAACCAGAAGTTCCTACTCTTATTGTCACAAAAATTCAGATCCTGAAATAACTTACAACATAAGTTCAAAAATGAAAGGCACATAATGCCATAATATTTCCTGAGACTTTCAGATTATTACTAAAACAACTAGCAAATAGGGAAGGATTTGAACAGTTTAAAAATGTTTAAAGTTGCTTCATCTGAAGCAAAACAATATATGAATAATTTCTTCATGTTTTGAACTGACTAAATTTAATGACAAAATTTAGATCATTTTCAGAAAAACTAGGAGAGGAAGTTTGACTTACCTGAGACCAAATACACAGTTTATTCAAAGTCTTTCCTATTCAACTAATTGTTTTAGTAATAATCTGAAAGTCTCAGGAAATATCATGGCATTATGTAACTTTCATTTTTGAATTTATGTTGTAAGTTATTTCAGGATCTGAATTTTTGTGCCAATAAGAGTGAAATAATTTTTCTTCTGTCAACAAAATTGAAATAACCTCACTTTTAAGCTAACTGGCCATTTACTGTGCCCCAGCACTGAATGGTATTACAAAGATTCCATAAAAGCATAGACCAGGAGTACAATATAAACAGAAGACACAGGGTAGATAAGTGACATAATGGATAGAGCAGTAGTCCTGGAATCAGGAGAACCTGAGTTCAAATCTGACTGTGTGACTGTGGGCAAGTCGTTTAACCTCTATTACCTCCCCTTCTCTCCCCCACAAAAAAAATTTCAGACACTTTTGGCACCTGCGTTAAGGTTACATTCTATGCTACTCTGTAACCTTAGGCAAATTATTTAATCTCTCTGGTCCTGTTTCACAGAATCTCAGGATGGGTAAAGACCACAAGATTCACCTAGTCATCTAAACCAACCTTTTTACATCTTCCATCTTGTTTTGACTGCTAGAGACCAACACAACAAAAATAGTCCAGTGGGAAAAAATGTTCATTTTGGTGCTAGAAGACCTTGGATCAGATACCACCCCTGTCCCTTAGTGCTCTCCCAGGTGAAAGTGGTTTCTAGGCCTTTCTGGTCAAGTTCTTTTCTGGGATTCACTGAACAGATTTTTCAAAGTCACCCAGAGGAGAAGCCTATTCTTCTTGTTGTTTCCTCTCTGATTCACCCAATAGAACTAAGTAAAATTGCTTATAGGAATTACAATTAGTTAAACTATCATTATCAGATCTTTTTTGTGATTAGATCTGAGGGAGACCAACTGCCTAAAACTAAAACTGTGGCACCTAGGACTGCTCAGGACATAATACAATGGGACCAAAATCTTTTGCTGAGTAAAATATAAGGGTAGTGATTTCCTTTCATATAAATAACTCCAAGATGAGGGAAATATCCTCTATCAACATAGATCAACACCTTCTTTGTGATTTTTTATAAGCTTAGAGAATACCAATAGAGCCCTGATAGATTTAGAGACTTGTGCAACATTATTCAGTCAGCAAAAATCAGAGGTAAGAATTGAATCCAACCCATCTTGGTTGCAAGGCTGATTCTCCACCACGCCATACTGCCTGGACACCCTATTCTTTTTTTTTTTTTTTTAAATTTAATAGCCTTTTATTTACATGATATATACATGGGTAATTTTACAGCATTAACAATTGCCAAACCTCTTGTTCCAATTTTTCACCTCTTACCCCCCCCACCCCCTCCCCTAGATGGCAGGATGACCAGTAGATGTTAAATATATTTAAATATAAATTAGATACACAATAAGTATACCTGACCAAAACGTTATTTTGCTGTAGAAAAAGAATCAGACTCTGAAATATTGTACAATTAGCTTGTGAAGGAAATCAAAAATGCAGGTGTGCATAAATATAGGGATTGGGAATTCAATGTAATGGTTTTTAGTCATCTCCCAGAGTTCTTTTTCTGGGCATAGCTAGTTCAGTTCATTACTGCTCCATTAGAAATGATTTGGTTGATCTCGTTGCTGAGGATGGCCTGGTCCATCAGAACTGGTCATCATATAGTATTGTTGTTGAAGTATATAATGATCACCTGGTCCTGCTCATTTCACTCAGCATCAGTTCCTGTAAGTCTCTCCAGGCCTTTCTGAAATCATCCTGTTGGTCATTTCTTACAGAACAGTAATATTCCATAATTTTCATATACCACAATTTATTCAGCCATTCTCCAACTGATGGACATCCATTCAGTTTCCAGTTTCTAGCCACTACAAAAAGAGCTGCCACAAACATTCGTGCACATACAGGTCCCTTTCCCTTCTTTATAATCTCTTTGGGATATAATCCCAGTAGTAACACTGCTGGATCAAAGGGTATGCATAGTTTGATAACTTTTTGAGCATAGTTCCAAACTACTCTCCAAAATGGTTGGATTCGTTCACAACTCCACCAACAATGCATCAATGTCCCAGTTTTCCCGCATCCCCTCCAACAATCATCATTATTTTTTCCTGTCATCTTAGCCAATCTGACAGGTGTGTAGTAGTATCTTAGAGGTTGTCTTAATTTGCATTTCTCTGATTAATAATGACTTGGAGCATCTTTTCATATGACTAGAAATTGTTTCAATTTCTTCATCTGAAATTGTCTGTTCATATCCTTTGACCATTTTCAATTGGAGAATGGCTTGATTTTTATAAATTAGAGTTAATTCTCTATATATTTTGGAAATGAGGCCTTTATCAGAACCTTTGACTGTAAAAATATTTTCCCATTTTATTGCTTCCCTTCTAATCTTGTCTGCATTAGTTTTGTTTGTACAAAAACTTTTTAGTTTGGTATAATCGAAATTTTCTATTTTGTGATCAGTAATGATCTCTAGTTCTGCTTTGGTCATAAAGACCTTCCCCTTCCACAGGTCTGAGAGGTAAACTATCCTATGTTCCTCTAATTTATTAATAATTTCATTCTTTATGCCTAGGTCATGAACCCATTTTGACCTTATCTTGGTGTCCGGCATTAAGTATGGATCAATGCCTAGTTTCGGCCATATTAGTTTCCAATTTTCCCAGCAATTTTTATCAAACAGTAAGTTCTTATCCCAAAAGCTGGGATCTTTGGGTTTGTCAAAGACTAGGTTGCTATATTTGTTGACTGTTTTATCCCTTGAACCTAATCTATTCCACTGATCAACTAATCTATTCCTTAGCCAATACCAAATAGTTTTGGTAACTGCTGCTCTATAATATAATTTTAGATCTGGTACAGCTAAGCCACCATCATTTGATTTTTTTTTCATTAATTCCCTTGAAATTCTTGACCTTTTGTTTTTCCATATGAACTTTGTTGTTATTTTTTCTAGGTCATTAAAATAGTTTTTTGGGAGTCTGATTGGTATAGCGCTAAATAAATAGATTAGTTTAGGTAATATTGTCATCTTTATTATATTTGCTCGCCCTATCCAAGAGCATTTAATATTTTTCCAATTGGTTAGATCAGACTTAATTTGTGTGAAAAGTGGTCTGTAATTTTGCTCATAAAGTTTCTGATTTTCCCTTGGCAGATAGATTCCTAAATATTTTATATTATCAGTAGTTACTTTAAATGGAATTTCTCTTTGTAACTCAGACTGTTGGATTTTGTTAGTGATATATAAGAATGCTGATGACTTATGTGGGTTTATTTTATAACCAGCAACTTTGCTAAAGTACACCCTATTCTTTTAATTTGACCTCAGATTCCATGAAAATGTTTGGCTACCAAGTCTTACTCTTGACCAAGCCTATTCTACAACATTCTTTCAACCTTCTTTTAACCATCTATCTAGCTATACCATCTCCATCTTGTGCTTGAGAAGATAATTATATGAACCATTTGTATAAGACTTTCCATTCATCTTTTGTCCATTCAATTTTTTTTTTTTACTAGATTCTACCTCCTCCCCACAAAATCCAGTCTGTTGTGATCTTTTTGAACCTCAATGAGGTCACTTACTTTTTTGTCCCTTAAGTGTTCCAGCTGTCCCTTCATCCAAGTTATTGATAGAAATGTTAAATAGCAAAAAGTCAAGAAGAGCCACCCAAAGCATTCCAAAAATCTTCCCTCCAATGACTAAACAAATTATGGCATATGATTATGTTGGAATACTACTATGCTGTAAGAAATGATGAGCAGATTGATTCTAGAAACATAGAAAGATTTGCATGAGGTAATGAAGAATGAAATGAGCAGATATGAAAGAATATTGTATAAAGTAACAGCAATATTGTTTGCAGAATAATTGTGAATGGCTAAATTATTCCAAATATTATAAATATTCAAATCAGCTATAAAGAACTTATGAAGGACCCTTTGATCCAGCAGTGTTACTACTGGGATTATATCCCAAAGAGATTATAAAGAAGGGAAAGGGACCTGTATGTGCACGAATGTTTGTGGCAGCCCTTTTTGTAGTGGCTAGAAACTGGAAACTGAATGGATGTCCATCAGTTGGAGAATGGCTGAATAAATTGTGGTATATGAAAATTATGGAATATTACTGTTCTGTAAGAAATGACCAACAGGATGATTTCAGAAAGGCCTGGAGAGACTTACACGAACTGATGCTGAGTGAAATGAGCAGGACCAGGAGATCATTATATACTTCAACAACAATACTAGATGATGACCAGTTCTGATGGATCAGGCCATCCTCAGCAACAAGATCAACCAAATCATTTCTAATGGAGCAGTAATGAACTGAACTAGCTATACCCAGAAAAAGAACTCTGGGAGATGACTAAAAACCATTACATTGAATTCCCAATCCCTATATTTATGCACACCTGCATTTTTGATTTCCTTCACAAGCTAATTGTACAATAATTCAGAGTCTGATTCTTTTTGTACAGCAAAATAATGTTTTGGTCATGTATACTTATTATGTATCTAAGTTATATTTTAATATATTTAACATCTACTGGTCATCCTGCCATTTAGGGGAGGGGGTGGGGGGGTAAGAGGTGAAAAATTGGAACAAGAGGTTTGGCAATTGTTAATGCTGTAAAGTTACCCATGTATATATCCTGTAAATAAAAGGCTATTAAATTAAAAAAAAAAAAAAAAAAAAAAAAAAAAAAAAGAACTTATGAAGGGAAATGCTGTGTATCAGAAAGTACTGATAATTAGAAATATGTATAGTATGGTTTTACATATGTGTATGTGTTTATTTGTGTCAAATGGTGGCTTCTATCTCTAGGGTGCAGGGCAAAAAGAGGGAAAGAGAGGAGTGATGGAGGGAAGGAAACAGTTCAGAAATTACAATGTAATCAAAAATGTAATTTTTAAAAAATGTAATGAATTGTCAACATGTGTAGAGAATTTTTCCCCTTCATTCTGAGGTGTCATTTGTTTTCTTCTTGTATAAGGGATTTTTTTCAGTCCTTCAGAGCATTTCTTCAAATTAAAGTTGAGGGCTTTTTAAGCACAAAGTCTTTACTTTCATTTTCTTTTTATAAGGGATTTCTTACTTTTTAAGTCTGAAACCTTTCACTTTCATTCTTAAGGTGAATTAGATCTTATTTATTGCTTGTCTAATGGGTAAATTGTTTAATAATCAGGTTGTTTATTGGTGAGACAGAGCTCAGCCATATTGTTTCCTTGTGTTCTACCATCTTAGAATCTTGAGAAAGTCTATCATATCAGAGAGGAATTCTGTTTGGCTTTAAATGACAGAATTAGGAGTAATGGATAAAAGCTAAAAAGAGACCAATTAAAACTAGATGGTCTTGACTTCCTACCAATGAAAGCTGTCCAAAGGTACATCTTTGGGAAGTAATAGGCTACTCATCCTCAGAGATTTTTAAGCAAAAGCTGGGTGACCCTTTATTAAGTATGTCATGGGGTAGTTCTTGGTAAGATATGATCTGGATCTGATGATTACTGAAGTCATAGAATCATGGATTTGAGACCATCAAGGCCCCTCCATTTTATTAATGAGGAAACTGGGGTACAGGGAAGATTAAGTGACTTGCCTAGTCACTTAATACTCAGATAGAGTATCAGTCCTGAATTCAGGAGGAGCAGGTCGCGTAACCACAATTGCCTCAGAAAAAAAAAAAAAAAATTGCATCCAAAGCTTTATAACTTCTATTTCTATTCATTTCAACCTACTGCCTCTCAAAAAACAACATCAAAGTAGAAGAGAAAAAAGGGAAAAGGAAAAAACATTTTTTCTGAGCCTAAATTCTTGAAACTTGAGATCCCCATACATCCCTAATTTAGAATCTGTAGAGAGATGCAAGGTGTCAGATTTTGTAGTCCCCATATCTTAACCTAGTTTTGGTGACTGAGATTCATCTGAGGTTCAGTATGCTTTTTTTATTTTTATTTTTTTTTTTTTTTAAGTTTTCTACATTATTTTTTTTTTTATTTTTTTTTTTTTTATTTAATAGCCTTTAATTTACAGGATATATATACATGGGTAACTTTACAGCATTAACAATTGCCAAACCTCTTGTTCCAATTTTTCACCTCTTACCCCACCCCCCCCACCCCCTCCCCTAAATGGCAGGATGACCAGTAGATGTTAAATATATTAAAATATAACTTAGATACACAATAAGTATACAGGTTCAGTATGCTTTTGATCCTTGCATCAGATGTGAGATCTATAAGAGCCACAGCACAAGGAAAGAAACTTGTGGGATTAAAGTTGTGATGTGAGAAGAGCTGTGTCTCTTTCCTAAGGCAGAGAAACTCTTAAGTATGAGAGAACATATATAATCTTTATAAGCCTTAAAATAGTATATAACTTTTGAATAACAACAATGATAAGAGCAAAGTAATTGTGCGAACAAAGTATTGATAAACAAAGAACAAAGTAATGATAAATCTTCTGAACAATGTAAGGAGGGGGCTCATGACAGAGGAGGATTTTTTTTTGGTCAAAGAACTAGTTTCCCTGGGAAAAATGATACCTTTAGAATTGGTATGGTATATATCAGATTGCTTGCTGTCAGAGGAAGAGGATGGGGGAAAGGGAGGGGAAAAAATTGGAACATAAGGTATTGCAAGGGTAGACGTTGAAAGCTATCTTTGCATATATTTTGAAAGTAAAATATTATTAAAAAAAAAAAGAATTGGTATGATAACAGAATTACCTGTTAAGAACTTCCCAGAACTACCAAAGGAGTCATTTTCTAAGGAAAGAAATAAGCCTTATGGGACTGATATCTATTCCAAGACTGCAAAAGACTATATATGTCTCTGGAGAGAATTGCTCTTTGATGGGTGATTTCATTTTCTATAATCCTTGTTTATGTGGGTTTTTTCATTATTTAATGTGCCAAAAAAACATTTCTTCTAGAAGTCATGGGAGCCGAGAGAAATTGGTGCAACACCATGGATTGTATCATATAGCGTATTTTCTAGATCTTTCAGACCATTTCTTTTTTTCTCCTGAGGGAATTGAGGTTAGGTGACTTGCCCAGAATCACACAGCTAGGAAGTATGTGTCTGAGACCAGATTTGAACTCAGGTCTTCCTGACTTCAGGGCTGGTGCCTCTATCCACCATGACACTTAGTTGCCCTTCAGACCATAATTTTTAACCTGGAGTCAATAAACTTGTTAAAATTTTTCTGATAACTGCTTTGCAATATAACTGGTTTCCTTTGAAATCCTATATATTTTATGATTCGAAAAACATCATTCTGTGAAGAAGCATCTAGTCTTCCCCAAGCTACCAAAGGGGTCCATAAAGCAAAAAATGTTCAGAACTGTTCTAGACAGAGAGATGAGAAATTTCACACACTCCAAAGAGTACCAGGAGTGTCATGAAAGAACTTCTGAAACAGCATTATGTCTCTAAGTCTAAATTTCCTTCCTCATGTACAAAAAAAAAAAAAAAAAAGGAGGGGGTGGCTTGAATTAGAACAGAGATCTGGTGGCCCACAGGTTGCAACACTCCCGAATATGATTAAAATATAATTGGGTCATATTTCACAAAATAAATAAAAAATACAACAAAACATAAATAATGTAATAATATGGTTTTCTAAGTTAATATGTGCCCAGAATTTCCTCATGTATAGTCTAATGGCATCCATTTCTATTTGGGTTATTACAACCAGACAGATGATCTTTAAGGGACTTTCCAATGATAAGTCAATAATCCCATGATCTCTTAAAAAGATATAGAATCATAGCAACCTAGTCTTTGACAAACCCAAAGATCCCAGCTTTTGGGATAAGAACTTACTGTTTGATAAAAATTGCTGGGAAAATTGGAAACTAATATGGCAGAAACTAGGCATTGATCCATACTTAACCTGACACCAAGATAAGGTCAAAATGGGTTCATGACCTAGGCATAAAGAATGAAATTATTAATAAATTAGAGGAACATAGGATAGTTTACCTCTCAGACCTGTGGAAGGGGAAGGTCTTTATGACCAAAGCAGAACTAGAGATCATTACTGATCACAAAATAGAAAATTTCGATTATACCAAACTGAAAAGTTTTGTACAAACAAAACTAATGCAGACAAGATTAGAAGGGAAGCAATAAACTGGGAAAATATTTTTACAGTCAAAGGTTCTGATAAAGGCCTCATTTCCAAAATATATAGAGAATTAACTCTAATTTATAAAAAATCAAGCCATTCTCCAATTGAAAATGGTCAAAGGATATGAACAGACAATTTCAGATGAAGAAATTGAAACAATTTCTAGTCATATGAAAAGATGCTCCAAGTCATTATTAATCAGAGAAATGCAAATTAAGACAACTCTAAGATACCACTACACACCTGTCAGATTGGCTAAGATGACAGGAAAAAATAATGATGATTGTTGGAGGGATGCGGAAAACTGGGACATTGATGCATTGTTGGTGGAGTTGTGAACGGTCCAACCATTTTGGAGAGTAGTTTGGAACTATGCTCAAAAAGTTATCAAACTGTGCATACCCTTTGATCCAGCAGTGTTACTACTGGGATTATATCCCAAAGAGATTATAAAGAAGGAAAGGGACCTGTATGTGCACGAATGTTTGTGGCAGCCCTTTTGTAGTGGCTAGAAACTGAAACTGAATGGATGTCCATCAGTTGGAGAATGGCTGAATAAATTGTGGTATATGAAAATTATGGAATATTACTGTTCTGTAAGAAATGACCAACAGGATGATTTCAGAAAGGCCTGGAGAGACTTACACGAACTGATGCTGAGTGAAATGAGCAGGACCAGGGGATCATTATATACTTCAACAACAATACTAGATGATGACCGGTTCTGATGGATCAGGCCATCCTCAACAACGAGATCAACCAAATCATTTCTAATGGAGCAGTAATGAACTGAGCTAGCTATGCCCAGAAAAATAACTCTGGGAGATGACTAAAAACCATTACATTAAATCCCCAATCCCTATATTTATGCATACATGCATTTTTGATTTCCTTCACAAGCTAATTGTACAATAATTCAGAGTGATTCTTTTTGTACAGCAAAATAATGTTTTGGTCATGTATACTGTGTATCTAAGTTATATTTTAATATATTTAACATCTACTGGTCATCCTGCCATCTAGGGGAGGGGGTGGGGGTGGGGTAAGAGGTGAAAAATTGGAACAAGAGGTTTGGCAATTGTTAATGCTGTAAAGTTACCCATGTATAAATCCTGTAAATAAAAGGCTATTAAATAAAAATTAATTAATTAATTAATTAATTAATTAAAAAAAAAAAAAAAAAAGAAATGACCAACAGGATAATTTCAGAAAGGCCTGGAGAGACTTACATGAACTGATGCTGAGTGAAATGAGCAGGACCAGGAGATCATTATATACTTCAACAACAATACTATATGATGACCAGTTCTGATGGATCAGGCCATCCTCAGCAACGAGATCAACCAAATCATTTCTAATGGAGCAGTAATGAACTGAACTAGCTATGCCCAGAAAAGAACTCTGGGAGATGACTAAAACCATTACATTGAATTCCCAATCCCTATATTTATGCACACCTGCATTTTTGATTTCCTTCACAAGCTAATTGTACAATATTTCAGAGTCTGATTCTTTTTCTACAGCAAAATAACGTTTTGGTCAGGTATACTTATTGTGTATCTAATTTATATTTTAATATATTTAACATCTACTGGTCATCCTGCCATCTAGGGAGGGTGGGGGTAAGAGGTGAAAATTGGAACAAGAGGTTTGGCAATTGTTAATGCTGTAAAGTTACCCATGTATATATCCTGTAAATAAAAGGCTATTAAATAAAAAAAATATATATTCAACTGAGAAAAATACAACCTATGAGCCATGTTTGCATTGTCTGACTCCTTTTTTACATACTGTATAGACTGCTATCTCTTAACCAAGAAGAGAGAACCATGTTTCACTATTAGTTCTATGAAGTCAAGATTGGTTGCTTGTATTGACTGATATCGGAGGACTTTCATTGTTGTTTACCTGTACATTGCTGTGGTCACTACATAAATTGTTCTTCTGTTTCAATTTACTTTGTCCTACATAAATCTACAAATAAAAAAACCAAATGTTTAAAGAAAAAAAAAAAAGATATAGAATCACTGAATTATGGATTGAGTACTGGTAGGGATCTACCGGAGCCTCCAGATCTTACAGAGCAGGAAAAGAGGCTCAAAAAAGTTGAATTATTTAGACAAGATCACCCAGGTTTTGAATTCAGGTTTTTTGACTCCAAATCCAGAGCTCTTTCCACTAAACTGCATTGGTTTTGGGGTGTTTGTAGAAAAACAAGGTAAATTCCAATCCGACTTCAGACACTTAACTCTTACTAGCTGTATAACGCTGGGTAAGTCATTTAACTCTAATTGCCTTGGGAAAAAAAATGTAAATAACAACAATCCCAACCTCACAGGGTTTTGTAGAGCTAAAATGAGATAACAGGCTAAGAGTACTTTTGTAAGCCTTTAAAGTACTTATACATGTAAACTATTAACAGCAGCAACATTCTTTGCATTTTATGAAGTCTTATTCAAATAAATTCAAAAACACAATCAAAACCTCATATTAAAACCCTGGAACACTTATTTTCATCTGCAAAGCTGTGTGATGTTCTGTTCAAATACAACGACTCAGAAAATGACAAAATGGAGCGCACAAAAATTGAGAGAAGGGCAAATTAAATTGTGCAGAGGGTGAAAGGCTAATAGCTGTGCACTTAGAGATAATAATTAGTATCAATGATCACAAGAGCTCTCATGGATACAGGTATTTTAGGTCTGCCAAAGTCACCTTATAGTCATTATCTCATGTGATTTTCGCAATAACCCTGTAAGAAGGTACTATGATTATCCCCATTTTACAGATATTTCATCATCATATCAAACAACACAATTAAACAATTTCCATCTTTCCCCACTAAGCCAACCCTCCTTCCCCAGTTCTATCATCTCTGTATTTGTCAATGACTCACCATCTGGGCCCAATGCCTTCAAATCACCTTTCATCCATTCTCTTCATTCTCCAAAACCAATTAATACAATACCTGACACATCACGGAGGCTAAATACATGTTTGCTGATTTGAACTGAAAAGTTATTGTGTCCTGTTGGATTTTTCTCCAGTCTTCTCTAGCTGTTCCCTTTTTCTCCCTTGCCATTGACACTATCTCAGATCTGGATTTCAGCACAACTGATTGCTCTAAGAACCTCCAAGCTACAGTTTCTCACTATTCCAATGGATCCCACAAAATATTAACTTATTTATATAGTACTTTAAGATTTTCAAAACAATTTTTATTATTTTATTTATTGCAATATTGTTTTTATTACCTTGGACTTAGAATTTGAATCCTGCCTCACACACTTTCTAACTGTGTGACCTCAGGTAATTCCCTTCATCTGTTTGCCTCAGTTTCCTCATCTATAAAAAAGAGATAATAACAGCACCTAACTCCAATTGTAAAGATTAAATAGTTATGTTCAAAGTGCTTTATTAGCCTTAGAGGTGATATAAATGCTAGCAATTAAAAAGCACTTGAATTATGTAATGATCAACTGTATTGGACTTGGCTACTCTCAACAATGCTTTAATTCAAGGCAATTCCAATAGTCTTGGAATGAAAAATACCATCCAAAAAGAGAACTATGGAGACTGAATATGAATCAAAGCAAAGTATTTTCACCTTTGTGTTTATTTTTTTCTTTTTAATGTTTTTCCCCGTTGTCTGATTTCTTGTACAACATGACAAATATAAACATATGTTTAAAAGAATTGCACATATTTAGACTATGTTGGATTATTTTGCTATTTTAAGGAGAGGAAGATAAAGGAGGGAGAGGGAAAAATTTGGAACACAAAGTCTTACAAAAATCAATGTTGAAAACTATCTTTACATGTACTTGGAAAAATAAAATACTATTGATTTTTTTGAAAGCACTTGATTATGACACTTTCGTGTTCAAAAATGCTTTAATGATTCCCTATTTCATATAATCGGTAATTTTCAGACTTGGGAGGGACTTCCAGAAACACCTAGTCCAACTCCTACTGGACCAAGAATCCCTTCCACAAAAAAGCTGCCGGTGGCAGTCCTGCTTCTGTATAGAAGCATCTATTGAAGAAGAACTAGGAGTATGTTGGAGCCAACTTGAACTGACTCTCAAGAACAGATAGTTAAATTTGTAGTGTGAGCATTTATGCCTTGGAAATGTATAAATATTATAAATCAAGGCCTGATTTATTGACTTATGGATTGTCTAGATTTAAGAAAGCAATGGAGAAAAGTTAAATAATGAGAATTAAATATAAAAATGTTTCCTGTTTCCATACCCCTCCCAGAGCAAATTGTTAAACATTTATCAGCACATTCCTACTGCTTGAGGCAGACTATTTTTCTTAGATCCAATTGTTAGAAAGATTATGTAAAAGTTTGCTTACTTATTATTTATTTATTAGAGTAAGTGTGTTAGGAAATGCAAAGAAACAAGTTTAGGAGTGAAGAAAAAAACATAAGAAATCTCAAGAAGGTGAACTCATCAATAGGTTAAAAAAGACTTGCTAGAGTCTGGATTTAAACCCAATTAACAAAAAAGGGTTAATTGTGCTTAGCAAAAAGGCAAAAAGACATGTTACTGAAGTAAGACAGATTTGAACTAGCATCAATTCATTTCATAGAATTATAAATAGAGGCAGCTAGATAGATGGCACAGTAGATAGAACACCTGCCCTGAATTCATGAGGATTTGAGTTGAAATCTGGCTTCAGTCACTTAATACTTACTAGTTATGTGATCCTGGGCAATTCACTTAACCCTAATTACTTCACACACTCAAAAAAACCTTAGAATTATAAATAGAAACTTGGAGATCTTAGAGGCCATTGATTGCAATCTTTACATTTTATTGATGAAGAAACTGAAAATCAGAAATAGAAAATTACTTTCCCCAAATCATATATAATAATTTTAATAATATTTTATTTTCACCCGATTATAAACAAAGGCAATTTTTGACATTCATTTTCAAATTTTAAGTTCCAAGGTTTTCCCCCCTTCTTTTCTCCCTTACAAGTACAACCACAAAAACACATCTATATTTAAATGCCTGTCCCATGCCTCTAAATTCAGTATTTCTCTCACTGCACTATGCTGTCTCCCTTTCCACTTATCAAAGATTTTTTTTAAATGCTGATGGGGATGCAGGAAATGTATTAGACACTAGGAATACAGAAACACTCATCCTCACTCCTCCAAACCCCCAAATATTACTTGTCTTCAAGAAACTCGTATTCTGGTTGGGTGGCAGAAAATACAGGGAAATACAAAAACATAACAAAGAAAATGCAAAAGAGTGTAGTGACTGCCAGATGTAAGCCATGGAACCAGCAAGAGCTGGGTTCAAGGTCTGCTTCTAAAGAATTTGTGTGATGGTGAGCAAAAAGTTTACTCTTTCTAAGCCTCGGACAATTTTCTAAGACTAAATTGTAGGAAAAGGTTCCATTTTGTATTGGTTGAGAAAGTTTCTATATCAGGAATTCTCTACATTGATCAAATCTCAGGTTCTGACCAGAGAAGAAATCTCTAAAATAATTTAGGGTGAAGAGGGCTAATCACTGGAAATTCCAGTAAGAGGTATCACTTGTCTATGTCTTGAGCTATCATGTCAGGATCATATGCTAGTATAACAAATATTCCCATTGCCATGAGACCATGAGATCACATATTGAAATAATCAACTTGTTTAATAAGATACCAACTCTTGAAAGGTGAGCAAAATGAATAGAAAATACTTTAGGGTAGATTTTCTCCTCCAAAAGGTTAGTTATGGTAAAGAGGTTACTGGACATGACCCATTTTTGTGTTTATCATCAGTCCCCTTTCCCTTTCCCATTGGAAAGGATTTCAGGTACATTCTATCATTTTCTTAGCTCTTTTCTATTCATTCTTTTTCACTGAAAGTTGGATTTCTTCTTATTATTTGCTCTAATGACTGAAATTTGTCATCATGGAAATATTCTAAAGCTCTCCAAAGGCAAAAGTTGGGCCTTGATGTGACGTGATCATGAAGAGCCCAGAAAATCCCTTGTAAAGGGAATACCCAGAACTCCCTTTGTAACTCCAGGAAGAAGGTACATGATGTGCTCCATCACATTCATATATAAAGAGCTCTCTTGTTAATTTCCAGAAGGCCATGGAAATGGCCTTTGCTTTGAAAATGAAAGACTATCCTGTCCATTATTCAAATTATATGAATGTCTTTATGGACCCATACTTCTGGCTTTGAGTGAAGCTTCTTCCAGAGAACTCATCTGGACAGTACTTTGCTATTATCTTACTAATAAGAACAGTGTTCCTTCAACTTCCAATACTAAATAACAATCCTCTGGAATATTGTTGTTTTCAGAATGTCATTGATGCGACAGAATGTTGGTCTTTGTCTTCCATCATCTGGTGTGATGCAGTGAATGACATGGGCTGAATCTGGAGTCAGAGAAACTGGGTTCTGCTACTTGCTACCAGAATGAGCTGAACCTCAATGAGTCTCACTTTCCTTATCTATAAAACTACTCTGTGGACTTAGTTAAGACTTCTGAGATGACCTTTAAGATCTTTTCCACTTATCAGTCTAGACTCCTATTCTTCTCCATTGCCAGACTCAGCCTCCTTCCCATAGTGCTGCCCTTTTGAGGAGGGTTTGAAATTGTAAACAAAATATGAAGTGGTTTTCCACCCAAGTCCCAACCTGCATATGCCCCAAATTCTGAGAATACCTCTCTCCCAGCGTTCCTTATTCTCAACTCTGGGGAGGCAAAGGAGGTGGGAAAGCAGAATTAAAATCACTGAAGGATAGCTCTCTTCCTCCATCCCCCACCTCCATCCCAATATCCCCCACTATCCTGACAGGTAATATACTATCATGGTACAATACAAAATACACTGAATTTGAAATTAATGAGACTCTGGTCTGAACATATATTCTGTTACTTACCATGATCAAATTGCTTTCTTATTGAAGACATGAGAGAAGCTGAACACCTTGCCCAAATTTGCATTCCTAATCAGTAAATTAATTAAGAAAGAGATCCCAGTCCTCTAATTCTAAATAATACTGGTTTTGCATCCAGTTGAAAGAGGGCCAGCCCTGGGGTCAGGAAGATTTATCTTACTGAATTCAAATCTAGTCTCAGAGATTTATGAGCCATATAACCCTATATAAGTCACTTATACCTGTTTAGCAAATGGCAAATCACTCTACTATCTTTGCCAAGAAAATCCCAAATGGGATCATGAAGAGTCAAGCATGACTAAAAAAACAACTGAAAAACATGTCAGCAAGTGTTTAAGCCAAGCCTGGGACATTTTCCATGCTGCATATGAATGATTCTAAATAAATAGAAAAACTGCTGAGCGTAATGTGACACATAAGCAGTGGATTTGATATGAGACTTATGTAGAGGAAAGACTTTTTTTTCTTTCTTTTAGGACATGGGGACAGAGAGAGAGAGATACAGAGAGAGATACAGAAAGAGACAGAGAGACAGAGACAGAGACACAGAGACAAAGAAAGACAGAGACAGAGAGAGACACAGAGACAGAGAGACAGAAAGAGACAGACACAGACAGAGACAGAGAGACAGAAACAGAGATGGAGAGAGAGACAGACAGAGACAAAGAGAGATACAGGTTGACAGAAAGAGAGAGATTGTCCTTGAAAGCTATAGATATGTAGAGGTTGGCTTAATATATCCCTGATCTCCAGTCTAACTCCACAGAAATTTCAGGGAATTTCCCCTTGGATGTTATTGTGCTGTTTCTTGGTTAAGCTGATCCTTTTATTCACATCTAAAGAGTTCATGTACTCTCTGTATTTTCTAGTATACCCTAATCTGTAAAACTTCTCCAATTCGTTTGCCATTTGCTGGGATAAATGGGCTTATTCACTATTCATTATGTGTCACGGTGCTTTGAATAGCCAGCGTTGATGGGAAAGGGCCAAACCATAATGTATGAGGTGGGAGCAAGCTTCCCCCGTAGGAGCCACTGGAAATTAGATTTTTGTTTTGAATCTCCTGTTTCACTGAACCAGGAGTTCTTAATCTGGAATCCATGAACTAGGTTTTTTTTTTAAAATGTTTTGATAACTGTATCTCAAAATAATTGATTTCATTTCTATATATTTTATTTTATTCATTTAAAAACATTCTGATAGACTTCACCAAACTACAAAAAAATAAATAAATAAATAAAATAAAAGCAAAGAATTTTTGCCCTAGACAACTAATACTTCAATCAAGAAATTAATCAATTGATAAATATTTATTAAGCACCTACTATGTGCCAGGCTAAATGCTAAGTACTGGGGATACAAAAAAAGAGACAAAAGACATTCCCTACCCTCAAAGGACTTATAATCTAATCGTAGAGACAATATTCAAAGCAAGTTATATACAAAATAATACAGAATAAATAGGAAATGATTAATAAAAGAAAGGAACTAGAATTAAAAGCTATTGAGGAAGGCTTCCCATAAAAGACAAGATTTGAGTTGAGACTTACAGAAACCAGGGGAGAACCATAGTGTAGAAGAGGAGAGCATTCTAAGCCTGGAAGAGAGAGCTGGTATGTCTTATTCTCAGAACAGCCAGGAGGCCAATGTCACTGGGCCAGATAGTCTGTATTTAGGGAGTAAGGTATAAAAAGACTGAAAAGTTTAGGGTAGGATGAGGTTATGGAGGGCTCTGAATGACAGGCATAACATTTTGTATTTGCTCTTGGAAATAAGAAGAAACCACTGGAGTTTATTGAGTGGGTGGGAAGAGTGACATGATCAAACTTGCTCTTTAGGAAAATTACTTTCATGACTGAATGGAAGATGGATTGGAGTGTGGAATGAATGGAGATAGGCAGCTTCACTAGCTGGTTATTGCAGTAATCAAGGTGTGAAGTGATAAGAGATTGTACCAAGTTCTGGCAGTGTCCGAGGAGGGAAAGAGGGATATTGGGGAGAATTTGCAAAAGTAAAATTGACAGTTCTTGGCAACAGCTTGGACAGGGGGAATTAGGAATTCTGGATGACTCCTAGGTTGTCAGCTTGAAGGACTAGAAAAATGATGTTATCTTCGAGCCTAAAAGAGAAGACTGAGGGAGGTCTAAGGGGGAAAGATAATGAGTTCTATTTGAGACATATTGAGTCTAAGGTAGCTACTAAATGTTCAGTAGCATTCTTCCACAGATGTGCCTCCTCCATGTCCAAGCACCCTGAAATTTCCTTATCTGACCTAATTTGCTTGCTTTTCACTTTTCCTCTGTCTTCCCTTATAAAACCTTATTCTTTATTATGTGCTGTGACTTCCAATCCCCTTGGCCCCTAAATTCTCTTCTAGGCCACCTGCCTTGCACTGGCCATGTTAGTTTGGAATATCTGCAAGACAGTTGGAGATGTGAGATTGGAGGTCAGCAGAGGTTAGCACAGGAAATGAAGATTTGAGAATCATCAACATAGTGATGGTAATCAAATCCATAGGAGCTGATGAGATCATCAAGTAAAGTAGTATAGAGAAGAGAAAAGAACTCAGGACCAAACCCTGAGGGACATTTAGAGTTAGAGTGAGTGAGCTGGAGGAAAATCAAGTAAAGAAGAAAAGGAAAACCAAGTGATGGGGGGGGGGTGTCCCAAAAATCTAGAGAGAAGAAAGTAACAAGAAGGAAAGAATCAACAGTGTTACAGTGTGCAAAAGAGATCAAGGAGAATGAATATTGAGGAAAAGACATTGTTTTCTTTCTTTTAGGACATGAGGAGGGAGAGAGAGAGAGAGAGAGAGAGAGAGAGAGAGAGAGAGAGGAAAAAGCCATTGGATTTGGCAACTAAGAGATCATTGGTAAATTTGGAGAGAGCAGTTTCAGTTCAGTGATCACACTAGAAGCCATGGAAAAAAGTTAAGAAAAGAGTGAGAAGAGAAGCAGGGATGGTACCTACTGTAGGCAGCCTATTGGAAGAGTTTAGCTACAAAGGGCAAAAGAGATTTATGACCATAATTAGTGGAGATGGAAAAACCAAGTGAAGAATTTTTCCAAATATGGGAGACATGAGTATGTTTGTAGACATTTAAAAGATGAACCAGTCGAGAGGAGGAGATTGAAAATAAGTAAAATAATGGGGGAAACAGAGGGGGCAATCTGTGGAAGGGGACAAAATAGAATGGCCTCTCTTTAACAAGAGAGTTGGCTTTGCTAAGGACTGAGGCCACTTCATGTGAAACAAGTGTGAAGGAGAAGAAAACGTCAGAAGGTATCTATCTGAATGATAGATGAGGAAAAAGGGAGAAGAGGAGTTCAAGGTGAATGGCCTTAATTTTTTTCTGTAGGATTATTGAGCAGTTGCGAAGACTCAGGGGAGGGTGGTAAATTATAGTGAACCCAGTTAGAACAATTGCTTTGTTTTCTTCACCTTTGTTCAGTTATGCATGTATAAGGAGAAAAGATGGTAAAAAATAGGAGTGATCCAAGGCTGAGGCTTGGCTGGGAATAATTGGTAATTTAATAGGAGGTTTAGAAGAAGAAGACAGAATTGAATTAATTCACCATGGGGCTGAGACAGGAAAATAGAAGAACATGCCCAGTGCAAGGCAGGTGGCCTAGAAGAGAATTTAGGGGCCAAGGGGATTGGAAGTCACAGTGCATAATAAAGAATAAGGTTTTATAAGGGAAGACAGAGGAAAAGTGAAAAGCAAGCAAATTAGGTCAGATAAGGAAATTTCAGGGTGCTTGGACATGGAGGAGGCACATCTGTGGAAGAATGCAAGATCAAGGGTATAACCATCTTTATGTGTGTTACTGAGGAAGGTAGGGACTGGAGAACTGAGAGACCAGCTTCCTTTTTTGCTCAGTCAGGGATTTAATTCTCTCTTAGAGAAAAATAGGCAAAATTGAAGAAATAGCTCTGAATGTCTCTTATCAACTCTACTTAAACCAACCATATAGACTTACACATTTTTTTTTAATTTGCTGACAAGTATTTTTAATATTTTGTGAATGGGTTCTGAAGTACTTCTGATTTAAGAAACACACAAACACAATCTTTATCTATATATTGTTTTCATTGCATGGGTAATGCAATGCCTTATAAATAAATTTTGGTTGAATTAATTGAATTATTGAAAAATAACTATCATTCATTTACCTGCTTTGTTGCTTTGGAATTGGGTATTTGGATTTTCTTAAAGCAGGTAGATCATTTCAATTCCTTCAGTCCCAGTTTCTTCACCTATAAAATGGCACCTGAGTCAGAAAATTGTTGTGAAGATCAAACGGGATTATATCAGTAAAACATTTTTATGAACCTTAAAGTGCTCTATGCAAATGTTAATTAGTAGTACTAGTGCTACTAGTAGCAATAGTAGTAATAATAGTAATAGCAGTAATGGTAACAGTATTAGCAGCAATACTAGTAAAAGTATATAGCAGTAATAATAATAACAATAGTTGTAGCAGTAATAATAGTATTAATAGTAGCACTAGTAGTAGTAGTAACAGTAGTAGTAGCTATAGTAATAGTAGTAGTAGTAGAGTTAGTAGGAATAGTAACAGTAGTAGTGGTAGTCATAGCAAAGAAGTAACAAACAGCAGAAACAGCAGTTAGTAGTAGAAGTAGAACTATTTCTAATTATAGCAGTAGTAATTGTAGTAATCAGTAGTAGTGGTGATAAAAGTAATAATAGAAACAGTAGGAGGAGCAGTAGTACTACTAGAACAGTAGTAATAGTGGTAAGCAGTAGTAGCAGCAGCAGCAGTAGCAGTAATAACAGAAACAGTAATAGTAGCAGCATTAATAGTAACAGAAACAACAATTAGAAATAGTGCAGCAATTAGTAATAGTAGCAGCAGTAATGATAGTAGTAATTCTCATTGTAACAGTAATAATAGTAAGAATAGTAGCAATAATAATAGTAAACAGTAGGACTAGCAGTAGCAATAATAGAAGTAGTTCTTATTATAGCAATAATAGTAGTACTAGAAGTCCTAGTAGTAGTAGTAGTAAAAGTAATAGTAGTACCAGTAATAATATTAAACAAGAGGAGGAAGAGTAGGAGCAATAGTAATAGTATTAGTAGCAGCAGTAACAACAGCAGTAGCAGCTCACTATGTTATAGTGTAGCCAATATGGTCTTTAGTGTTCCTTTACCTGAGGCAGGAAAAATCTCTTAAGACAGGAACAAAAGTAACAGCAGAACTAGGTGAGGAGACAAGGCTTCTGCTGCCATCCTTGCTCCCCCTTCAGAGGCTTACAGCAGTCCTTGCCTCTTTCATGACCAGAAAAGAGAATTTAATTTGGTTGCTTAGGTTTGGCTGCTTAGGACATTGGTATATATATATAAGTTTGGGCTTAGTAGACAATCAAAAAGGCTTTATTTTATTCAGTAAGAAGACAAAAAAAAGTAGTCATAAAATATTTGCACATTCAATAAAGTCTACATGGAGGATTGTACCCAGCAGATCATCTTGCATGTTTTTATAAGGACTGGGAGCTAATTGGCCAGTCCCCCAACACATATTATAAGAGTGTATTTGCCTGCAAAAATGTATGTGGACCTGTATATATACATATATATTAGATTATGTCCATAGTATACACATTCATAGAGAGATAACAAATATACAAACATGTATACTATATGTGTTGAAAGACCAAGAAAGGAAGCAAAAGACAGAGAAAGAAAGAGACAGGAGAATCAGAGAGACAGAATTTTCAAGTAGTTGCGAGTTTAGGGGAAAAGATAAGTTCCATTTTGGAGATGTTAAAGACCTGGAATCAAATCTTGCATCAGCACCTGATTGCCTGTGAGACCTTTATCAACTTGCTTCTTTCCCTTCTTTAGACTTCAATTTTTTCATCAGTAAAATGAAAGGGCTTTACTAAATCTTGCCTCAGAGATCATCAATTTAGAGCTGCATGGGTCTTCACAAGTCATGAAGGCCAATTTTCCTTTTTACAGATAAGGAAACTGAGTCCCAGAGGAGTTAAATGACTTTCCCAAATCATACAGTAAATACGGGTCTTTTTGCCTCCTTTCCCTGTCTTCAATCCAATCCCCCACTTGCCTACTCTGAATATCTAATAATCTTCCCCCAAGAAAAAAGATGTATTTGGTCACCTCTAGGAGCAGTGTCAAGTACAACCAGACATCAAAGCTGCTGGGTTAAAGAATGAATATTCATCATCACTTTCACCTAAAACAGATTAAAATAAATATCAGAGATTTCTCCTTCCTCTCTTTGGCCTCTGGACATTTAGGAAAATAAGGAAAGTCTGCCATCTGGTGGTTGCTGTCAAAATCTGTGAAAAAACAAAGTTGTGAATAAAGACCAGAATAATTGGCCCATAACTTATTCTAGAGAAATACCACCAGACTCTTTTCCTCCCTGGTATTTCTCCCCATCCTCATCTCCCAACGCAGATTAACTGTTCACACTTTGCAGACAGCAAATTCCAGCCTTCCTCCATCAGTCTTTAATTAGGAAAAAATTAAATATGATCTAGTAGCATTAGATCTGTCAAGTTTCACCATTGTCAAAAATGAAACAGTCTTGAGACAGGAAGAATTCCACTATTATCGTGCCTAAAATTTCCTCTACCTTATCAGAAGAAGTATCTGCTGAGTTACAAGATAAAAATGTAAATCTTCTATTTATTCAATTCTTGTTCTCTATAGAGATTTAATATCCATGTAAATTTGGCTTAAAAACAACCACCACCACAGTAGAAGCATTTGAAATATGGACACCATATAAGAGTGAACTTCCCTCCCCTCTCTGCAGAGATGGACACAGCATACATATGTTACTGGATTTGATTCATAAAACAATTAGTTTTGCTGAACTGCTTTTTTAAAAAAACACATTTCATTATAAGGGATGTTTATCTGGGTGGGGGAAGGAAATGGGAAGAGATATATTAGAAAATAAAAGCAATATAAAAACAGAACTATTAATTAAACATTTACAGGCAGAAAAATAGAGAAATATTGAGGTCTCTGGCTATCTTTCCTATCTAGGACTAAATTCTCAATATATAGAGAGATACCTTCTTTAGTGCAATAAATTAAAGTTTTAATTTAAATTTCTTTAAGTATATTCATATTATAAATTCCGTACAAGAGAGATACATAAGGCAATTTTATAGTAACTTCTTTTGTAAAGCAAAGAATGGCATTCTAAAATATTTGTTTCATAAATCCTGATCTTGACATCTAGACTTTGCCATAAAGAAGTCTAATGGTTCGAATGAGCAGCTAGGTGGTGCATTGGATAGAGTGGTGGGCCTTGAGTCAGGAAGACTCACCTTCCTGAATTTAAATCTGACCTTAGACATTTACTGACTGTGTTGACCCTGGGTAAGTCACTTAACCCTGTTTGCCTCAATTTTCTCATCTGTAAAATGAGCTAAAGAAGGAAATGGAAGCAATTCCTATATCTTTGCCAAGAAAGTCCCAAATAAAGTCACAATAAGTCAACAAATGAAAAATGGAGCAACAATGGATTAAGAAGTAGTAATTAGAATTCATCAAAACTCACAGTGATTACTCTATTTTAACAATTTCTCATTCTTCTTCTTTTTTATCCTTCATTGCTATGACATTTGAATGAGTTGTATTTAAGTGAGAGTGAGCTATACAAAGTCACAATCATCATTTTCTCCTCCAGAGTTATGTGGATGCAGTGGCAAGATAGATACAGCTCAGAATGACTGGAGATGGCCAAGAATACAATGAGAGACCTTGGTCTTTTTAAGGTAAGGTCTTAAACAAATCTCAATTTAAGTGAGGCAATATCCACTCAGTGATTAAGGCTAGGTAAGAAATGAAGCAAAGAATGGTCTATTTTACCTAGTTTACTTTGGCTTTTTTAAGCTAAAATCTTTAATGGGTCTCAGTAGCATGGGGCTGAAAGTTGAAAAAAAGAAACATTTATATGAAAAATATGCACATAACAAAGGGGCAATATCCAAAGCAATTTATTGCTCCCCAAAAAACAAACTTTAACAAACAAAAAATCAAACAAAGTTTTGTAAGTCATGCCAACATAGCTCTATGCAATTTTATTTGGCTATCTCTTTGGAATTGGTTCATGGACATAAAATCCCATAAGACAATTAAGCAAGGGTTACTGATACTTTCTAACTGTAAGTCATATAGTGACTTAGAAATTAGCAGAAAGAAGAGGTTTAAAAATTAACAGGGTAGAGATAAGTACTAATTTCACTCCCATTTTATAGATAAAGAAACTGAGCTTTGACTTTTAGTAACTATTAGTAACTTTTTTTCAGGTAGGGCTCTATCCACTGCTCAGCCTAGCTTCCCACTATCCAATATCACTTATTGCCTACTAGGAACCCAGCTCATAACACTTTTGGACAATTCTAAGCAAACTTTTCTTACACTAAGTCTAAATATTTTTGTATCTTCCACCCATTTCTTCTAGTTCTACCTGCTAGGGCCAAGAGAAACAAATCTAGGATATCCCTGAAAAAAATTGAATAGAGTCATCATACTTCTCTACACCCCATATATTCTCTAAACTAAATATCCCTGTTTTTTTTTTCAACCAATCTTCCCATGGGATGGTCTCTAATCTTCTCACCATCCTCGTTATCATTTTCTAAGCATTATTCAATTTTGTCTATCTGTATCTTTTCTATATTATAGTGTATGGGGTGTTTAAGGAGAACTAGTACATCTAGTGTGAGAGTTGCTGAGATTTTTTCAGGACTGCTCATTCACCTTTGGCGTCCATCTGTACTCAGTTCTTCCCTGTGGTTCCAAGAATAGTAGCATGCTCAGCAGTCACACCCTGATAAAACTATCCTCGCAGGTTAAACAAGGTTGAAGTCATCAAACCCATAAGTGATTTATGGGGATATCTGGCCCAGTCATGTGAAAACTTCTCCTGTCAGAATGGATGGATAAAAACAATTTATTTCAGTAGCCACGAAAAATGGCTAAAGCAGGCACTGTGGAGTATTCAGAATTTAAACATCAAAATTCCTGGGATATCATCAACTATCTTGATTTTTATCATGCCACTGGATTTTGATGACTAAAGGAAAGAGAATGATGACTATGAAACTCTACCTCATTTTAAATCCAATTCATGCATAAATCAAGTTATCACTCCATTAAGTCATTGGTCTTTTTCAAAAAGAAAGGATGAGTAAGAAGAGTATTGCCATATGCTCTTTTCTAATCTACTTTGTTCTTTTCTTCCATCTTATAGGTGAGTTCATTCCATTCATATTCAGGATGATAATTTTAAAATCTGTACTTCTTTCTATTCTGATTTCTTATATTTTTTCCCTCTTCTTGCTCCTCTGCCCGCTTTACAAATAAGGTAGTAAAAGAGAGACAATCTGATACTAGTGATCTATAAGCAAAATGGCCTGTTTACTCTCTGTTGCAGCTTTTCTCTTCCCTTTGCCATTTCCCTAAACTCTGGATCCCTGGATTTGAATCTAGTGTAATTCCAATTCACTTTTGCCTATAAGACTTGCAGATGCCAAACCATTTAAACCAGCATTGTTGCTTGTCATCTTGGGGAGCGGGGTGGTAATAGGAGGAAGGAGAAAAATTTGGAACACAAATTTTCACAAAAATGAATGATGAAAACTATCTTTACACATATTTGGGAAAATAAACATTATTGGAGGAAAAAAAAGAGTTGCAGATATCGTAGATTGCTCCTACTTTGTATTTAGGAAGAAATTAAATGTGTTGATGTTGTCTTATCTAGTATGCTTGAGATTTTTTGAATGAATGAAATGTCCATAACAGAAGCTTACTTACCCTTTAAAGTTCTAGAAAATGATTAGAAATTTCACTTTTTTTTGAGAGGTTGGAAATTTTTTTTTCAAAATGTATTACATATTTGGCTTTTTAAAAAATTTTTGTCCAAAAGTGTTGTGAGCTGTGTTCCGTGGGTAGTAAGTAGCAGTGTGTAATAGACAACTAAGTAGAAGAGTGAATAAAGCACTGGACTTGAATCCTATCTGAGACATTTACTAGCTCTGTGACCTGGGCAAGTCACATCCATTTGTATTAATTCCTTTATCTGTAAAATGGGGATAGAACTCTGTCGTCCTTTTAAAAATCTTTCCTTCAAGTTCTTCTTTCTAACATTTTATTTAGTTTTTCTTAATCTCTTCCCTTACCTAGGTATCCACTCCTCCCCCTTTCCTTTTCCCTTATTCCTCTCTCCTTCTAGTTCCCTTTTGATCTTAATGTATTTCCATACTTAAAATTGTATGTTTGGTGTGAAGCTGGGGAATTTAACTGACAATCATCCTTTCAGGGGTCCTCAAACTTTTTAAATATGGAGCCAGTTCACTGTCCCTCAGACTGTTGGAGGGCCGGACTATAGTAAAAACAAAAACTTCGTTTTGTGCGATTTTAAATAAAGAAATTTCATAGCCCTGGGTGAGGGGGTTAAACATCCTCAGCTGCTGCATCTGGCCCATGGACCGTAGTTTGAGGACCCCTGCTTTAGCTGGTTCAAATCAAAGTGAAGTTCATGGGATGCTCATTCTTCTCACTCTTCCATCCATCAGTATATATTTTTATATTTTCTTCTGTGATAATTTCCCTCACCTTCCTCTGATTTTATTCCCCAGTATAGTCAGTTCTCTATCCCTTACGTTTTTTACCTTTTACTCTGACTCTTAAAATTATTAGGGTTTTGAGTAGATATTTGCTTCTTATATCCCTGTTGACATGTAAACACTTCATCTTGACATTCTCTTCCAATCATACAAATATGTAAATCTTTCCATGTTTGAGCACTTACATGCCTATTTTTTAAAAAGTCTAACCAATTCTTGAATTTTCGTCAGAAATTACCCTAATTCTGATCATCCTTGAAAGTAAGCCTTTATCTTGACTGTTGTAATATTTCTCCCAAAACATAATGGTGCTTAATAAATGCTTGCCTGCTGCCTTGCTTTTATAATTGTCAAGTACTGTGTGATATATACTATATATGACTACCTAGAACTTAATCTCTCTCTTTACTTCTCTCCCTCTCTCTTTCTCCCTCCCTTCTTCCTTCTCTCTCTCTGTCTCTCTCTGTGTCTCTCTCTCTCTGTCTCTGTCTCTGTCTCTCTCTCCATTTCTCTTTCGCTCTTTCTTCCCAGCCCTTTTCAAGTTCCTATTTGGGATGTTTTTTTCTGGAAAGAAGAGTGGATTCTTTCTATTTTGACTTTGTCCTCTACTTCTAAGAATTCTGGGAAGTCTTAATTTATAACTATCTGAGATAGAGTATCATGATATTCATATAGTCTTAGGTTACAATTGTATTTTGTCCTGATCCCTTTATCTCCTCCCAATTCTAGCTAGCTTAACAGGTTTATAAATAGTTATTATAAGGGAACAATAATGGGGAGTAATATTGGAAAGTGAAACCTAGAAATCACTTATAGATTGCTCCATATATTAAGAGTATTGACAGTTAGTTGCAAATTATCTCATAGGTTAAGGGAATATTGGTGCCACTGGATACTATCTCATACATTAACTAAAGCCACATTCTGAGACCATGTGCTAATTTAGGAGAAGCCAGTTTAGCTTTACTCTAACAGCTCCTGCTGACTGCCTGTGCTAAGCCTCAGATAAACTCCAGACATGTGCAGTGAAACCTGCAGAACATCAGCAAATGTCATGTTAATTAACTGTTACTGATAACTTTGAGATGATGTAGATACGCTAATGAACTAACCCTAAGGAGGCCTGGATAAAACATAATCCATCTACCATCATTTAAACTTTAGAAGTTTGACCCAAAATTCCTGTCTTCCAAACTCCAATCTGTTAAGTTAATGTTCCCAACTTCAATCTATAGAAAACTTCTCATCTCTTCCTCATACTGCCTGGCTTCCTCTTCCATCATCCCATCTCTCATCTCCATTCTATCTGCCTCTGTACACATGTACTGTTTTTTCTCTTTTGCTTTCTGTTCCTTATTAAAGTATGATTGAATGTTTAGAAGAATTGCACATGTTTAACCTATATAGGATTGCTTAGTGTCTAGGGAAGAGAGGAGGAAGACACAGAGAGAAAAAAAAATTGTAATGCAAGGTTTGCAAAGATGAATTTTGAAAACTATCTTTGTATGTATTTGGAATAATAAAATACTATTAAAGAAAACAAAATAAATAAAGTGTGAAATATTACTCACCATTTCTGCCATCATGGTCTTTCTCAGTAGGTATCCAAAGAACTGTTCCCTACCAGATCTAGAACAATCCCTAGCTGTCTCATTTTCTTTGTCATAAACAGGAAGCACTAGAATAGAGATTATAGTTCGCTTTGGATTACAGTAAATCAATTAATTCCTAAATTAATTGCAATATAAATCTGATAATAATTCTTAGATTATCTCTCTTCGAACTATTTTCCAAATCAGTAGGTTTTTTATGTATTTTTTTCTTCTTTTTAAAATCTGTTGTTCTTGTTTTAATATATTTTATTTTCTTATAGAGTTATTGCTGTCTTGTCTGTCCCAGTTTTTTTTTTTTTTTTTATTTCTAAGGCATTTTGTTCCTAGGTAAGATTTCCCAGTGTCCATTCTAAGATATCAATTTTCCTTGCCATTCTTTCTGGCAATTTCATTTTGTGTATTATTTTATTTCTTCAGGGTACTCCTGAATTGAATTGTTAAATTTTATCATTATGTTTCTAGGGATTTTCAGTCTTGGATTTTGTTCTTAAGGCTGTGTGAATTCTTTTGATTGGAATTTCATTTTTTCCATTCAGAAGTTTGGAACTGTTATTTTCCACTTCCTTCTCTATGGCAGCAGGGAATTCTAAGAGACTTATGAGCCTTAGATTGTTTGTAAGCAGCCCATCTTTGAGATCGATGTTTTACTTGAAGAGAGATAATGTTTTCTTTTTAATACTATTGACTTTTTGGCTTTTTTTTCTTTCTAAACTGTTCTTCATTTATGTGTATTTGTATTCTCAATTAGTTGATCTCTCTTGTTTCTTTGGTGAGATTTGCTATCACAGAATTAAGTTTTTCTATTCTGTCAATTATTTTTGCCATAAATTCCATTTTTGAAGTTTTCATTTCTTTTTAAGTCACTCAGAAACTGTATGTTGTGGTTGCATGATCTGTATAAATTCTTCATTCTTATCAATATGAAATCATTTCTCTTTTTTATATTCCAGAATTTATTCATAGATGCCTGTACTCATCTACTAGATCTGAAGTCCATGTATCCGACTATTGTTATTGTTGGTTTTTTTCCCAGTAGATTTACCTGTTCATGTTCAAGGTCTTTGAGTTTTCTTCTCCCTAAATTTTTTAGTAATTTCAGGTTTTTGTTCCTCTCTGATTTCCTCCATCCTTTGTTTTCTGTCTCCCTCTCTTCTGTGATTTCTTTGAGGATTGAACTTCAAAGTGTCATAACCTTTTCTTCCGATGGGAAATTTATGGCTCATCAGGCTGGGTGGTCAGAACTTTTGGGTGGCCAGAATTGCCTAGTTGGATTCTATGTTCTTTCCCTCAGGTTTGGTGGAGTGTTGCACAACACACACACACACACACACACACACACACACACACACACACACAGTATTTTGTAGCTTTGCAACAATGTTAATACAAGGTTCTCCACCAGTGCTCCACGCTCTAGTGGTCTTACAGAGTTGTTTGCCTCAGCACTGGCACTTCAGTACTTTGCAGAACTGGAGCTACAGGGTTGTGGCCCCTGGCAGGCTTTTGTTCCTGAGGGACTATGGTCATCTGGCTGACTGTCACAACCAGGGCAAATTTCTACAACCTGAAGGTAGGGTCTCCATGGCACTGAAAAAAGGTAAAGTGACCAAAGTATAGGGGTAGATTTTGTTGTAAGCATATGTGATGTCCTTGGGTCTGCTAGTGCACTTTCACTGCCAATAACATGGGAGATAGGGGAGAGTACTGGGTGAGCTCAGTGTCAATACGTGTTAGTTCAAGAGTTTGGAGTTTAGGGATTCTTTTTATCTTTCTTGGCTTCTGGTTGTCCTAGAACATGGAGATAAGTGACATTATTTTATCTTTGGTGCATAATTTCTGTTTTGGAAAGGTGTGACAGTTGAGGAGTGTCAGAGAAAATGTCCAGGCCTCTGATCGTATGATCTAGAAGGCTTTCTAATGTCCTTATTCTCAGACATTTTTCAATCCAAAGTTTTATGGATTCTTTTTTCTTTTTTGCATGGTCACTATTCTCTTGTGGTTTGCCCCCTGGAAACCAAAGTATTTCTCCAGAGTATTCAGAGTTTCCCTGATTTTTTTTTATCTCATTTGTATCAGTATTCAAATTGGAAAACCAAAATTTGGGCCAAGCTCTGCAACAAAATAGGGTGAGCAAAGCTTGCCTAGTTCTAAATATAGTGAACCAGACTAGGTCCTTCAAAGGACTCCAGAGCTATTCCAGTGATGGACTTTTCCTGGAGTTTCTTCTAACTAAAAGTTCAGAGACTTACCCATGCTATCGGTTCTTCTTGGAGTCTTTTGCACAATGGGTTCTAAACAAAAACTTCTAGGTCTGATTCATCTTTTGTTGTGGTGGTATTTGAGTAATGTCGGTCATGATCAAATCTTAATGACTCTATCTGGGGTTTTACTGGCAAAGATATTGGAGTAAGTTGCCATTTCCTTCTCCAACTCATTTTTACAGATGAAGCTGAGGCAAATAAGTGTGAAGTGACTTGCCCAGAGCTACACAGCTAGTGTGTATCGGAGGCCAAATTTGAACTCTGGTCTTCCTGCCCCCAGGCCCAGTGCTCGAGGAAAGGAAAGGAAAGGAACTCCAATTTTTTGCAAAGATGAGAGGTCCATAAATATGAAACCCAGCATATATTTCCATATGTTTTCAAAGAATTGATTGCTTTTGCTAATTTTCTTTTTTTTTTCTTCCTCATTCTTTTTTTTTCTTTAAAGAAATTTAATCAAATTCTACTTCACACCAAAGATGACAAAAGATAAGGATAATCAAAGCACAAACAGTTCTGGGAAAATAATAATGGTAAATGTTATCTATCTATACAAACACATATGTTTCTAACACATAATTCTTACCATGTGCCAGGCAGAACTTTACAATTATTATTTCATTTGATTTTCACAAAAACCTTTCATGGTAGATGGTATTACCAACTTCATTTTAACAGATGAGGAAATTGAAGTAAAAAGATTAACTCTATTCCCAGGATCAATTGAGTGTCTGAGACCAAACTTGTACTCAGGTCTTCCTAACACTATAACTTCATCCATTGCACCATCTAGCTGCCCTAGTAGTGCATTGTTAGTAGAACAGTGAATTAGTATCATCATTTTGGAAAACAATTTGTAATTATACAGATAAAGATATCAAAATGTCCATACCTTTTGATCCAGAGATTTTTCATTCGCCAAGGACAAGTCAATGACTAGAAAGTAAATTTTGCATAATTATTCAGAATAAGCATGACCCTAAATAAGAGATATGAAAAAATACCTTCCATCCCACTCCTTTGCTCATGTATGAAGATTCATAGATGTAGAACACTGTATATATTTTCAGATGTTTTCAATGAATTGAAAAGTTTTACTGATTTTTATTAATTTTACCTTCTCCTCCTCCTCCTCTTCCTCCTCCTCCTCCTCTTCCTCTCTCTCTCTCTCTCTCTCACAACCTCCATCTGTCTCTCTGTCTTTGTCTCTGTCTGTCTCTGTTTCTCTTTGTCTCCCTCTTTAAAATTCTTACCCAGCAGGAGGAGATAAAAAGAGAAATTCCTTTTAAAATAACTGCAAAGAATATAAAACATCTGAGAGCTTACCCACCAAGACAAATCCAAGCACTGTACTAACATAATCTCAATACTTCACACACACATACACACACACAAACAAATCTAAACAACTGGAGAAATATTAATTGGAAACTGAGTCAATATTGTAAAAGAGACAAATCTACTTAAATTCACCTATTCAGTGCCATACCAAATTACTAAAGAATTATTTTATAGAGCCAGAAGAAATAACAAAATTCATCTGGAAGAACAAAAAGTTGAGAATGCCAAGGGAACAATAATAAATGATATAAAGGAAGTCAGCTTAGCCTATTAGATTTCAAACTGTAAAAAGTGGTGAACATCAAAATAATCTGATACTGAAATAAAGTGAAAAAATAGAATGGGAGATCAGAGGAAAAGATTAAATAAATAATACATAATAACAAATGATTCTAACAATCTAATGTTTGATCAACCCAAAAACCCAAACTTTTAGGGCAAGAGCATGTCATAAATCAAAATAAGGTCAAAATGGCATGTGCTTTAGGAATAAAGTGTAATTTTACAAGGAAATTGGGGAAACATGGAAAAAAACTTACCTGTCAGACCAAGGGATAGAGATGATCATGGGAAGTAAAATGAAGAAATTTGATAACATAAAATTAAAAAGTTTTTGCACTAATGTCACCAGAAGTAGAAGGAAAGGGAAATATTTATAGCACATTTCTCTGATAAAGCCTTCATTTCTCAAATATATAGGGAAATGAGTCAGATGTGTAAAACCACTCTCCAATTAATAAATGATCAAAGGATGTAAACAGACAGAAGAAGAAAACAAAGCTATCAATAGTCACGTGGGAAAAAAATCCTAAATCCCTACTGATTAGAGAAATGAAAATTAAAAGAACACTGAGGTATTTCCTCAAATCCATCAGATTGTTTAACCTGAAAAAAAGGAAGATGACAAAATGTTTAAGGGGATGTAGAAAAAAAACAAACACTCTAATGCAGTGGAGATGAAGTTGTGAACTGGTCCAATCATTCTGGAGCACAATAGCTTAAATAGTTATAAAAGTTTGCATGTTCTTTGACCCAGTAATACCACTAAATCCTAAGCCTATATCCCAAAAAGACCAAAGAAAAGAGAAAATATTACTAGCAGCATTTTTGGTGATGGCAAAGAATTAGACATTGAGAGGATGCCCTTCAGGATGATTGGACAAGTTGTAGTATATGATGGAATACATTTGTACTATAAGAAATGATGAGAGGGGTGGTTTCAGAAAAACCTGGGAAGATTTATATGAACTGATACAAAGTCAAGTGAGCAGAATAAAGAGAATGTTATATAGAGTAACTGCAATATTGTAACAATGATCAACTGTAAAACAAAACAAAACAAAAACAAACAAACAAACAAAAAACAAAAAACCTTATTCTGATCACTACAATGATCCAATACAATTCCAAAGGGCCCATGATAAAAAATGATATCTCTCCGGAAGGAGAACTGGAAGATTCTGAGTGCAGACTGAAGTACACTTTTTTACTTTCATTCTTCTTTGCTTTGAGGGTTTTTTTTTTGAGGGGGGGGTTGTACAATGGTTTTGTTTTGTATTGCATTGTGGTTAATACAGAAAGACATTTTGCATCACTTCATATGTGTATCTGATACATATTTCTTGCCTTCCCAATGGGTGAGGGAGGGGCTACAGAAAGGGAAAGAAATAGTAAATGTTAAAAATAAATAAAGAAAAAAGAAACAAATACTTTATTGAGTGGGATGGCTCTCTGGGACAGAGAAGGGAGATTTACAGGAGAAATTTAGGTGATAAAAATATCAAAGATACTATTTAAAAAACAAAAAGTACATGAATTTACAAACATCTTCTGTTCCCCCCCCCCCTTCAATCCAACAATCAGGACTGGAAATGCCCAAGGTCACACAGTTCATAAGTGTCTGAGGCTGAATTTAAACCTAACTTCTCCTGATTTCAGAGCACGTGCTCTATCCACTATGCCATGTAGCTGCCCCTTTTGCAACTCTTAATTGCACCTTTTTTGACAATCTGTCTCCTCCAAAAGTCTCATTCTTGGGAATGTAACAGAGGAAACTGTCCAAGTAGAAGCTGTTCTAGGCTAACAATTTTAAACTTAGACTACTCTTTTTCCTGAATGCCACCCCCAGGCTCAGGTTCCTCTCCTCTATCAGTCTTGGATCTCTGGCTCCAGATGAGGTAGAGCAGTCAAAACATGATAAAAATTATGTCCACAGACATCTCTGTTGATTTCTTTCTGCCAATTTGAACTGAAAAACTTAATCATTGTGATTTTTTAAAATTGGATTCCTGGTAATGATGTGATCTTTAACATTTTCTAGATCTGCTTGAAAGATTTGGGGGCACAAATAATGAAATCACTGTAACTAAAATGCACATACTCTTTGACCCAGAGATTCCATTACTAGTATTCTACCTCATAGAGGTCACTGATAAATCCTTTTAAAGCAGTGCAGAAAAGGACTTTTTTTTTTTTTTTAAGAATGCAAAAGTGATGTCCATAAAAATGACTTAAGTAGAATGGCTGTTTCAGGTCATAAACAAAAACAATACTTATTTGCTTTTCTCCTCTTATTGCCTACCCTTCAATGTGTAGACACTGATGATAAGTGCTCACTCATCAATGGTATATAGCCAGAATGCTGTGCTGAACAAACAGTGGCAAACATCATAGATTTAAAAATGGAATTACAAATAGGTTAAGGAAACCACATATATATGGTTCCCTTAATATATATTATATATACATATATACACACACACACACATATATATATATATATATATATATATATATATATATATATATACTAAGTTATTTGTAAAAGAACTTTAGGTGGGAGCAAAGATTTGGAAATAAAAAGATAATCTTCTAATCCCAATGCTCTGCCTTCACAATGCTGCTATTTCTAAAACATATAGAATAGAAGGCAAAGCAAAGAACTAATCCCAAAGTTCCCATTTAAAAAAGGCTGTCAGACAAGCCTTCTCTTCAGTTTCCACCTCACCTCATTTCTTTGGATTGGATTCCAATGCTGATAGAGCATTTTCCCCTCCTTCCCCATCCTATCACTTTCTTTTTGTACCTTGCCTTTTCCCCTTGAACTTATTATCTCTTTCAGATCAGGGATTATATTTCTTTTTCATAGTTAATACTGTAGCACTTAGCATGGTGGTGATTGATACCTGGTAAGAAATACATAATAAATGTGTGTTTATCAGGGGACTGATGAATCTTGTGGTTAATAGGCTCCTTCTCCAGAAAGTCTATTGTCACTATGTCTCATATAGCAGGTTAAATGGCAGTGGTGGTTACTTTCTAACATGTAATTGTGACTAACTCATTAGAAAAGCACCAAAAAAACTAGCTTCTCTGTCCAAATCGATCAACTTTCCATTGCTGACAGAGACAAAGATTCTTTCATTCTTTTTGAGCTCAAACACTCCACCTTGATACATTGAGTAGAGTTCATATTCTGAATCTTTAGACCAACAACTAGTCTTTACACTTTTCAAGAGTAGGATGGGTTCTGGGTAACTTGTCACTTTATAAATGTATTGAACCAATTGTCTTGGTTGTTTTTTTCTCTCCTCACTCCAAGTTGAAACAGAGCTTTCTTCTAACTCCTGGAATCGAAAGTAGGTTTGTGAATAGATATAATAATATCCAGGTTGGGAGATGATGAGCTCACCATCTAAGAAGTTCATATTATATAGGAATGAGTGTCCTTTCCTTGAAGATTCCCAGTAGTTGATTTTCCAACCTAAAGCTCTTCCAAGCAAGGGATCTAGACATTTTGAGAGAGCAAAAAAAAAAAAAAAAAAAAAAAAACATACATAAGAGGTGATACCAGAACACAAGCAGACAATGTATTAATTTCAAGTGCATTTTGTTATTAGAAATATGATGATAACCGACATTTACTTATCACATTAAGACTGCTAAGCATTTTACACTTTATCTCATTTGATTCTCACAAAAACTTTGAGGTAGTCAAAATTTTAAAGCCATTTTGCAGTGGAGGAAACTGAGGCTAAGGATGGAAAAGTTATTAAGTGTATAGAACAGGATTTGAATTCAAGCCTTCCTGTCTTGCCATTCATTATGCCACCTCACAGCTTGGACACCAACACTTTGCATCTGCACTAAAGTTTCCTGTAATTCTAATCTTGGCCCCTCAGAAATCAATCTCCATGACTTGGTCCAAAGGCCAGTTTCTCCAGAGTTGGAAGCAACAATTAGAGAAATGATAAATTAATTGGAAGTTAAAGTGAGAATTCTGTGTATCCTCTCAGTCATTTAATCAATAAGTATTTGTTAAGCACCTACTATATTCCAGACACTGTGCAAACAGAGGATAGTCAGAAAGAAGCAAAAGACACTTCCTGCCCTGAATGAGTTTATAATCTAAAGAGGGAAAGAACTAACAAACAAATTATATAGAGGATAGATAAGAAACAGTTAGAAGAGGGAAGACACTATAATTAACAGGAATTGGGAAAGGCTTTCTGTAGAAAAAGGGATTTTATTTGATTCTTGAAGGAAGCCAGGGAAGCTAATAGGTAAAGTCAAGGAGGGGGAGCATTTCAGGCTGTCATGCACTCCACAGCAGCCAAAGAAAATGTCCGAAGCCAAGAGATAGAGTATCTTGTGCATGAACAATTTGGAGAACTGGGTCACTGGATCAAAGACTACAAAGTAAGAACTAAGGTTTAAGAAGACTAGAAAAGTGAGAGATGAGAGGCCTGATTTAGGAAGAGTTTTGGATACCATTTTGTATTTCATCCTGTAGGAAACAGAAAATTAATGGAGTTTAATGAGGAAGAGGTGACATGAAGGGACCTGTGCTTTGGAAAAATCCCTTTGGTAACTTAAAGGAGGATGAATTGGAGAGGGGGGGAGAGTTGGAGCAGGCGAATCCACCAGAAGCTATTGCAATAATTCAGGTGTGGAGTGAAAAAGGCCAGTACAGGGATGGGGGCAGTGCTAGAGGAAATCAATTGATAAATGCTTCTGACTGATTGAGTGATCTCTCTTATTCTCCTCTCAGTCTCCTTTATTTGCATATTGTGTTCCAAGTTACATCATAAATTCCTTGAGGGCAGATGATCTTTTTTTTTTAATTACAGTTAATAGGGGCAGCTAGGTGATGCAGTAGATAGAGCACCAGCCCTGAAATCAGGAGGACCTGAGTTCAAATGTGATCTCAGACACTTAACACTTCCAGGATGTATGACCCTAGACAAATCACTTAACACCAATTGTCTCAGGAAAAAAAATTGCAGTTAATAACAAATGAGGTACCATATTAGTTTATTTATATTGGTATCTTTGGCTCAGTTCCTGGTATACAGTATACACTTAGTAAATTAATTGATTTTTTAAAGGAGGGAAAGGAAAAGAAATATTGGACAGTATCTAGCATAGACATACTGATCCCGTCAAGCTTTTGCCAAGTATTACACTGAATGCTAGAGACAGAAAAAAAAAAAGTAAAAACATAATCTCTGCCCTCAAGGAAATGAAAAACACTATGTTCGAGATATTCAATGTATGTCAATTAACAAACATCTATTAAGCATCTACTATGTGCCAGGCACTGTGCTGGGTGATAAAAATAAAAAGACAAAAGCAAAACAATTCTTGATCTCAAGAAATTTACATCTTAATAAGGGTGCAAAAACCCCTACAAAAATAAGTATATGTAAAATATAGGAACAAGGATTGGACAGATGATTCCATCAGGACAAAAACAAAAACAAAAACAAAACCTTTCCCACTTCCAGTTCTGGCCAGCACCTTCTCATGGATGTGAGAACTCAGTTTTAGGAAGTCATCTTGAGGCACGGAAACTTGATCTGACCTCCTTGGAGGCCACACAATCAGTATATGGACTTTAACCTTAAAGCCTGTCTCCAAGGCTAGCTCTCTTAAACACAATGTAATTCCCAGAGGGAAGACATTAGATAATTAAAAACAAGGTTGATTGACACTGGGGAAATGAGATATCCAGACTAAGCCAGACAAAGTTCTCTAGGATAATTGAAGAGGGAGAGATCAACTGGGAAGATCACAGAAGACTAAACAAAGGAGTGAGCATATTTTTCAGATTTGACTCTTAGCAAAAAAATAGCTGGTTTTTAACATTGTCGGTGTCTTCCCTGTGCCAGCTTATCAAATACTTGTTGATGGATTGATGTGAATAGAAGGCCAGTGACCACAGATTGAGCCATTATGATCTTGCTAGAAATACAGATGAAAGTAGGAAAGAGAGAGCTTGGAGAAGTGGAAAGGAGAAAAATCAGATTTTCATTTTTTGGAAAAATAGAATTTAAATTGTTGTATTTATTTATTTTATTTTAAAAGTATTTCATTTTCCCAAACGCATCATAGTTTTGAACATTTGCCTTTGCAAAAGCTATGTTCCAAATTTTTCTCCCTTTCTCCCCAAGACAGCAAGCAATCTGATTTAGGTTAAACACATGCAATAGAATTTAATTTTTAAAAAAATAAAATTGATATCTTTTTTAAAAGAAAGAAGTACAGATAAGATCTATGGAGGATTCCCTCTATAGAAGACTTCAATGTATGAAAAAATATATATAATATGTAAATAATACATAATGCTTTCCTCATTTTTCAGATTGGTCTTGGTTAAGGGAAGCAAGTAAGCCAAATCTGCCTACACTAAGTATGAACTGCCAATGAGATGGAAAAAAGAAATATCCAAGAGAAGTGGGCTCCTCCTTCATCTAGTTGATGAGTTTGGGTTTAAACTTTAGAATTCCCCTCCCTAATCACAACTTCCAACCATCACTTGGTCCATTGTCTCATTCTTATTAATGTTCCTCTTCATTCTCAGCTTGTACAGTGCCTAGCAGGTGAGGAACACTTCATTAGTGCTCATTGCTCAAATCCCTTCTATATCACTGTTTTTCTAATCAATCTTCCTAGTTCTGTTTTCCTTGTTTCCTTCCTTTCAGTGTTGAGCTTATAATTAGTCATTTCAACAAAGTACTGGTTTCCGTTCCAATGTATCTGTATCCCCAGATTAGACAATCTTCTACTTACTTCATCTCAATAATTGATAAATCACAAAACCACATTGAGTGAATCTACTAAAAAATCCATCAGCCTGATCCTCCCTGTTTGGGGGATCTTTTATTTCTTTCTGATTGGTTCTGTCTCATATCTCTGATGATAAGATCAGAGATTTTAAGCTGGAAAGAACTTCTGATGTCATTTGTCCAAACTCCCTCATTTTAGAATTGATGAAAATTAAGGTCAGAGATGGTGGGTGATTATTCCCAGGCTAATAAAGAATAGAACTCAGAGATGAGCTCAAGTTTTCTGATCCCTGGCCCAATACTGTGTCCTGTAGGTCATTTTTCTTTTATCACTTACCTTCCAATTAATGATTTGCCAAGTGCTGGCAATTCTACTCGCCCAGTAACCCTCAACTTTGTCCCCTACTCTTGACTTGCACTGAGGTTAGCCTTGTTCAATCAGCCATCCTCCCTTCCTTGAAGTATCACAATAGTCTGAGATCTAAATGGTCTCCCTACCTCCATTCCTCCTTTAATCTATCCTTCATCTAGTTGCCACAGTCATCCAAGGCCACCTTCACAGGTCTGATGTGCTCAAAAATGACTTCTATTGTACCTTATCTAACTCTTTGTGACCCCATTTGAGTTTTCTTGGCAAAGATATCCAGACAAAGTTCTCTAAGATAATGGAAGCGGGAGAAATCAACTGGGGAGATCACGGAAGACTATTTTACAGATGAGGAAATGGAGGTGAATGAGGTTAAGTGACTTACTCAGAGTCACACAGCTAGTAAGTGTCTAAGGCCAGATTTGAATTTAAGTAGAGATGAGTCTTCCATATTCCAATCCCAGTACTCTATCCACTATACCCCTAACTAAACTCTGGGATTTCAGGACCTCCAAGGACAGACTCCAATTTAACTTGATTTCATCTATCACCTTTTTATGCATTCTACATTCCAATGTGTACTATTCACTGAGCTCTATCATCTCTGTAAATATACAGGCTACTTTCTATGGCTCCTTCCTCATGTCTACCCACTGAAATCCTCTTTCTTAGAAAACAGGGTCGTGAAGCATTTTGAAAGTTTCTAGAAGAGAAGGAGGTTCAGAAAGAAGAGACAACTAGGACTCAGTTCCTTCATCTGTGAAATGCAGATGATAATAATTGTTAGCCAAGAGATTGAATTTATTATGTATTTTTAAAACCAAGCTAAAGATAAAAGATCCATGTTTTTTCTTGCCCTCTTTCCTTATTTAACTTTGTATATGGAAACATTTTCTTCCATTTTATTTTATATGTCCATTAAATTCAAAATAAAAATAATTTTAAAAAAGAAACTTTTTCTTTAATGACCTCTTTAGGGTCATTTCTTCATGAAGCCTGTCTTTTTCCTCCTCCCTTCTCCCCACCCAAAGACTATGACCTTCCTCCTCAAATTTTCTCAGAGCCTTTTTTCTTAGAGCTTTGCTTTCTACCCTATACTGTATTTATTTTGTATGTTTATCTTAAACCCCACTCCCCTCTGAGATTATCAGCTCATTTCTTCTTTCTGTTCCTATTAACCCAGATCCTTGCACAATGCTATCCCTTAATATGATCAGATGGAAGTTGAAGTGAAAAAAAAAAATACATGAGTCTCTTACTTCTAAAAAAGATAGGACTTATTTGTCTGCTTCCAGTGAGATGAGCCGCTGCTCTCTGGATACCACTCTGATTGAACCTTTCTGTGGCTCCAGGAGGGTTATTCTCCCTCTCAACTAGAAGAGAAGTAAGAAAGAATAGTTAGTGTACTGATTCAACCACTGAAATGAATCTTAATATCAACAGATGCCAATTGAGAAGGTCTTAAAAGCTATCCCATCATTCAGTGAGGCATGAAGGGAGATTGGGGAAGGGGAGAGGGAACAAGCATTTTTATTAATTATCTATTTTGTGCTCAGAACTCTTGCAACTATTTTCTCATTTTATTCTCACAACAACCCTATAAAGTAGATGCTATTATTGTCTCCATTTTACAGTTATGAAAACTGGGGTGGACAGATGAACAAAAAAAACTACATCCCATTGTGGACAATTTTTGAGTAATGACTCTCCCCAAACTTAAGTAGGTTTGTCTAAGGATATTAACCACCCATATTAACAACTTTCAGAACTATTAAATATAATAAATATATGGGACACCTCTCATCCTCTCAGATCTTTGTACTTTGGCACTAAATAGGCTGCTGGGTAGTGATGTGATAACTAGAAATCTGACCTTAAAGTGAGAAAAATCTGAGTTCAAATTAGTTTTGTCACGTTAGGCAAATCACTGAAGCTCTCAGCTTCAGTTCCCTTATCCGTGAAATGGGGATAATAATAGGCACTGGTATCCCACAGTTATTGTAAGGATCAAACAAGATAAAATGTGTCCTTCACTTTGCAAATTTACACTAATACCAGCACTTTCTAAATATAGAATTTCCTGTAAATAGCTTACATTATCATTATCTTCCTTGAAAATACATTTTGGTGAGAGAAAGTTTCTTACTGATCAGACCTTTTCCCCCAGCAGTGATGAGAAATTTCACTAACCTTGGAGAGCTCCTATGGGCACTGAGAGGAGCTGTAAATTATCTATGCTCAAACATCAAGTGTATATCAAAGGGAGGACCCAAATCCAAGTCTATTTGACTCCGAAGGGCCCCATATACCTCCTATGCCAAGATTCCTCTCAGTCTCATCTTATGCCTCCCAAAATGTGTTGAGCAAGGTCTTTGAATGTCTAAGAAGAAATCTATAATGTCTAGCACCTAATTGAAGAATAATTTAAAGAGAAAATTATTCTCTCAAGTTTGAAAGTGTATGTGGGAGCAGCTAGGTGGCACAATGGCTAGAGCACCAGCCCTGAAGTCAGGAGGACCTGAGTTCAAATCTGATCTCAGACACTTAACACTGCCTACCTGTGTGACCCTGGGCAAGTCACTTAACCCCAGTTACCAAAGGAAAGAAGGAAAGAAAGGAAGAAAAAGAAAGAAAGAAAGGAAGGAAGGAAGAAAATATGTGTGAAGTATTTGAAAGAAAGAAAGAAAAAGAAAGAAAGGAAGGAAGAAAATATGTGTGAAGTATTCTTTATTTTTCTTTTTTTCAGTGTTTTCTTTTGCAACATGGCTAATATGGAACTATGTTTTATATGACCACTCAAGTGTAATTGACATCAAATTGCTTGCCTTTTATAGGAGAAAAGAGGGGAAAGAGAATTTGGAACTCAAATTTTAAAAATGTTAAAAATTATTTTGTGTATAATTGAGAAAATTGTAATGAAACATATAAAAGCATAATAAAAAGATTATATATCTATATATTTATAAAGAAACAACTCCATGGGAGACTACTTGAAATAATAGTTTGGGTGTCATCTGCTCAGATGCTTGCCTTATAAGGTTGCAAGTGAACCATTCCTTTGTCTAAACATCAGTTGCAACTCATTCCCTCTATAGTAATTCCTTCCTTATGCAGAAAAGTAGAGTGTTAACTCCTCAGATACTTTCTGAATGAGATCAGGGCTAACATCTGCCTTTCTTTGTTCTAATTGCTCTTTCCTACACCCCTAGGAAGGCAACATAATGGAGAGCCCAGATGTTATAGAGAGGGATGCTGGAGGAAATGGTTCATGCATGAAGAAACAGAAGCTATTTATCAGATTGGTAGGAGGGAGGGAGAAGTAGCAGGAGCTAGAACTAAAGGATTCAGGTGGATGGAAGCAGATTAAAAAGTTGCCCACGATGTTAGAATACAGACAATCTGACAGTGAAGAAAATGCATCCCTTTTTTAAAAAGTAAACATGGAATTCCAGTAAAAATTGGTTTTACCTTGCTGTGTAGAAGACTCCTCATAAACTGTCAAAAGCTCCTGCAAATATGATCATATAATTTTATTTAGAAATCCAAGTAGGGTTGTTTCACTCATTATTTGGTGAGCCCAGCCCCTGATTCCATGTCTAAGGGCACAGCAAGAAAGGTTGTTGACTAATTGACCTACCTTTTTAATCAGCTGTTGGAGCTGCCACTTGAACTGCAGGCATAGGAGGTCCACTTCTTCTACATCACCACTGGAGTTTCTATTACCTGTCATGGCTCCCACATATTCCTTTGTAAGGCATGCCAGGCTGCTTTGAGAATTTGCATTTTGTAGCTGTGCCAGCTGGGGAAGTTATAGCACAATACTATTAGGAACTTTATTCCTGGATATCTTTAATATACACAAGAGCAACTGGTTTCAGTTTCATAACTAAACTTTACACATCCACACTCTATTCCTTTGTCTTGCACAATGCTCCAAAGGACCATTAGAGAACTGCCAGGGGATCCTTTTTCCAATCCAGTGTTCCACTGTCCAGTTTCTACCATGTTTAGAACAACTATCAACTGGATGCCGGCCTCTACACCTCCATCTTTCCAGAGTTCTATTCTAGTCACCCTTAATCCCACAGTCCTCTTTGTAGGGAATCATGTTCTCTGTCCTTTTCTTCCCAAGATCCTTTAGTCCCACAGTCCTCTCTGTAGGGAATCATGTACTCTGTCCTTCCCCCCGCCCCAAGATCCTTTAAATGTCATCTTCCCTCCTAATTGCCAAAATATTACCTGGTTTTCCCATCTGTCATGAATTAAACATAAACAAAAGTTTTTCTGTATGTGTTGTTTCTCCCTCCTCCCCCTCCACATTAGGATTTTAAGTTCCTTGAGAGCAGGAAGTTCTTTGTCTTTTATTGTACCCTCAGAATATAGCACAATAAATGACATAGATAGTTTCCCCTTCCATTCCACTACAAAAAAATAAACCAGCGTCTTTAAGTCTGTGTAACAGGAAAGAGAATCTGGGTAGGGCAAGTCCTTCACTCTCCCTGTGATTTTATTTCCTCATCTATAAAATGGGGGGGTGGGGCAGCTAGTTGGCATAGTAGATAGAGCACTGGCCCTGAGTCAGGAGGACCTGAGTTCAAACCTGGCCTCAGACATTTAACACTTCCTAGCTGTGTGACCCTGGCAAGTCACTTAACTCCAATTGCCTCAAAGGGAAAAACAAAAAGTAAAATGAGGTGATTGGACCAGATGACTTTTGCAGTCTCTTCCAGCTCTAGAACTCTGGTCTTAAGAAGCAGCAAAACTTGAATTCAAGTCCTTTCTCAAATATTTACTGTCTGTGTGATCCTGGGCAAGTCACTTACCTTCTGAATATTAATTTTTTTGTCTATAAGAGGAAGGATTTAGAGTTAATGGCCCCTGAAATCTTTCCAAATCAAGAATCCCATATTCCCTACAAACAAGAAGTGTTCAATAGATGGATGGGACAATATGCTGTCTACCCTTTTAGAATGAATATATGGTTCTTAAATACAAGGATTGTTTCATCTTTGTCCTGGAAGTCCCAGATCCCAGCACATTACTTTGTACATAAAAGGAGCTTAATAAATGCTTGCTTATTGACTAGTAAATAAGTGGATTCAGTTAACCACTAATAATCTGGGTGATGTTGGGTGCAAATTCCATACCAGATGCTTACTTGCTGCAACTATGAATCAGTTACTTAAACTCACTGTGCCTCAGGCAATGCCTGTTGACTTATCTGTATAATGGGGAAAAAACCATTGACTGGGAATCAGAGGGCCTGTGTTCAAATCTTTCCCCTGATACATTACCTCTCAAAACTCTGAACTGTCTGAGGCTAGAAGTGCCAAAGCAAATATGTTAAAAGAATAATATCCCTTACTTATTTAGCCCTTCCATATCCTCCACCATCCAACTACCTGAACTACTTGCAATTTTCCAAGCATCCCACCTTCCAACCTTTGCCCTAGCTGTGTCCCTTGCCTGGAAATGCTCTCCCTCCTCATATTCTGCCCTTTGGTCTCTTTAGCTTCCTTCAAGTCCCAGCTTAAAGTCCACCTTCTACAGGAGGCACTTTCTAGTCCCCAGAAGCTTGCTGTCTGTCCCTTTCATATTACTTTCATCTACTACTATATATCTTCTGCATATACCTCATTCCTTATATTTAGTGTCTCCCATTAGAATATAAATTCCTTGGGGATTTTCTTTTTCCTTTTTTTTTTTTTTTTTTTTTTTTTTTTTGCATCTGTAATGCTAAGCACAGTGTTTGGCACATAGTAAGCCTTTAATAAATGCTTGTTGACAGACTCCAAGCTCCCTCATTGGGATTAATTTTACATAAATCCTGCACATGTTCTAGCTCTCCAGTAGTCTAGATACTCTATAAGGGGGAGAGAAATTCACTTGTAGATGTCCATCCCCAGTGCTTAGCGCTGTGCTGGCATAGAGGAGGTCCTTAACATAGACTTGTGGGTTGCCTGGCTTTTTTATGGTACCAGGGACAGAGAGCAGGTAGCTCTGTTCATACAAAGAACTAGCATTTTATAACCCTGGGAAATAAGTTATGAGGTGCATTTTGCAGATGAAGAAACTGAGGCACACAGAAACTAAGTCCCACAGCAAGGAAAAAATTGAAGGTGCATTTGAACCTAGATTCTCTTTGGGTGAGAGCTTCAGCAGCCAATCCTTAGAGAGGCTTGGGAGAGGGGCAGCTAGGTGGTGCAGTGGATAGAGCACCAGCCCTGAAGAAGACTTAAGTTCAAATTTTGCCTCAGACACTAATACTTCCTAGCTGTGTGATCCTAGGCAGGTCATTTAAAGCCAATTACCTCAGCAAAATGTGTGTGTGTGTGTGTGTGTGTGTGTATAAAGAAGCTTGGGGAAAGTTCGGGGAAAGGGTGGGACAGCTGGCTAGTGTTTGTTTAAGTCACAAAGGTCTGCACAAGGCAGAGATAAGAGCTTGGTTCACAGCTACGAGGAACCGCAGAGGTCACTACAGATGGTCCCCTCATTTTATAGAATCCCCAAGATCATGCAGCTCAGCAATGTCCAAGCCGGGATTGGGCTCCAAGCCCCCCCCCCATCCTTCTCTAAATCTAGGCAATCACCCCATTAAAAGTGGCCAAGCTTGTCTAAGCATTTCCTCTTGCAGGCTCCCAAGCCCCAGCTGGGGCAGGAAAGGTTTTGCAATCCAAGCCTCCTTTGCCAGTGCACTGTCTCCTAGTTTCTTCCTCCCTCTGAGGCGCCCAGCGCAGAGGCTTTCGGACCTGAGCAAGCCCGGGAGACAGCCAGGGGCCGAGGTGAGAAATGACAGTGCCCGGCACCAGGACACCCCGCCCCACCCCCTCGCCTCTGCCGGGTCTGGGAGCCGGGGAAGGCGGGGGTGCTGCAGGGACGGATCGGGGCGCACCCAGCTGTCCCGCAGCAGCCCCGGCGCTCCGCGCTCCCAGGCTTCCCCAGCCGCCCTACTGACCTGCTTCAGCTCGCTAGAGAAATAGAAGTACGTGGTAGCAGACAGCAAGGCTTGGATCAACAGGGAGAAGAGGATGAGCAGCCCCCAGGCTTGGCTGGGCCGGGGGCCGTCGCTGGAGATGATGGCCTGCAAGGACATGATGGAGCCGCAGGCAGCCGCCTCCGCCGCGTCCGCACTATTTTTCTGGGAGCATCTCCCGAAGGTCCTCGGAATTGCTGGCAGTTTGTCCGCCTGGGGATGTTTGTGTGTGTGCCCGGGCTTGTGTGGGGGTGAGGAGAGGGAGGGAGGGGCGGGGTTTCGCGTAGTTCGGTGTTCTAAAGTCTGAGGGAAACCGAAAGTAGCTCGCGGGTTCGGAAAACAGGATAAAAGGCAAGCAGGAGGTAAAATACTTTAGAGAGAAAATAAAATGCCTGAGACTTTTTTTTCTTTTTTCTTTTCTTTTCTTTTTTTTCTTTTTTTCTGAGGCAATTAGGGTTGAGAGACTTGCCCAGGGTCACATAGTTAGGGAGTATTAAGTGTCTGAGGTCACATTTGAACTCAGGTCCTCCTGACTTCAGGGTTGGTGCTGTATCCATTGTGTGTGTGAGAGAGAGAGAGAGACAGAGAGAGAGAGACAGAGAGACAGAGACAGAGACAGAGAGACAAACGGACAGAGAGAGAGAGACCAAGAGAGAGAGAGGAGGAGGAGGGAAGGAAGGAGGGAAGGAGAGAGGGAAGGAGGGAAGAAAAGGGAGGGAGGAGGAGAGGGAAGGAGGGAGGGGGAAGAGGACGAGAGAGAGGGAGGAAGGAAAAGAAAGAAAAAGAAAGAAAGAAAGAAAGAAAGAAAGAAAGAAAGAAAGAAGGAAAGAAAGAAAGAAAGAAAGAAAGAAAGAAAGAAAGAAAGAAAGAAAGAAAGAAAGAAAGAAAGAAAGAAAGAAAGAAAGGAAAAAGAAAGAAAAAAAGAGAAAGAGAGAAAGAAAGAAAAGAGAAAGAGAAAGAGAAATAATATGTCAGAAAATGAGATGGATAGATAGTGTCATAGAAGCAATGAATGTAAGCTTGGACAAACTTCAGGAGACAGTGGAGGTAGAAGGTGCCTGGGGGTCAGACATGATTGGGCAACATCAGATTAACTTGCTGATTCCTTGGAAAGCACAGAGGATATAACACTGAGGGGGGGAGTTGATACAAAGTCAATTTCAGTGAATTTAAGGAGAAAGGAGGAAAAGAGAAAAATTCATCTTGAAACTTGAGTAAGGATGGCAGAATGGGCCGGAACATACAGTAACATCTTAGCCGGATAAGGGACCTCAGAAGTTATCCAGTCCTCTGTGTTACAGATGAGGAAAGGGCCAGAGAAGCTGAGCATCTTAACCAAAAATCAAACCGCCAATCAGTGAGTAGCATCGAAGCTACCTGACTCTCAGCATCCCAGGCCTGGTCCTACCCATCGAGGGAGATTCATGGCAGTCAGTAGTAGGATGGGGCCAAGACCAGACAGTCTGGAGCCGACTCAAATAGGAAGCTACACCTTAAGGAAATCCGAGACTCAGAAGCCAAACCTAACAGATTCTAGAGCTGGCTCAGAAGTAGACATCATTCACTGGCTGTGTCCCAATCAAACCTGAGGGGAATTTCCATGACTAGGAATTGAAAATAAATAACTACCACCCGGGAAGCTGGGTTGGGCCCCAGACCAACCTTTATTTTGAAATAGGATTATTCTCTCCAGAATATTTATCTGAAGCAAAACCTAGAAGAAGTTAGGGATCAAAGTCACTTTTAAAGGGATAGGAGGAAGAAATTTATTTGTTATAGCATTTGATCCTTTGAGGCCCAGCTGTAATTATCCCCATTTTTCAAATGAGTAAACTGAGGCTTTGAGCAGTTTAGTGATTTGCTTAAAGTCACATTGCAACTATTGTTTGACGTGGTATTTGAACTCAAGGCTTCCTTGTTGACAGGTGCAGCATTCTGCCTGTTATACAAACTAATTAGAAGAGTTAGGACTATAATCCAGATTCTCTGACTCCATACTTCAGCCCCTTTTTTCTCCAACCTTCATTGGTTTCTAACCTAAATGTTTGTGGGATTTGGTTTCTAATTCTTGGGTAGCTGCTGAAACTGAGGCTGAAAGGTAGTTCAGTAGCTAGAGCTCTGAGGAAGATCTGAATTTAACTCCAGCCTCAGATACTTAGCTGTGAAACTCTGGGCAAGTTCCAACTTCTGCTTCTCTATGTACAAAAACAAAACAAAAACTGAGGATGATAATAATTGCACACTATAAATCCTACCTATTTTTATTAAACTTAGAGCCCGTGCAGGAAATAAAAGCTAAATACAAATGTCTCCCAGTTCCTGACTCAGATACTAAGCTACATGCAAGAGGAAATGGGCAGAAAAGAAAGACCATAACGAAGGTTTTCCTGCCTTTTTACAAAAACAAAGAGCAATCTTCCTAATCTCCACCCATTCGTACTTCCTGAAAAAACAATAATCATGAGAGAAGTTACTTTTTCCAGAAAGCAATGTGAAAGTAAATATTGAAAATTCTTGTTTTTCAATCATATGTGACCCTTCGTAACTCCATTTGGAAGTTTCTTGCAAAGATATTGCAGCAGTTTCCCATTTTCTTCTCTAACTCATTTTATAGATGAGGAAACTGAGGCAAACAGGGTTAAGTGACTTGCCCTCGGTCACACAGTTAGTGAGTGTCTGAAGCCAGATTTGAACTCTGCTCTTCCTAACTCCAGACCCAGAACTCCTTATCTACTGAGACACTATTGAGTCCTTTCAGTGAAAATTAATAGCTAACATTTACATAGAGCTTACTATGTGCTAGACTCACACTTCTCAGACTGACTAAGATGACAGGAAAAGATATTGGTAAATGTTGAAGGGGACGTGGGAAAACTGGGACACTGATACATTGATGGTGGAGTTGTGAACTGATCCAACTATTCTGGAGAACAAAATAGAACTATGCCCAAAGGATTCTCAAACTGCATACCGTTTGTTCCAGCAGTGTCTCTACTGAGCCTGTATCCCAAAGAGATCATAAAAAAGGGGAAAGGACTCACATATGTAACCCTTTGGGGGTGCCAAGGAATTGGAAACTGAGTAGATGCCTCTCAGTTGGGGAATGGCTGAATAAGTTCATATGGCATATGAATGTTTTAGAGTATTATGTTCTATTAGAAAACATCAGTAGGATAATTACAGAATTACAGAAAGGCCTGAAGAGAGCATGACCTGATGCTAAGTGAAGTGAGTAAAACCAAGAGAACATTGTACACAGCAACAACAAGATTATATGATGATCAGTTCTGATGTACTTGGCTCTTTTCAACAGTGAGGTAACTCAGGTCAGTTCCAATGGTCTTGTGATAAAGAGAGCCATCTGCATCCACAGAGAGGACTGTGGGAACAGAATGTGGACCACAACATAGTATTTTCATTATTTTTGTTGTTATTTGCTTACATTTTTTCTCATTTTTTCTTTTTTGATATGATTTTTCTTGTGCAGCATGATATTTGTGAAATATGTATAGAAGAATTGCACCTATTTGCCATATATTGAATTACTTGCCATCTAGGAGAGGGCATGGAAGGGGGAAGAAAGGGAGAAAAAAATTGTAACATAAGGTTTTGCAAAGATGAATATTATGATCTATGCATATATTTTGAAAAGAAAAAGCTTTAATAAAAATTATTTTAAAAAACCTATGTGTCAAGCTCTGTGTTAATACTTTACAATTATTGTTTCATTTCATCCTCACTACAATAAAGTAAATGCTTTAAGAAGCATTACATTACAAGAAAACTGAGGCAGGCAAGTTAGTCATTTGCCTAAGGTCATAGGGTAAGTTTTTGAATTAAGTTGTTTGGGTCTTTTAGGTTTGTTTTTGCTTTTTTTTTTCTGGAAAGGCACACAACAATTACAAATATCTGGACCAGCCTCATAAAGGAGATGAAATGAACTGAGAGAAAGAACTTCACAAGACATAGATGAAGAGAGAGAGCATTCCTGGGGTGACTGGTCAGCCCCATATTAATTGTGTAGAAAATAAATTGGAGAGGAGAGAGAATAACCGCAAGGAAAAACAATTAGGAGACTATTGAGATAGTCCAAAAGAGAGATGTTAAGAGTGTTAATGAGGGTGGTTGTAATAAATGGAGAGGACACATGCAAAAGATGTCGGACAAGTCAATAAAACGTGGCAACTGATCGGATATGAACAGAAACAAAGATAGTCTCTACTGAAGGCAGGAGGCATGCCTAGATTTTATCTAGATTTGTATTTTATGAACATTATTTTGACCCTTAGAACTGAGTTATATTCGTGTTTTTCATTTCATTGTTCAGTCACTTTTCAGTTGTATCTGACTCTTCATGATCCCATTTGGAATTTCCTTGGCAGATGTCCTGCAACGGTTTGCCATTTCCTTCTCCAGCTGATGTTGTTTACAGATGAGGAAACTGATGTAAACAAGGTTAAATGACTTGTCCAGAGCTGAGTAGACTCAAATTACCAAGTGTCTGAGCTTAAATTTGAACTCAGGAAGATGAGTCTTGCTAACTTGTCCAGGACTTTGCCCATGAGAAATTTTTTCTATAACATTTGAAAAAAAGAATATTACTCTCCTTTCATGTTTCTCTTTCCCTAATGCAGCAACTTGAGTTATTTAATTCATGGAAAGCACAAGATTCTCTATTTAATTGGGGAAATGCACTGAACTTGGAATAATAGGACATAAGTTCAAAGCCCAGCTTTGCCACTTACTATTTGTGTAACAAAGATTTGTTCATTAAACCTTGCTATTCATCATTTTATATAAAATGAAGGAAATTGTTTGAATTAAGTGCTCTCTAAACTCTTTTTTCAGGAAAAGATCTATAAACTTCTTTTTAATTATCTTACATTTGTTTCATAGGTACTTTTTTTTTGTTGTTGCACGTTGTCTTTTCTATTAAAACTCCTTAAAGACAGGGCCTATTTTTGTCTTTGGATATATAGCACTTAGCACAGTAATGAGTGCATTGAAAGCAATTATTAAATCCATATTAATTGATTGTTAAAGAATATGCCCATCTATTTAGAGAAGGAAATGCTAAACCACTTTATTATCTTTGCCAAGCAAACCCCAAAATACATGGAGAGCAGGACAAAATTGAAACGACTGAATAACAACAAAAGCCCATCTCTTAGATAATTATTTCTGTCTCTGGCAAGGCTCTTTCACAGTACACCTAGATCCTCCATGAAAGCTGAAACTCATCCAGCCCTCCTAACGGTCTTCTGAACAGGGCTGAGAACTAAATACATTTTGATCTGCTCAACACTCAGAGCCATTGAGTCTGTGGAGGAGCGAAGGCAACTAGCTATTCCATGTATTCTTCAATGACCTTTTCTACCTTTCTCACTAATGTTCAAATCATGTTTGGGAAATAATTCACCTTTCACGTTCCTTACATTTTTGAACTTTAGCCATCTGTAAAAAATTTTCAAGATAAAAGTATATCATTAAGGGAAATCAACCATTAAGTTAATCATTAAGGGATTTTTATGGCCTTCTACAGTTCAGTATTGTGAAACTAAATATTTCTGCTAAAAGAATTTTGAAATAAGAAGGGCAGGAATTCAAAAAGAAATATCTCCCATTTCATTATATGGAAATACCAAAAAGTACTCTCTTGCTGAAAAAAAAACACAATAATAGAAATGAGAAATGCATTTGACTATGTTTTTAAATGTTTAAAGATTGTCTATAAGCCAACTTTCCCCTAAGTCTTCCTTAATTCATTTAGCACAAGATTCTGGTTATCATATTAAAAATACATGATATAATGATGTACTTAAAGAATTCAAAGCCAACTAAAAGTTCACTGAAATAATTTCAAGGTGCTCCAAATCACTATTGATCAGAGAAATGCAAATTAATACAACTCTGAGATATCACTACATACCTCTCAGATTGGTTAAGATGACAGGAAAAGATAATGATGAATGTTGGAGGGGATGTGAGAAAACTGGGCACTGATACATTGTTGGTGGAATTGTGAACGAATCCAATCATACTGGAGAGCAATTTGGAACTATCCTCAAAAAGTCATCAAAATGTGCATACCATTTGATTCAGCAGTGTTTTAACTGGGCCTATATCCCAAAGAGATCTTAAAGGAGGGAAAGGGACCCACATGTGCAAAAATGTTTGTGGCAGCCCTTTTTGTAGTGACTAAAAACTAGAAACTGAATGGATGCCCGTCATTTAAAGAATGGCTGAATAAATTATGGCATATGAATGTTAGGGAATATTATTGTTCTGTAAGAAATAATCAGCAGGATGATTTCAGAAAGGCCTGGAGAGACTTACATGAACTGATGCTGAGTGAAATGAGCAGAACCAGGAGATCATTAAACATGGCAACAACAAGACTCATAGGAGGATCAATTCTGATGGAGTTTCTTCAACAATGAGATGATTCAAACCAAACCCAATTGTTCAGTGATGAAGAGAGCCATCTGCACCCAGAGAGAAGATTGTAGGGGCTGAATGTAGTTCACAACATACTATTTTCCCTCTTTCTGTTGTTTGCTTACATTTTGTTTTCTTTACCAGTTTTTTTTTCCTTCTTGATCTGACTTTTCTTGTGCAGCAAGATAACTGTATAAATATGTAGACATATATTGGATTTAACATATATTTTAACATGAAAAGGAAATAATAATTTCAGCAAAGTTGTAAAATATAAGACAAATTCACATGAATCATCAATATTTTTATATATAAACAATAAAACTTATTAAGAAGAGATCAAAGATAAATTCCATTTGAAATGAACACAAAAGCTATAGAATATTTAGGAATGTATCTTCCAAGATTTACCAAGGGATTATATGAATCTAACATTCTTCAGAGAAAGAAACATAAGCCTAAGTAGAGAAACACTAATCATTTAGTTAGTTAATTGGAAAAACATTTATCTTCACAGGTAGGCCAATATTACATAGTAAAAATGACAATAACACCTAAGTTATTTTAATTCTTCAGCACTGAACCAAACTTCCAAAAGAATATTTTTTATTAAATTATATAGTATCAAACTAATATGAGGGCAGCAAGGTGGCCCTGAAGTCAGGAGGACCTGAGTTCAAATCTGGCCTCAGACACTTAATACTTCCTAGATGTGTGACCCTGGGCAAGTCACTTAACCCCAAATGCCTCAGCAAAAAAACAAAACAAAACAAAACAACAACAACAACAAAAAAACTAATATGGAAGGTCTAAAGTTAAAACCCACAAAGCTAATGATAAAAAAGGGGGAAGGAAAGAGGAAGTCTGTCCATATAAGATCTCAAATTGATTTCCAAAGCATTAAATCAATTTAATACTGATTTTAAAAAGAGAGAGAGAGAAAGTGTTAATCGGAACAGATTAGGTATACAATATACATACAGAAGCAAGAAAATACATTAGCATAATGTCTCAGTTATTGGAGGGGAAGCTCACTGTTACAAAAATTATCAGAGAAACTGGAAAGGAGGCTGGCAGAAATTAGGTTTAAACCAAAATATCACATCATACAAAAGCTCCAAATGGGTATATGATTTAATATTTAAAATATAATCACATCATTTAAAAAAATTAGAAGAAAGGAATAAATTACCGAAATAAGTGAAACAGAATTGCACAAGATAAAATGGACAACTTTGATGATATATATTTTTATTTTTGTACAAATGTAATATTAAAAAAAATAGACTGAAATCAGGTACCTGGAAAACAAAATCTTTGCAAAAAGCTTCCCTGATAAATATCTATTTTTCAAGTTATGTAAGGAATTGATTCAAATTTATAAAACTAAGAGTCATTGCCTAATAAATAAATAGTCAAAGGATAACAACAGGCATTTTCCAAAGGAAGAAACCCAAGCTAAAAATAACCATATGAAAAAATCTTCTAAATCATTTATAGATTGTACATAGAATGTACATAGAAGTAAGTGTACATTAAAGCCACTTTGAGGTTCAACCCTCATATAGGAGAAGATATATTCCCCAACTTCTTTTAGGGGGAAGGTAAATTATCTATGGGTATAGATAATTGCATATCATTTTAGATATTTTTAATGTAATGATTAGTTTTGCAGAATTTTTCTCCCTTTCCTTCCTGTTTTTAGAATAATTCTTTGTTATAATGGATAACTCTGTGGGAAGGAGGAAGAAGGAAATGGGGAAATTAAGTGATACAAAAACAATCAATACATTCATAAACTTGAAACAAACAATGTCACATTAGCACATACATATACGCAACTTCAACAATTTCTAGCTGAGTCAATATTCAATAAAAATCTTGGGAAAGTATGGCTAGTGAATAGTTCATAGGAAAAAAACAAATCTAGCTTGGATTTCTTTTTCTTTTCTTTCCTTTTTAACAGACTCAAAGTCCAATATCATTCATTCAAAAGAGTATCATGGCACCCAAGAAAGCTTGTATGTCAAAGACTGCATTTGGAGACAGGATATGGGAAATGTGTCTCTGTACTCCCTCTTGTTCCAATCAGATCTTGGGCATTGTTTGGTCCATATTTTCAAGAAATTAATTTTTAAAACACAGTCAATGAAGACCTATCAAACTGTGATACATTTTAAGATTATGCTACATGAGAATTGTTTGAGCCAGGGATTTTTTGACTGGTGAAGAGAAGATTCAGGATAGACATGATAGATGTTTTCAAGTCTTTAGAGTATTGGTTGTGGAGCAATCTAAGTGCTTTCCTTAGCCCCCCCAAGGATAGAATGAAGAGTAACTGCAGGAAATTGAAGAAAGGCAGATTTCTATTTTGTGTAAGGAAATGCTATCCTACTATTGGGCAGCTAGGAGACACAGTAGACAACTCTAGTAGACCTAGAGTTACTAGAGAACACTCATCTTCCTGAGTCCAAATCTGGCCTCAGATTCTTCCTAGCTGTGTGGCCCTGAGCCAGTCATTTAATTCTGTTTGCCTCAGTTTTCTCATCTATAACATGGAGAAGGAAATGACAAATCACTTCAATAAAACCCTGAAAGGATCATGAAGAATTGACCATGACTAAAAGTTGATTGAACATTCCATTAGAATATCCAAAAGCAGAATAGGGTACTATAGAAAGTCATGAATTTCTCATTCCTTGAGATGCTTCATCTACTTTCCCGGTGTTTATTTGTTCTGCTCTCCTTCCTGAATTTTATTTCAGTCAAACTGAGCTATTGACAAAATATAGGATTCCATTTCCCTTCTTTAGAAAGCATGGATTTCCCATTCCTTGAGATGTTCAAGTGGAAGGAACACTGATTCTAGAGTCATGGATCTGAGTTCAAATTCTACCTATTGCTTGTGTGACCTGGGGAAAGTCATTTTACTTTTCTGGGCCTCAGTTTCCTCATCTGTAAAATGACAAGGTTAGCCTCTGAAGTCCTCTCCAGTTCTAGATCTAAGGCCCTATGATTAATTCTCTGACTATTTAATGCTGTGTATTAGAAGAAAATATGGTCCAGGTATAAGATGGACTTCCTAACCTATTAGGATCGTTCCAACTGACATACAATGAGCCCATAATTATTCAGGGATCTATTTTCTTGATGGTTCAACGTTTGAAACTTCTCTTCAACTCACTTCCAGAAGTTAGAAAATATCATTTTAGAATACCAAAACATGGTAGATTGAGGGGAACAACACTGGAATTAGAGTCGAAGTGGAATCTTGGCTCTGATATGAACACGCCACCTCTGTGCCTCAGTTTCCACATCTGTAAAATGAAGAGAATTATTATACAATCCTTTGGTCACCATCACCATCAACAAGTTAACTGAGCTTGGGTAATGGATGTTGCCAAGTATAGTCTTAGGGGCCAAACAGTTATCAGCCAAGAAATTAATCAACAAAAGCAAAAACAAAATAGTTAATCAACAAACATACATCAAGCACTTACTGTGTCTTTCATTGTGCTAAAGACTAGTGATATGTATTCCTGGCCTCTAGGAGCTTATATTCCAATGGAGAAAATGACACGAACATATCTAGATACATACAAAATCCCTACAGTGTATATATAAAGTAAGGTTAGATCACAAAGCACTAATTGCTGGAATAACTAGACTAAAGAAAAGGGAATATATGAGAGAAGTCATGGAGATAGCAATTATGAGATTTGGCAACTGGTTGGATATATGGGGTAAGAAAGAGGGAGGAGGTGAGGATAATGCTAAAAAGTGCAAACCCAGGATATGCATTCTGCTCAAAATTGGCACAAGTATGTGTGCATATGTATATTCTGGCATACTTCTTGTTGTTTCAGGTTTATAAATAGTCTTCACATTTCCATTCTGTAATCCATTGTCCACAAGATGACAAACCAATCTTCTTCTTCTTCTTCTTCTTCTTCTTCTTCTTCTTCTTCTTCTTCTTCTTCTTCTTCTTCACTGAGACAGTTGGGGTTAAGTGACTTGTCCAGGGTCACACAGGTAGGAAGTGTTAAGTGTCTGAGATCAGATTTGAATTCAGGTCCTCCTGACTTCAGGGCTGGGGTCCTGTCCACTGTGCCACCTAGCTGCCCCTGACAAACCAATATTCTTAAAATGTTTCACTGATCATGGTACTTCATAACTCAGAAATTTTAAGTGGACCCCTTATGTTGTTTGGATAAATTTACTGCTCTCAGCATGGATAGCCTTCTATGGTCTGGATTCCATCTACATTGCCATTGTTTATTCATTCTGCTCTCCTGCTGCATTTTATTTTGACCAAACTGAGTTTTTGACAAAATATGGAATTCTATCTCCCTTTTCCAAATGGGGGACTGTTCCCCATATGTAAGATACTCTTTTCTTATGTCTCGAACCCCTAGTTTCCTTCACAGAAGGCACAGACAGGAGCTCCCTCCTCCAGGAGATTTTTTACAGTTCTCATGCACATTTTACAACTCTTAAAATGGATTTTTATAACTTGGTGTTTATTTCTGTCTGCATGTGAAGTATGGAAGCTCCATCAGGACAGGACTTGTTGTTTGTGTGTATACTCAAATCCAGCCAGAGAACTTTATATAGAGCAGATATTTAATAGAATTCTATGTGGAAAAAAAAGCAGATTGCCTAAGTGTATTGTTGACAGTCCGTTAGAAGTCTACTTCCAAAGTAAAAAGTTCAATGGTCGTTCAAAAGTTCACTTGCAATCAAATAATCATAGCTTCCTTATTTTGTTTTTATACATATAACACAAATGAAAGCTAGAAAACAACCTGATCTGATTTCTTCACAAACTGGTTTCATAGGTCAACTACTGGTTATAAACTCAGAAATAGACCAACTATCATAGCAACAATATGACAATAGTTTTTAGTTTCTTTTTTAATTTTTTAAAATTTAATTTTAATTTTAATTTTTAAAATTCTTTTTGATTTTTTAATTTTAATTTTCAAAGATGATGATTCTAAATTTTTTGAGCAGAAGCATAGTTAAACTTAAACTGTTTGCCTTTATGTGCACACTTGGCCTGAAAGCCACACTATTTAGCACAAAACGAGGTTTAAATCTTAGAGTTTCTAAGTATGAACATGCGTACTGTGGGGTTGGGTTTTTTGTTTTTGTTTTGTTTTGATAGTTGTGTTTATTTTTAGCATTACTTTTTGTTTTATATATATATATGTGTATATATATATATATATATTCCAACTCCTTTTCTTTATTCCACTCTCTTTCCCACATTGAGAAGACAAGCAACATGATGTCAGCTATGTATTTGAAATCATGCAAAAAAAAAATTTTCTATATTATCCAGTTGCCAAAAAACCCCAAGAAAATGGAGGTGAAGCAATCATTCTTTTAGTTCTAACATTTTCCATCATGAGTCCTTCAGGATTGTCTTGAATCATTGTCTTGATCAGAGTAGAGAAGGTTTCAAGTTTGACCATTGTTACAGTGTTGCTGTTATTGTATACAATATCCTGGTTCTGCTCACTTCGCATTGCATCAGTTCAGATAGGTTTTCCCAGTTTTTCTGAAATCATTCTGCCCATCAGTCCTTACAGTATAACTCTAATCATTTGTGATAGAATGAAAGCTTAAATGCACATATACACCTGAAGAGGAGCATGATGTTGTCTGGATGCTGCTGAAGTCATGTGTGCTGTGACTAACAACAGTGGGCCATCATAATCATATTGGGTGTGAACATGCTTCCCAGATTTTGATCTGCCATATGTAATTTGAATGGGGAGGAGAGGAAGAAAAAGAAATGTATTGCTTTAGCTTAGGAAATCTCCCCTTTTGTACACAATGGATTTCTTTGGCATTCTGATAAGAGCTATAGATCACTTTACAAAACTATGTTTTAAAATACACAGAATAAGAAGATTATAAAGTAAGATTATAAAGATTACCAGAGAATGGTGATATATGAATAGGATTAGACACTAAATCCATTCTTTCCTTCCTTCATGCTCAGGATAAGTATTGACTATTTTATTTAAAAGAACAGACTTCATGTAGTATTTTAAGGTTTGCAAAAACAAAACTTTTTATCCTTATAGCAGTGTTGGGAGGTAAGTGCTATTATTATTCCCATTTTATAGATGAGAAAAATGAGACTCAGTGGACTCTTCCAACTTGCCTAGATTCTTATGTTGAGTATAAGTTCTTCACTCCCCTCTCCATCTTTTTCACCTGCTATGGGGATTTACAGGCTTTCCCTCCCTCTGGCATCTACGGTTCTTTAGGGGTTCTCTCTCCAATTAGAGAGTAAACTCTCTGAGAACAAAGACTACCTTGCTTTTTCTCTGGATATACTGAGCTCTTAGCCAACACTTGATACTTATTAAGAATTTTAATGCATTTTTATTTATCTCTAAAATGAGAAGCCTGGACTAAATGACCTTAAATGTCCCTTTCAGCTCCGATGGTCTATGAGTCATAACACTTTCCTTCTTGATATGCAACTTTTAAAAATCTAACCACAACAGCTGATAGTTTTGAATCATGTTTAGGATTACATGGATGGCAAACTGCTGCTATCGTTAGTCAAAAAAACAAAACAAAACAAAACAAAAAAACCCAGAACCAAAAAAAAAAAAAAAAAATACACGTTTTAACTCCTTCAAAGAAAGTATGTGCTTACATAAACAAATAGAAATAATTTGTTTTTTTAAGTGAATCATATCTTTTTTTGTTTAATGAAATCATTCTTTAAAACAATGGTCTTTAGAACTGAATCTCCTATACCATTAATTTCTTCATGGTGAAATGTGTGCTGGCAATATAAGATGACCTTGAGATATCTAAATAGACAGGTAGACTTAAGGGATGACATACGTATATAGCTTCAAAATCTTGCCTATCATGGCCCAAGGGAGATTAGGAGTCTTGCCTCAAGAAGAGAGCATCATAAAGCTGACTTTTTTGTTTCCTCTTGGAGATGACACCAGACTAGAATTATATCTACTCTCCATTTCTAAATATTACTGGTTTGGGGGGCTCAATTGAATCAGAGCAAAGATTGCTTTCCTAGCCCCTGTTTTTAAGAGAGAGAGAATTTCAAGCTTTTATCAAAACTTAGTCCCTTCCCATCAAATGTAGATTATAAAAAGGACCAACACAAATAGTGAAGAAAGGCATTTATTCATGTAGCAAACAGAAAAAAAGAAAAGATATAATTTAAACTATGTCAGAAAATACACAGTAAATATGTCCTCCAGCTTGGAGAATGATGAGATCTCCATTCAGACCAAGAAATCCCAATCTCTTCTCTCTCTCTCTCTCTTTCTCTCTCTCTCTCTCTCTCTCTCTCTCTCTCTCTTATTGGGGTTAGGTGACTTGCCCAGGGTCATATAACCAGGAAGTGTTAAGTGTCTGAGGCCAGATTTTAACTCAAGTCCTACTGACTTCAGGGTTGGTGCTCTATCCACTGTACCACGTAGCTGCCCCCACAATCTCTTATAAGATAAATTCCATGAAGTCTCTAGAAAGGATGTTAGAAATGGAAAAGATGTTGAAGAGTGAAGTTTTCCTATATGTCTGCTACTTCCAAATTCTCTCTACATGTCTGCAGTTGGTCCTGAAGAGAGTCTGGAACTTTCTTTTTCTTCCTCCCCTTCCCCTTAATAACATTTTCTTTTTTCCCAATTACATATAAATATAGTTTTCAATATTCTTTTCTTTCTTTCTTTTCTTTGTTTCTTTGTTTCTTTGTTTCTTTCTTTCTTTCTTTCTTTCTTTCTTTCTTTCTTTCTTTCTTTGCTGAGGTAATTGAGGTTAAGTGACTTGCCTAGGAAGTGTTAAGTATCTGAGACCAGATTTGAAATAAGATCCTCCTGACTTTAGGCCTGGTGCTCTATCCAATGAGCCACCTAGCTGCCTCTCCAATATTCATTTTTGAAAGATTTTGTGTTTCAATTTTTTATCCCTCACTCCTTCCTTTCCTTCTCTCTTCCTCAAGACAGCAAGTAATCTGATATAAATTATACATATAAAATCACTTTAAGGGTATTTCCATATTAGTGTTATTGTGAAAGAAAAATCAGAAAAAACCCGGGAAAAATCGGTCTGCTCTGACCTACATTCAGTCTCCATAGTCCTTTCTCTGGCACATGTCTTTCTTATTGGAATGATGACTGCCCCTCCTCAACAAAGCTCTGTTCCCCAAGTAGACATGCAGTCACATCCTGTTCTCTCCACAAAAATCTCGTGCATAATGCTCCAGGCTTGACTGGGAATCTGAGCTGAATTAGCAGATTTGGTGGAATGGGCTGTCTAAGGAACTAAGGGGTTACCCATTTTCAGAAGTTTTCTTGCAGATAATAGGGGACCACTTGCTGACTTTATTGTAAAAAAAGGTATGCTTTTGAGACCAGGGACAGCTGAGTTAGCCATGGATATGCTTTTCTAAGTCCAAGATTCCATGACTCTGAAATCTTGTGAAAAATTTTCTTTTGGGTTTATCTCTTCAGAGGTTGGGTAACATCCACAGAAGGCCAGAAGCACCTTGAGAAACCAACAAGTTACTCACATTTTAAGTAATGTACTGTTTTCTATTGCTTTTTTCTAAAAAAAAAAAGTTCTCTCCATGGCAACCCCTGTTTTGGTTTGAATAAAACCATTTCTAGTTGTGATGTTGTCCCCATTGCTTTAATGGAAAATGCATCCCAAGAAAGCAATATTTATGTTGGATGGTTCTTTAAGTACATTTCTTTTTGTTGCATTATTTATTTCTTTGCCTCTGAGGCAGCAGACCTCACAATACCCATCTTTTTGTCTCTTCACAGATAACAACATATTTTCCAAATAAATTGGACATTTTCCTAAACTTTTATGACTTAATAGACTAAGGTTTTGTTTAACCTGAAGGCTATGGGCTTGTTTTATATTGGTTCATTTAGGGGGCTTTTAAAGATAAGTTTTTATGACTGTATCCCAATAAAATTGATTTTCTTTCTTTTTAATTCTAAGCATTTTTGTGTAAAGTACAAATGTGGATAAACTCCTTAACCTCTCAGTTTCCTATTTATAGAATGGAAATAGTAATTGTAAAGGGCTGCAGATAGTGGGGGAAGTCTGGGTGAGGTATAAGTCCATTCAGCCCAGAGGGAACCTGCTGACAATGTCTGTTTCAGCTCCCCATCTCCACTAAAGGCTCTCAGCCTTCCTGAGAAGTCAGGGAGTAGTGACAACCTGTGTTGTAGTTAAAGCAGAGTGATAGCAAGTGGCAAAGAGTCATCTATATACAATAGCAAGTTCTTTATGTGGTCCCACCTGCACAGTATATAGTTACTGCATGTGCAGTGTTGCTTTGGTTATATTAAGGTATATAAGGCTGAGAGAATTTGGAATAAACGGGCTCATATGTTTGACCATCTACATGAATCCTGACTCATCACTCCTCTTCTAAGACCAAGGACTCGGGCTGGTCTGGAGATCCTCCAGAGAGTTAGTCCAGACACAAGTAATAATGTCCAACATCCTTTTTTTGTTCCTTGATCCCCAATTCCTAGAACTTTCAACTTCTTCCTCTTCCTCTTAACTTAGTAGAGCTCCTTCTAGCCTCAAGTAAAAATTCTGCCTTTTGCAAAAAACCTTTTCCAGGCCTCTTTAATCTTAATATTGTCCCCCTGATACTATCCCTTTAGTCTCTGTTATACATCATATTTGTACATAGTTATTGTCATATTGTCTCCCCCTCTTTTCCCTCCATTTAGTCTTTGAGTCCCTAGAAAACAGGAATTATCTGGCCTTTCTTTGCATCACTATGAAACTTACTTAATGTGTCTGGGATATATAGTAGGTACTTAATGAATGTTTATTGATTGATCTTAGTTATTATTAACTTTATGTTAATAATTTATGTTGTATGTGTATTTATATCTACTCATTATCCACCCCCCCCACTCTGACTAGAATTTGAATTCCTTATAAATAGGAATGTTTCATCCTTTGTACTCATAGTACAGTGTTTGACACATAGTAGGTGTTTAATAAATAGTTGTTGACTAATTTTGGTTCTTGTTCACAGAGTTTGCAGTTCACAGAGTGAACAGCTGAATAAATATTTATTGAATTCATAATCATCAAGAACCCATGTGATCAAGAAAGGAGATATGACCTATGTCATTAGAAAAAGGGATGCCAGATGGACAACACAGGTGTCCCACTCTAACCTTCATGACTTTAAAGTCTAACTAGGATCTGGCTCATGTACAGACCCCATCAGTTTGCTCAGTGGATACCATAGAAAGAGGCTAGTGGCCTGCTTCCTGGAGAAAGCCTGCCATTCACCATGTGGCTAGCACAGTGGAGTTAGTTTCAATTCTGCCAGGAAAAGGTTCCCAGCCTCCTGCAGCAGAGGAAACATCTGGGGAAGCTGCATCTGCTAAACAAACTGATGGAATTCACACAGCTCCAGCCTCCGCCTAATCACAGAAAGAACAGAAAGGTTTCAAATCCACATGTAAGAACTGAAAGGCAAATAGAACAGAGTGAAAAGGAGCTAGAGGAGTTATGAACTGAGTTGGCTGGGAAACGTCCATACCCAATGTGGTCAAAAATCCAACTGAGACATAACGTTATTTCAGGCAGAAAAACCAAAGACAAAGCCTGGACATGTAACAACTCTTCCTAGTTCTATACACAGCTCTCCACTGTTCACATGTCCAAAGGCAGGCAAGCATGGACCAGGCTGAAAACTCCAGAGAGTCTACTCACTCAAGCTTCTTTCTATAGGAGCCCAGGCAGAAAGAGGAGAGAACACTCTGCAACCTCTTGTGGTTCAAATATGCATTTTGGGGTTGCTAGGTGGCTCAGGGGATAGAGCCCGGGCCCTGGAGTCAGGAGGACTTCAGTTCAAATATTACCTCAGACATTTGACACGTATTATCTATGTGACCCTGGAAAGTCACTTCACCTTGATTGTCCCGCCAAAGAGCAATTTCCTTTGCAAATAGTCAGCCAAAGGTAACCATTGTCTAAGCTGTATGATGTAATAGATATTATGATTTTGAAAGTCTACCTCAGCATAGAAAAGAGGAAGGATCACTTCTGTATAGGTTTCCTATCTCCATCTTTTCAAAGGAAGGAAGTACTCGCAGACTTTGAGATTGAAACAACTTCTTAAAAATAATTAAAGTACCCCAAGGTACTTTTATGGTAGAATCTCCTTAAAAAGGGACTATCAGGGGGCAGCTAGGTGGTACAGTGGATAGAGCACCAGTCCTGAAGTCAGAAAGACCTGAGTTCAAATTTGACCTCAGACACTTAACACTTCCTGGCTGTGTGACCCTGAGCAAGTTACTTAACCCCAATTTTTAGCTCAGAAAAAAAAGGCAATATATTTGAATAGGAAAGACCTTAAATAGGTCTATTACCTCTTAGCTTAACTAGTGCCATAGTTCTGATGGGTCAATATGCTGGAGCAAATCATAAAAGATGGAATAAGAAATTGGAATTTAGGGATGTATTCTTAGGGGAAATTTTTGATAATTTAATGGTGATACACAGAAAATCGAGATAGTGAGCTAATTGTCAATTCCTTAAGTGAGTCAGAAAGGATGAAATATCACAGATTAAAACATCCCAGATGACTTCTAAAAATCAACTCAATGAGTCAGAAAGAAAAACTCTAAGAGGAGATGAGTCCAGTTTCTTACAAGACTCAGAGAAAATGCATAGCGCTAAGGAAGGGAAGGCTGCTTGAATTTGTGGGATTGTTTGGCTGGAAGGATGGGTACAGGAAGACTCCATAAGGAATAAAGCCAATATTCCTGCATTATTTCATCTGGCACAAGAAATGTTGATATGAATGATTTCCTCTTCTCTACCTTCAACTTCAAAGAAAGAATTCTGCATCTCTTTTTTTCCCATTGAGCTCCCATATAGTACCTGAAGCTTTTCCCCTTAGGAACAGGTTTACCTTTATATGATTTTATCAGTAAAAAGGATAAGTCATTAATATTGACTCTACTACTGATCCTTAAGGACTATATGGATGGCAGCTAAAACCTGCCATACATATTGATTCTCCACTTCAGAAAGTGAGCTCCTTCAGAACAGGGACTGTCTTACTTGTCCATTTGTATCTGCAGAATTTATCATGGTGCTTTGCATGTAAGTGCTTAATAATGCTTGATTTCTCTGTTTTAAATATTTAAAACTCTTTATCCTTTTGAAAAGTATTGATTACAGACCTTGGTTACATTGGATGTACTACTGGAAATAGGGCAAGAAGCAATAATAGGGGAAACATCCCCAGAGAAAAGGGAGAAACAACTTTAACTCTGAGATGTTTGCCAGAGCATTATCTCTAGCTGGGGGCTCAGAGCTAACTTTTAATAGAATTTAAAAAATATTTCTTTAAATAGAAACAATACAGATTCTTTGATACAACTTCCCAGAGCAGAAAAGAAATGATTGAATGTGTGTGTGTGTGTGTGTGTGTGTGTGTGTTTGCATGCGTGCAAAATAAATAAGATACAAGAAAGTTTAGGGAAGAAAGGCAATAGAAGCTTGGGGAATAAGAAAAAGCTCCATGGCTAAAATATAATTTGAGCTGAATCTTAAAGAAAATAAGGGCGTTCTAGAAGCAGTCAGTATAGTGGATTTCAACTGGAAGTTGGAATGATCCTGGTTCAGTTCTCATATCTGATGATTACTAGGAATGTGACCCTGGACAGGTCACTTAAGCTCTTAAGATTCAGTTTCCTGAGGGGTCTGGGTTCTTATGTCCTTTCCAGCTCTAAATCTATGATTAGACAGAGGTGAAAAGTAAATATTTAATCTTTTAAATATGCCTTATATGGCTTCAGTTTAAAGCTATTATTAATATTTTGTGTTCTAAGAAAGAGGAGTTTATGCTGATTCTCTGGATTCCAGCCAGACTTCTTATGATGTTTCTAAAAAACTGTGCAAACCAGACATTTATTTTCATTTCTTTGTAAAGGATATTCCCTTTTCCATAATGGGCTCTGTCCAAATGGGCAAGTCTTCTCATTGGCTACCCATCCCTTCAAAGAAAGAAAGTCTTCATGGATTTCAGGATTAGGAAAATCATAGGTAAACATAACTGTGAGTGTGAATGGGATGAACTCTCCCATAAAATGAAAACAAATAGCATAGTGGATTAAAAAATAGACTCCTACAATATGTTGTTTACAAGAAACACATAAGAGGTATGATTTTTCTTGTGCAGCAAGAGAATTGTAGAAATATGTATAGAAGAATCGCACGTTTGTCATGTATTGAATTATTTGTTGTCTAGGGAAGAGGGTGGGGGGAAGGAAAAAAAATTTGAAACGCAAAGTTTTGCAAAGGTGAATGTTGAAAACTATCTGCATGAATTTTGAAAATAAAAAGCTATTATTTTTAAATGAGGAGAGTTAATTGTCTTTGCATATGTTTTGAAAAAAACTTCAATTAAAAACAAACAAACAAAACACTGGGCTGAATCTACATGCTACATTCACAGTGGCTACCCTCCAAAAGTCTATTCTCTTGTATGTGAGGTGTTTTTCTTGATGCTCATTATAGTTCTCAGTTCAAAGGGACCCACTGTTCCTGAAATCAATAAATCTAATCTCCAAAAAAATAAAATAAAATAAAATAAAAATGAGGAGAGTTCTCTTTTATCTCTTAGTTTAACCAATAATGATAATCTCCTATGATATAAACAGGGCTAACAAGATCTTTCTTTTCTATCCCCCAAAGACAATTGCGTCTGGAGCCCATCTGGGAATGTGAATCTGGACTGAGGTAGCCACAAAGGAATATTGAAAGACAAAAAAGTCACTTGGAGGCTGGGTCAAATTGGAACTAGCTTCTGTTGCCTAGGTTCAGAGGAGTATTGTAGGACTGAGCCCTAAGGCAAAGCAGTTAATAAAAAAAGTAGAAACCTATAAAATGTTTACCATTTATTCAGAGTCTAAAGAGATCCACGGAAAAGCAAATACCATTATCCACTGGTTCTCTGCTAGGAGATGGATTGAGCAGTTGGGGATCTTTGCTTTAAAATGATAGTTTGAACCAGCAGTGTGCTACAACCAGCTTGTATTGATTTGTTGGCAAATGCTACATAACTTGATTTATTGCTTTGTGAATTATAAAGACATAAAAAAGTGATGGAGATAATGTTAATGCAGATTTAAATTTAAAATTGTATTGTCATGTGCAAAAATGGCTGTGGCAACCCTTTTTGTAGTGGCAAGAAACTGGAAATTGAGTGGATGTCCATCAGCTGAGTGGATGGCTGAACACGTTATGGTATATGAATGTTATGGAATATTATTGTTCTATAAGAAACAATAAGCAGGATGATTTTAGAGAGGTCTGGAGAGACTTACAGGAACTGATGCTGAGTGAAATGAGCAGAACCAGGAGATCATTGGACAAAGCAACAACAAGATTATACAATCATCAATTCTGATGGGCTTGGCTCTTGTTAAAAATCAGGTGTTTCAGATCAATTCCAATGATCTTGTGATGAAGAGAGCCATCTGCACCCAGAGTGAGGACAGTTGGAACTGATGTGGATCACAACACAGCATTTTCACTCTTTTTTTCTTGTTTGTTTGCATTTTATTTTCTTTCTCATTTTATTTTCCTTTTTGATCTAATTTTTCTTGTGTAGCATGATATTTGTCGTAACACCTATAGAGGAATCCAGTACATGGATCACTTGCTGACTGGGGGAGAGGATGGGGAGAAGGGAGAGGAAAAATTAGAATACAAGGTTTTGTAGGGGTGAATGTAGAAAATTGTCCATGTTTATATTTTGAAAATAAGAAGCTTTAATTAAAAAAAACTGTTGTGCTATTCTGAGAACCAGCTGTTAACATTTATCAGCATACCAATGCTCCTAATCATCAACTCCATTAGTAAAAGTGCCTATTTTCATAGTGTTTTAAGGTTTGCTGAGCATTTTTCACACATGATTTCATTGCAGCTTCACAAGAGAATTGTTGCTGTTGCTGTTCAATTATTCAGTTATGTCTCTTTGTTATCCCATGTATTTGTCCATAGAATTTTCTTGGCAAAAATTATGGAGCATTTTGTCACTTCCTTCTGCAGCTCATTTAAGGATAAGGAAATTGAGGCCAAAAGGCCTTAACCTCTCAATCGCCCAACTGGGTGAAGTGACTTGCCCATAGAGTCACATAGTTAGTAAGTGTCTAAAGCCTGGGTTGAACCCAGGTGTTCCTGAATTCATACTCGGGGTTCTTTCCACTGCACCACCTAGCTATCCTTCAAAATGGAGAAATCAGTGCTAGTTTTGTCCTCATTTTCAGATAAAAAAAACAGAGGCTCAAAGTTATAATATGTTCCAGGTCCCAGAGTTAGCGAGTGCCCAGTTCCCACACTTATTATTTTGTGCTCTACTCAGTCCTACCACTCTCAAAACCTTACTTTTCTTATTACCCAAGTCAGCAGTTTGGGCCATGATCTTCCATTTTCAGTTGATGGGCTCTCCAGTCAAGAGAAGAATACAGCTGGCTCTCCTCTTCTTCTTCCCCATGAGTTCTTATCCACCTATCACTTCAGCTCCATAATCCTTTTATCTAGCTAGTTACTGAAAATGTTTCATAATATTTCTCAAGGAAGTATTAAATTTCATTAACAATAATCATCTCTTCTTGATTCTTCCTTATTTGGGTAATTTTCTTTTTCCCCTCCTTAAAAAGTATTTTCAATATTTTTGAATTTAGTTATTTTTTAAAAAATAAGGAAATCCAAGTCTGTGTTATTAATCTAGTTATATTTTGTTCTGATTTGAAGTCTTTCCTGAATATGTAGTTGGGGCCATCGTTATTATTAATATGAAAGTAACTACGGAAAGTTGCCTCGTCAGAACTCATCATTGAATATATATTGATTAAACACTTATTGTATGCCAGGAATAGTAGTGGGGATGTGAAAACAAAAGTGAAAACTTTACTGATCTCAAGGAATTTGGATTCTACTGAAGGAGACAATTTGTACCTATATAAGCTTATACAAAATATACCCAGTTCAAGTGATTTTTCAGGGGAGATACTAGCTACCTATGTAGATCAGTAAAGATTCATATAGGAAATATCATTTGAGTTTGTATTTGAAGGACATAAAGAGGCTAAGAGACAGAAATAAGGAGAGGGAACATTCCAGATATGAAGCTGTTGCCTATAAAAGAATATGGAACCAATAGGTAAAATGTCAAGTATGATGAATAGCTTGAAGTCTGGTTTGAATGGACCATGGTGTGCCTGAAGAGAAGTAATATACAAAAAACTGGAAATGTTAAAATACTGTCAGATCTAAAAGAGTTTTTGATCTCAAATAGAGGAGTTTATATTTGATCATAGATTGGCAGTCACTGGAGTTTATTGAGCAGAGGAAAGATTAATCTAGATTAATGATAATGATGGGCATCTCCATTGGGGAATGATCAAGTCAACAAGCATTTATTAATTTCCTATTATAAGCCAAACAGTGCTGGGGATACAAAGAAAGCTCAAAACAGCTCCTATCCTTGAAGCATTTGCAGTGTAATGGGGGAGACAATGCACAAACAACTTGATTAAAACATTTATATATATATATATATATATATATATATATATGTGTGTGTGTGTGTGTGTGTGTGTGTGTGTGTATGATAAATTGGGATATGTGAAAAATGCAATTAGAAGAACTGAATTCTTGAATTCTGAAAGAAAAATAAATTTGAAGAATTCAGAGAAGCAAGATTTCCCTCAACTAACAGAAGGTAAAAGAAGAAAGAAAATAACATGCACATTACACATATATAATAATATACAATGCTGTAAATGGAAATTAATTCTATGTAATAATGATGACCAAGCCCACCTCATGGAAGAGCTGAGAAAATTCCCCTCCTTCCTTTCTTATGAGAACTGGGTCATCCAAGAATAGATGATTCCAGTAATAAAGTTGTTTGGTTTTTAGGTACTATTCTTTTCTTCTTTTCTTTTTATAAGGTACTCCAGGTTGAGTTAGGGTGGGGTATTTTTAAAAGTGTGAAACAAGATTATCTAAAATCAAAAGTAGGAATAAAGATGAAATTAAAGCTCTTTGAGATTTGCCAAGTTCTATGCATATACTCTCTCACTTGATTTTCTTTTCTTTTAATTAAAGCTTTTTAGTTTCAAAATCCATATGCATGGATAATTTTTAACATTAACCCTTGCAAAACCTTGTGTTCCAAATTTTTTCTCACTTTCCTCCACCCCCTTTCCTAGATGGCAAGTATTCCAATATATGTTAAACATTTGCAATTCTTCTATACAGATTTCCTCAAATATTTGTACAAGAAAAATCAGATCAAAAAGGAAAAAAATGAGAAAGAAAACAAAATGCAAGCAAGCAAGAACAAAAAAAATGAAAATACTAAGTTGTCTCACTTGATTTTCACAACTTTGCTGCTGGTGAAAATGAGGACAATAGATCTTTTCTTCACAATAATAAGTCCCCTCAATGATGGCTAGAAGGGCTAGATCTGAAGCAAGTCTTAGTATCTAAGGCTTTTCATTTCACCATATTAGGCTGACTCCATCAAGAAAGATGGTAATCAAAGTGGTGGTGGTACTTGGTGTGTATGGCACACACCTTCTCATTAAGTTTGATGGGCAATTGTTGGATATGCTGTTCTTATAAATAAGGAAATGAGATTCCAACACAGGCTAAATAATTTGACCAGAATCACACAACTAATGAGAATTAGAAGTATATTTTTAATTAGCCCATTTCTATGGAGGCCTCACAAATCTAGCACTATTTCTCCCATCCCAAATTGCTACCTTCCAATCCTAAAATACCAATCCTCTAGACGATGATTGCTAATACCTAGCAAAATCATCTTCCAAATTGTCAGGACAAGCAAGAAACAAGAATTTATACCTATCAACAATTGTTACAGAGACTGACATGGGAAGACTGGGCAGTGACCAAGGCCAGCTAGAAGAAAGACACAGAAAACTGGTGGTAATGGCAGAAACTCATGGGATCCAGGATTATTAGCTGGGATGACTAGGATGATTGCCCACTCACAAGGATGAAGGGAAGAACCGTGTAAAAGGCAGGCCCACTTATGTGTCCTTAGTTTCTTCATCTGCAAAATAAGCAGGATGGATGGGGTAACTTCTATGGCTCCAAACTCTTAGCCTCTCATATATGAATAAAAGACTTAGCTGAGTCAAACTGACTGGAACTCTGAAAAGAAACAACTAGGCTAAAAAAAGAGGGGGAACATAATCAGAAGCAAAAATCATGAGGTCAAGTCATAGAAAAGCTGACCAGGCAGTACACTGGGGAGATTCCAGATGAGAGGAACTGCTGAGCTGTTAGAAACCAAAAGGTTTTCTGATTTCACTTCACGGGGACTTGTTAGTATTGTCCAATCACCCATCCCAATGTCTGAAAAGACTAACACCACATCCTAATACCGTTAGTTTTGAAAATTAGACCAGAGAATTGGAAATTTACTAAAGGCCTATTATAAGTCATGTGGCCCAACCTCAGATGAAGAACCCAAAACTCAGAGAGGCTTCACAATGGCAGTTAATGATTGTTGGTATCTTTACAAAGTGTTGTCATTAGAGTTGATAGAGAGAATAATTATCTAATTTAGCATGATTCAATATGATTGATCTGATCCTACAAGGAGATGTTATGGGCCAGAAGAAACAAGGTACTAAGTGGAACTGATAGAAACAATGCTTGTGTTCCCACCTTTAGAGAGCTCATATAAGCAAGAAGCTTTTAGGGCCAAAGAGCCCTCTGGAACAGACACAGGAAGACTCTGGGAGGAAGCCCACAAGCCCATTCTTGGAGGTGGAGTCAGATTCATTCACTTCATCTCACACCACTGTGGTGGCTGGGCTCCTGTACTTCCCCCACTGAGACCAAGGCTGGTCTGAAAGGCTCTCCAGAAAGCTGCCCAGCCCCAGGCAAGGAGACAAGAAATTCATTCCATTTTCCACCTTTGTGCTGGCTGGAGGCTGAAGGACAAACCTTTGGATTTGAAGACATTCGGAGGGAGCTCTTGGAACCAAGCAGAGAGAGAGGCCTCCAAGAAAACTAACTGGGCTATTTTGGAGGAAGCAATAAAAGGTCTGAACTTTTAACACCTGACTGCATTTGGAGTGGTTATTACTTTTAACTGAAACTAAGACTGCCTCCAGAAAACCTCCCCAAGAAATCTGCTCCCAGAGAGAACCATCATGTATTATATAAAAAAAGAGAACACCATAAATGATGGACACTTGATTTGAATCCAGGTCTTCTGACTGCTGGCCCAGTGCTTTTTCTACTCTACCATACTGCTTCCCTGTTATAGCGACAGATATAATGCTAGCATCTTCTTAGTTTAGGTTTCATGTAGGGGTAAAATGGGATCATTGAACACAAATCATGGAACGTTTAACAGAATGTTGTCTTTGCCTTAAAACAGCAAAAATATACCACAAGGAAAGGGGGGTAGAAATGTGACTTGTCATTATGTTGTAAGGGTCTGTTGACTCATGACTTTAGGTTCCCATGAAGTCACAGACTTAGATTTTCTGCAGCTGGAACTTTTGTGTCCCTAAGTGACCTAGAATCTGACTCAGAAAGGCTAAAACTAATCAGATCCAAAGGACAAATCTATCCAGGGCTTATGACTCACCCACTCCCTTTAAAGATATGGAAATGGGTTCAAAGAAGGTAGAAAGAATAGCAGAAAATCCACTAGATCCAGAGTCTGGCAATGTGAGTTGAAATCCTGACTGAACCACTTAATAACTGTCTAATTTTTATGCAAGTCATTGCTCCAGGGGCCCTAGGTTTCCATATCTATAAAATGAAAGTGATAGAATAGTTTATTTCTGGGGAAACGTGACTTAAAAGTTATTAAATTACAAGTAACTTCAATTATTGGGTGGCAGAATTGGATGGTCGAGGTGGGAAATCTGATCCAGATATCCCAGATCAGGGCTGGTCCTTAAAAACGTTTTCTAGATGCTGGAGTCACAATTATGCAAATATCTCTAGTTTCCTCCCCACCCCTACACCAACTGCTACATCAACTGAAAAAAGATTTTGCAATTCTGCTGGATACCCTAAGAAAAAATCATAAGAGAAATCTTCCTACGTACAGATAGACACGGCAAAGCAAAGAAATAATTTTTTAAAAATTTAAGGGACCAGTAAGGTTTATAACATGGATGTCTTGATTGCCTTTAATTATTCAGTTGGTGTTGATTATATGGAGATGACTCTTTGGGACTACTCTTTTATTTTATTTTATTTTTTTTCAATTTAAGGTAAAAACAATTTTCAACATTAATTTAAAAAAAAACTTTTTTTGAATTCCAAATTCTCTTCTTCTGATCCTTCCCTTCACACTCCTTGAGGTGGTAAACAATTTGATATTGGTTATGTGCAATCATACATAATATATTTCCATATGTATACCATAACTTGTTTATCCCTGTCCCAGTTAATGGACAACCAATTCTTTATCAACACGAAAAGAATTGCTATAAGTAATTTTGTACTAATAAGTCCTTCCCTTCCTTTTTTTTTTTTTTTTTTTTGAGGGGGGAGAGGAGTTGCTGAGGCAATTGGGATTAAATGACTTGCTCAGGGTCACACAGCCAAGAAGTGTTAAGTGTCTGAGGCCAGATTTGAGCGCTAGTGCTCCTTCCCTTCCTTTTTAAAAATCTTTTTGGGATATAGGCCTAGTGGAGCTAGGTCAAAAGGTATGGTCCTTTTGACCATACTGTTTTATAGCCATTTGGGTGTAGCTCCCAATTGCTTTCCAAAAATGTTGAATTACTTTACAATTCCACCATCAGTGCATTAGTGTCCCAATTTTCCTGCATTCCCCCCCCAACACTTATCCCTTTTCTTTTCTGTCATATTAGCCAATCTGATAAGTATAAGGTAGTACCTCATAGTTGTTTTAATGTGCAATTCTCTGATCAATAGTGATTTAGAGCATTTCTTCATATGACTCTTGATAGCTTTTACTTCTTCTGAAAAGTGCCAATACATATCCTTTAACCACTTATTAACTGGGGAATGACTTATTTTCTTATAAATTTGACTCAGTTGCTGAACGAAGTGACCAGAACCAGGAGAATATTGTGCACAGTGACAGCAACATTGTGTGGATGATAAGCTTTGATAGATTTTGCTCTTCTCAGCAAAGTCTTGCAAAGACAATTTTAGGACTCATGATGGAAAATGCTCTCCATATCCAGAGAAGGAACCATGGAGTCTGAATGAAGATTGAAACATACTACTTTCATTTTCCTCCTTTTTTATAGTTTTCCTCTTTTGTTCTGATTCTTTCACAACATGAATAATGAAATAAGTTTAATGTGATTGTACATGTATAACCCATGTGAGATTGATTGTTGTCTTGGGGATGGTGAAGAGAGGGAGGGAAAAATGGAAATCAAAATGTTATAAAAGTAAATGTCAAAAACTAATAACTAAATTTAAAAAAAATAAACCAAATTTGACTCAGTACTCTATATATTTGAGAAAGGAATCTTTCATCACTTTATGTTTAAAAAAAATCCCAGTTTTCTGCTTTCCTTCTAATTTTAGCTGCATTGGTTTTACATGGGCAACATTGTAAATTTTAATATAATCAAAATCCTACATTTTACATCTAATAATGCTCTCTATTTGACCACTTGGGAAGAATTATTTGGTCAAGGAAACCTATGATAAGTAAAGAAATAGTTAACTGAACCTATCATCCTAGTAAAGTTTCACACCGTAATAGCATGGAACTGCATCCACAGACTTTACTTAGCTTTCAGAACAAATCTGAACATCTGGTCCTTTCTCTTGGCCCTCTATCCATTTAGTCAGTGGCATTTTATATTACTGAAAATGAAACACCTAAGTGAAATTTGTGAAGAAAATTCCTCAATGAATCATTCTTTGTTCTTTTAGTTTCAGCTCTCTTACAATGCTCTCTCTTGCAGAGCAAATTAAAGGGGGAAAGCCAAGGAGAGGGACAAAAATCATTCAGTTCATCTCAACAGCCACAAATCTCATGGCTGATTTGTCTGCTATGGATCTACCCATTGATTTTTTTTTGAAATGAGATAAATATTTTCAAATTATATTCAAAAATTGGACTGACTTGAGAGTGTGTATGTGAAAATGGAGTGGAAAATGGCATGCTTCTCATGTAAGAAGAGTGCCTAGATTTTTAAAAAGTCTCTAAATGAAAATACTCTTTTATCCAGAAATATCATTACTGGGAGCTAAGAAAGTCAAACAGATTAAGAAATAATTACAAAACACAGGACTCAGGAGAAGCATAAGCAGGCAATCAAGAAGGTGATATTATAAGGCAGTTAATAAGGATTATCTGCTTATATTCCTACATGGGAGGATGATACTCATTAGAACTTTTTCATTAATTAGAAAGAAAGGAAGGAAGAATTTATTAGACACTATATTCTGGGAACTTAACAAATACTATTTCATTTGAACCTCACAACAATGGGAAGGGATGGGAAAGGGGAGAAGTATAGATGCATTCATGGAGCTCTTACATTTTACAAATGAGGAAACTGAGGCAAACAGGTTAAGTGAGTTGCCTTGTGTGTGAGGCAAGAATCCAACTCAAGTCTTTCTGACTCCAGGCTCAGCACTTTATCTCCTCTGCCACTCAGTCCTAGAAGGATTAACTATAAACTTTCCTCTTCGAGAAACCAAATGAATTTAAATAAGTCAAGTTTCAGAGGTTGGGCAATAGAATAAGAAAAAAAAATGGAGCCAAAATTGAAAGGAGCTCTGAATTCAAACTCAAGTTCTACTACCATCAGTCTCAATTTCCTTACTTACAAAAGTATGGCAGTCGGTCTAGATGATCTCAAAGCTCCCTCCTAATTTGGATGCTTTCTATTAATCAGATTATTTGAATCTAGTATTTTGGAATCTGCCATTGTATGAGCTATTATCTCCTAATTTACAGACCTCAGAATCTTGAGAGTCAATGTCTATCAGTCAATAAATATTTATTAAGCACCTACTGTGTCAGTAACTTTGGGGTAGCTAGATGGTCCAATGATACAATGGAGAGAGTATTGGGCCTAGAGTCAGAAAGAGTTCAAATCTAGTCTCAGACACTTATTAGCTGTGTGACTTAACCTCTTTTTGCCTCAGTTTCCTCATCTGTAAAATGAGCTGCAGGAGAAAATGACAAACCATTCTAGAGTCCAAAAAACCTCTATGAACATAGTCCATAAGCTTACTAAGTATTTGAATGACAAAACACCAACAACAATGCTCCAGACATTGTGCTAAGTGCTATGGGCATAACATTATTATACAAGAGGGTGCAAGATCTGTAAAATGAATTCATTTATCTCCAAGCTGCCTTTCAGCTCTAGATGTGGGATTCATGACCCACATTGCCTGCAAGAAGAACATAGAACTTTCTCCCCTTATTTCTGAGCTTTCTGAGGCATTTCATAATTTCTTTGGGGGTGTGAATCTGTTGAAGTCTAGCTCTGCCACTAAACTTAAATCACTTCTCTCCAGGCTTCCCTGGGTGAGGAGAAGAATGAGATGAACTCTAAAGAAGGATCTGTTATTCTGTAAATCTATGCAGTACGTGCCTCAAAATAAAAGGGAAAATGAAATTAACTTGAAACTTTGAATACTAAGAATCTCTGGGATTTCAGGAAACAAAAGAGGGAAAGGGATTTCCAGGATTGCAAACCTGACTATGGCCACATCTCTTCTTATCTAAATATGTAGGGTTAGAGCTAAAATAAAGGGGCATTTCAGGACATAGAATAAGAGCCTCAAAGATCTCTCTGCTTCCACTCTCCCCCTTCTTCACCTTCCAAGTCATTATTCATACCGCTGTCAGTATCATCTTTCTTTTGTACAGATCTGGTCTTGACATTGAAATCTTGAGTGTCTCCAAAATGTAAAATGATTGAAAAAGCAGCATTTGTATAATGCTTTAGGGTTGTGCAATGCACTTTATATTCTTAAACAAATTTGATCCTCAAAACAATATTAGGAGTTTAGTTTTATTATGAGTCCTATTTTACAGATAAGAAAACTGAGGCAAACAGACATTAAGGGACTTGCCCAGAGTCACACAGTCAATAATTATCTGAATCTGGATTTGAACTCAGGTCTTCTTGGCTTTCGGTACTCTATATACTGTTCTAGGTAAAGTTGAGCCTTCTAATACTCTCAAGTTTTACATTAAATCAAGCAGCACTCTATTTATCCAGCCTTTGCCTATACTGCAGGATAACAACAAAAGTTCACATTTTACACTGCTCCCTTTCACATAATTAATACTTTGGCCACAACCACTCTCAGTCTCCTGAACAAAGAAATACCACATCCTGAACCTTCAAGAAGGGCTTTTCAGGGAGGCTTTTCCTTCCTCTTCTCCTCTACTTAATAATTCAATCCATTATTTAGAGTCCCTCATCACTGGAGAGAGTTAGCATGCCATAATATACAGTGTCTGGAATACAGCAAGCACTTAATAAATGCTTGTTAAGGGATTGATGAGATGACACTGGAGAAAAATGTTGGGCTTGGAGTCAAAGTTCAGTTCAGAGTTGAGTACTGGATATGTACTCACATCAATTATTGAACATTGATTAAGAGGCTATCATGTGCCATCTGCTAAGTGCTCAGGATTCAAATTCAAAAGCATGCCTTTTGTACAAGGAAGACAATATATACCTCAGTAAGGATAGGAACTAGATTTGGGATTTCATTGGTATACTGTTGTTCAGGCATTTCTCAGTCCTGTCCAACTCTCTGTTGACCCCATTGGGGTTTTTCTTGGCAGAGATACTAACTAAAGTGGTTTGCCATTTCCTTCTCTAGCTCATTAGACAGATGAGGAAAACTGAGGCAAACAGGGTAAAGTAACTTGTCCAGAGTCACATAGCCAGTAAGAATTTGGGGGTTGGTTTATTTGGTTTTTTTTTAATCTTTCAAGGTATTTCTTCAGTTTAAAGCCAAGACTTTTAGCACAGCCTTTTGCTTTTACTTTCTTTTTACAAGAGATTTCTTATCTCTTAGGTCCAAAATCTTTCAGTTTCATCCATAAGGTAATCCAGATCTTATTTATTGCTTGTCTAATGGGCAAAATGTTTAATAAATCATATTGTTTATTGGTGGGACAGAGCTGAGCCATATTTCTTCCTTTTGTTCTACCATCTTGGATTCTTCAGGAAAGTCTGTCATGTGAAAGAGGAATTGGACATGTTCTGTTTGGCCTCAGACAACAAAGTTAGGAGTAATGGATGGAAACTGTAAAGAGGCCTTCTTGATCAGGAAAACCTTCCTGCCAATGAAAGCTGTCCAAAGATGGAATGATCACCTTGGGAGGTAATGGGTTCCCCTTCCTTGGAGGTTTTTAATCAAGGATTGTGTGACCTTCAAAGGATATGAACAGACAATTTTCAGATGATGAAATTGAAGTCATTACCACTCATATGAAAGAGTGTTCCAAATCATTATTAATCAGAGAAATGCAAATTAAGACAACTCTGAGATACCACTACACACCTGTCAGATTGGCTAAGATGACAGGAAAAAATAATGATGAGTGTTGGAGGGGATGTGGGAAAACTGGGACACTGATACATTGTTGGTGGAGCTGTGAACGAATCCAACCATTCTGGAGAGCAATCTGGAATTATGCCCCAAAAGTTATCAAACTGTGCATACCCTTTGATCCAGCAGGGCTTATATACTGGGCTTATACCTCAAGGAGATACTAAAGAAGGCAAAGGGACCAGTATGTGCCAAAATGTTTGTGGCAGCCCTGTTTGTAGTGGCTAGAAGCTGGAAACTGAGCGGATGCCCATCAATTGGAGAATGGTTGGGTAAATTGTGGTATATGAATGTTATGGAATATTATTGTTCTGTAAGAAACGACCAGCAAGATGAATACAGAGAATCTTGGAGAGAATTACATGAACTGATGTTAAGTGAAATGAGCAGAACCAAAAGATCATTATATACATCAACAACGATACTGTATGAAGATGTAATCTGATGCAAGTGGATTTCTTTGACAAAGAGACCTAATTCAGTTTCAATTGATCAATGATGGACAGAAGCAGCTACACCCAAAGAAAAAAACACTGGGAGATGAATGTAAACTGTTTGCATTTTTGTTTTTCTTCACGGGTTATTTCTACCTTCTGAATCCAATTCTCCCTGTGCAACAAGAGAACTGTTTGGATCTGCACACATACATTGTATCTAGGATATACTAGGACATATTCAACATATATAGGACTGCTTGCCATCTAGGGGAGGGGGTGGAGGGTGGGAGGGAAAAATCGGAACAGAAGTGAGTGCAAGGGATAATGTTGTAAAATAAATTACCCTGGCATGGATTCTGTCAATAAAAAGTTACTATAATAAAAAAAAGAAAAAAAAGGATTGTGTGACCTTTTATTAAATATTAAGTTTGGGGAATTTTTAATAAGATATGTTTTGGATTAGATGGCCACTGAGATTATAGAATCATGGATTTATAGCTGGAAGGGACTTTTGAGGCTATCAAATCCCCTGAATTTTATTAACAGAAACTGAGGCAAAGGAGGGAAAGGCACACATGTGTGCAAAAATGTTTGTGGCAGCCCTTTTTGTAGTGGCAAGAAATTGGCAGCTGAATGGAGGCCCATTAGTTGGAGAATGGATGAATAAATTATGGTATATGAATGTTATGGAATATTATTGTTCTGTAAGAAACAACCAGCAGGATGATTTCAGAGAGGCCTGGAGAGACTTACAGGAACTGTTGCTGAGTGAAGTGAGCAGAACCAGAAGATCATTATACACAGCAACAAAAAGATTATATGATGATCAATTCTGATGTATGTGACCATCAACAATAAGATAATTCAAACCAGTTCTCATTGTTTAAAGACAAAAAGAGCCATCTACAACCAAAGAGAGGACTGTGGAAACTGAGTGGAGATCACAACATAGCATTTTCACTCTTTTTCTTGTTGTTTGCTTGCATTTATTTTGCTTCTCTCTTTTTTTTACTGGTTTGATTTGATTTTTCTTGTGTGGTACTATAATTGTATAAATATGTATGCATATATTGAATTTAACATATATTTCTACCATATTTAGCATATATTAGATTACTTGCCATCTAGAGGAGAACATGGAGAAAAGGAAGAAAAATTGGAATATAAGATTTTGCAAGGACTAATGTTAAAGAATTTTCCATGCACGTGTTTTGAAAAATAAAAAGCTTTAATAAAGAAAAAATAAAGAAAAGAAACTGAGGCACAAGGAAGATTAAGTGACTTGCCTAAATTTATACAACTAACTAGTGTCCAAGGTAGGATTTGAACCCAAGTTCTTTCTAATTCCAATTTCTATTCAATATATCATGCTATCTCTGAAAAACATAGTGATTCTTTCCAACTTCAAAGTAGAAGAGAGATAAAAAGGGAAAACAGAAACATGATCTTCTGAGCCTGAATTCTTGGAACTTCAGAAATCCATATCTCTCCTGAGTTTAGAAGTCCAAGAACTCAACTGGTTCAGAAATACAAGACATCAGGCTTTGGAGTCCTGAAATTGGTTTTGTGACTGAGATTCTCCTGACATTCAGTATATTTCTGATCCTTGGGCAATTGTTGTGAGACCTGAGATCTGCAGGAGCTAAAACACAACAAAACACTTCTGGAAAGAAATTCCAGAGTGGAGGGACTAGAACTGTATATGAGAAGAGCATGTATTCCTCTTCTTGAGGCAATATGTGAATCAAATAATGAAGATCAGATTCTGAAGAATGAGATAACATATGTAACTTTTATAAACCTTAAAGCACTATATAAGAACTAAACAACAATAACCAATAACAATAATAGTAACAATAAATCCTCTGAACAAACGTAAAGTGGGTATTCATTAGGAGGGTTTTCTCAGACAAAGAGCTAAAAATCCCTGGGGAAAACTATACCTTTAGAATTGGCAAGGTAACAAATCTACATTTAAGGAGATTCCCAGAACTGACAAGAGAGAGAAGTCATATTCTAATGTAAGAGGCCAAGTCTTTTGGGACCTCTACCTTATTCATGACTGCAAGAGACTGAAACTTTGTGTATTTCTGGAAAGAATTGCTTATTAATAGATAAATTCATTTTCTTGTCCTAACTTACTTTCCTTGTTTAAGTGTTTTTTGTTTCTTTATTCAATGTACCAATAAAACTTCTAGAAATCTTATAAGTTGAGAAGAATTGGTGCTGACACAACAAATTGTATCATATTCTAGACCAGGATTCTTAACTGAGAGTTCATGAACTTGTTAAATTTTTATTTGTAATTGTATTCCAATATAATTGGTTTTCTTTGAAATTCTTTGAAAAAATTCCTTTGAAATCTTTGAAATGTATTTCACGTATAATCTATACCAGATTGTTTGCTGTCTTGGGGAGGGGAGAAGTAAAGAAGGAAGGGAATAAAAATTTGGAACTCAAAATCTTGCAGAAATGAATGTAGAAAACAATCTTTACATGAACTTGGAAAAATGAAATACTATTCAGGAAAAAAAAGAAATCCTATGTATTTTATGCATTTAAAAACATTATTCCGTGAAGTGATCCCTAGGCTTCCCCAGACTGCCAAAGAGGTTCATTAAGTGATACAGCTACTGAGTGTCTGGGGCCACATTTTAACTCAGATGTTCCTGACTCCAGAAGTCTATCCACGGAAGAAGTGGAAAAAGAACCTAGAACGAGGAAGCCCTGGGTTTGTGTATTATCTCTGACACCTACTGGCTGGGTGACCTTGGACAGCTCAATCTCTCTGGCAAGTCTGTAAGACTGTAAATTGCAGAGCAGGACTGTATTCATAAAGGCATCCATCTCTTAACTAGAATTTCCTATGCTAATGAAATTATAGGTGTAGAACAAGAAAAACAAATGCCTTACACTAGACAAGTTGGAGCCTGAGCTTAGACACAAGTGGGGACACTGAGAGGCAAAGAAACAAGCAAGTCACCAATGAGGATGCTAAGATTCTGTAAAAGGGCTTTTGAAAACAACTCAAAATTTGGAGCGCCACCTGGTGGTTCAAATAAATCTTACATTCTGGGTAGCCAGCGTGGTTGAGCTGTCCAGCGTTACAATCAGTAGATGTCAGAGATACATGAGCTTAGGTCTTCCTGACTATAATGTTCTTTGTCCACACCTTAAATCCAAATCATCTGGCTTTCATTGGTTAACCAATGACAGATCCCAGGCCAAACATGCCTGCTCTTTGTTTGGAGCTTCATTGCCTCAAAATGAATGTAAAAATTAATCATTTGTTTTTGTCAGAAATCCCATGAGTTCTCCCTTCCCAGATTGATTTTTTAACTCGATAAAATAGACCATTCTCGCCTCATTTCTTATCTATCCTTAATCTCTAAGTGATATTGCCTCACTCAGACTAAGACTTTTTTTTTTAAGACCTTAGCTTAAAAAGATCAAGATCTCCCAGGACCATCTCCACTCACTCTGACCTATATGTGGCCACCCAGATAGCTCTGGAGGAGAAAGTGAGGATGGGGGCCTTGCACAGCTCTTCTTCACTTAAATCCAATTCACTTTCATGTCATGGCATCCCTTCCCTGATATCATGGTCCTCTTAAAGAATGAAGGATGAACAATATCTAGTCTAGTGCCAATGTATGGCAAATAGAGCACCACACCTTCCCTACACATGTTTAAATACATTTAAACATTTTTCCTCTAAGTAGGATATGCTTTAGGGGATAGGGATAATTTTGGCCTCCCAGATATTCACATGGATTAGTTATCACATTGTACATCTCTTCTTCATTGGTTCAGATTACTACCTACTGAAACATTCTAGTGGGATTGTTGTCCATGATCTCACATGAATTCATCCTAGATTGTCCACTCAATATTCTAGAAGGCTTCTTTGTGCCCTCTTGACATTCCTAAGGAACCAAGGAAGCACATGGGCTGTTGTCTCTTGCTCTTGCCACATGATTAGTTCATCCTTTTATTTGATCATCCATTTTATTGAGGATGTCCTTTATTTCTCCTTCATAATTCCTTGGTTATAATGTGTTACAACCACTCACTCCCACTATGCCCCTCACTTTTAGCCTTCAAGTGATAGTCAACTTCAAATCTTTGGTGACTATAATATTCCATGATTTTCAGCTATACAAAATCACTAGAAGAATATATTTATAATATATATTTATAAAACATATTATAATTATCTGATTAATCATAATATATACTTACATATAATTAACAAAAATTTATTTTCTCTCCTTCCCATCTCTCTTCCCTACTGGTAAAATAAAAGATAAAGAAAAAAAAAAAGCTTGTAACAAATATATAGTCAATAAAACAAATTCCTACATTGACATATATATATATCATTTTGTGCCCTAAGTAGATGACCATTCATAGAAAATAGATAACAGGCTTCATTATCAGTCCCCTGGATTTCTGATTGGTCCTTTCATTAATCAGAATTCTTAAGTCTTTTTAAGTTGTTTATCTTTAAAAATATTGTTATTACAAAGATGGACCTTTGATTCAGGGAGAAGTTTGGAAACATTCTAAGAAAAAATTGTAATTTCCCAATTTATTTTCTCATTCTACTCAACTCTGCTCTTATATAAGTATTTATTTAATGCTTTAAGGTTAGCAAAGAACTCTTAAAATATTATCACATCTGATTCTCACAACAATCCTGTACCACAGATGCTGTTATCATCTTAATTTACAGATGAGGACAATGAGGCAGAGGTTAAGTGACTTGTCTAGGGTCATACAGTTAGTGTCTGAGGCTAGATTTCAGCTCAGCTCTTTCTGCCTCTATGGCTAGCACTCTATTTATTGTGACACTTAACACTCTATGACTTATTAGTATATGCGCAAACTACCTCAAGTTTTCTCCCCTGCAAAATTAAGACATCCCCAAAGAATTCATCTTTCAAGATTTTCATGAAACTTAAGTGAGAGAATGTATATGAAGTGTTTGGTGGTTGGCAGAGAAAGCCTGAAGTACTGTTAAGATTTAATATTCCCTGAGGCAAGCAGGGAAGGGCATTGTTGCGGATCAGCTCCGACATACAGTCCCACCCCCAGTGGAGGTCTTGAAAACCCATCCGACTGTATCCAGTCAGAAAGCCAAATTATGATGTCAAACTCCTCAGGTTAAATTTCCCCTATAAATCTGTCCCTGGCTTATACTGTCTTTGCTGCATCCCTTTTGGGTTAGCCTGCCTTCCCATTCCCATTCCCATTCCCATGCCTCATATGATGTCTTTCTCCTTGTTATAGCTAACTAATACTTTTAGGGTGTGAAATCCCTTTTAGGATTCAGTCCATCAGTCAATGGCACACTCCCACCTCATCCTTTTCTACTAGTTAACTGTGAATTCTACTAAGGAACTTGACTTTTCCCTTATTGTTAAAATCCCTTCCCTTGCTAATTTCTGGCACCTATTTTACCTCTTCACCTTGTCTGTAACCTCTACTTGTAAAGAAAAAAAGAAAAGTATTTTTTCCCTGAGGCAATTGGGGTTAAGTGGTTTGCCCAGAGTCACATAGCTAGGAACTATTAAGTGTCTGAGGTCAGATTTGAACTAAGGGCCTCCTGACTTCAAGCTGATGCTCTATCCACTGCACCACCTAAATGTCCCAGAAATGTATCTTTAGGCAAGGAGAAAACCATTGTGAATTCTTCACATGTGAATTGTTACCAAACCCCCTCATTTGGTGCTGGACCCCAACCTCATCGGTACTATTTAGATGCCAATTATGATTAGGGTTACTGTTGAAAGTTAAAAGATAAATGAGCTGCTGCTCCAGAGAGGGGCCATGCACATGGGCTTTAGCTTCTGAGAGCTCAGACCAGCCAATCTCTGTCCCTGGTTTCAAAGAGAGACTCCATTTCTCCAAGGTCCTGAAGCATGCAGCTGTTTGCAGGGAGGGTAGCCTGCAGCCACAGTAGAGAGAAGCAAGCTCCCAATTTCCCATTGGAGGGACTTGGAGGGACCTACTTAAATGCAAAGCATGATTATTGTGAGTCTTTTTTCAAAAAGAGGATAAACAGACATCCTGAATAAAAGCCCTAAACAAACGAACAAAGGAGCTTGTTGGGCACACAAATGAATCATAGCTTTGGTTTTTTAACAAATGCTCCCTTTTAAAGAATTCAGCCCTTTTCCCCTGGTACATTTATGAGCCTTTAAAAAAAAGCCTTTTCATTTATTTTGACTTAATATCCTTTAGGATCTAATAGATTTTCTTTTTTAAAGAACCTCTTCCCTTTCTCTATCTCTCTTTCTGATTCTGTCTCTGTGTGTGTCTGTCAGTCTCTGTCTTTGCCTTTGTCTCTCTCTGTCTCTGTCTCTCTATCTATCTGTCTGTCTCTCTCTGTCTCTCTGTCTCTCTCTCTCCCCCTTTACCTTTATTTCCCCCACCTTTCCCAGAAAAAGAAATCAGTACAAAAAAGTACAATGCTTCAAGTACACCCTCTACTGGTGTTCAAATGAATTTTTCTCAGTGTTGCCCAATAGCCCTTTTCGTAGTGGGCAAGAAACTGAAAACTGAGTGCATGCCCATCGATTGGGGAATGGCTAAGTTCTGGTATATGAATGCTATGGAATATTACAGTTCTGTAAGGAACGACCAGCAGGATTATTTCAGAGAGATCTGGAAAGACTTACATGAACTGATGCTGAGTGAAATGAACAGGACCAGGAGATCATTATACACAGTAACAGCAATTATACAATGATCAATTCTGATGGACGTGGCCCTCTTCAACAATGAGATGATCCAGGCCAGTTCCAATGATTTATATCTATATCTATATATTTCTTTTTTTTTTTTTTTTGCTGAGGCAATTGGAGTTAAGGGCTCAGGGTCACGCAACTAAGAAGTGTTATGTGTCTTGAGATCAGATTTGAATTCAGGCCCTCCTGACTTCAGAGCTGGTGCTCTATCCACCATGCCCCCTAGCTGATTTTATGAAGAAGAGAGCCTTCTACACCAAGAGAGGGACTGTGAGAATTGAGTGTGGATGACAACATAGCATTTTCACTTACGTTGTTGTTTACTTGAATTTTATTTTCTTTCTCATTTTTTCTCTTTTTGATCTGATTTTTCTTGTGCAGCAAGATAACTGTAATAAACATGTATGCCTATATTGAATTTACATATATTTTTACCACATTTAGCATATATTGGATTACTTGCCATCTAGGTGAGGGATTGGGGGAGAAGGGGGGAAAGGGATTTGGTAGAACACAAGGTTTTGCAAGGGTCAATGTTGAAAAATTATCCATGCATATGTTTTGAAAACAAAAAGCTTTAATAAAAACAATTTTAAAAGTGTTGCTTAAAACATTAACTGGTCATTTTTGTGCTAGGGAGCAGCTAAGAGGTTCAACACATAAAATGCAGGGACTAAAGTTTGAAAGATTAATTTTCTTGAGTTAATCTGGTTTCAGACACTTAACTATGTGACCCTGGACAATTTACTTAATCCTGTTTGCCTCCATTTCCTAATTTGTAAAATGAGCCAGATAAGGGAACAGCAAGCCAATCCAGTATCTTTGCCAAGAAAATCCCAAATGGAATCTGGGAGACTCAAACTTGACTGAAACACCTCAACAACAACAGCAGCAAAAGGGAGAGAGAAGAAGGAAGATCTAAGTTCAGAGCCTACATATGATATTCACAGGCTGACTATCAGACCTTAAGTCACATAACATGCCTCAATTTCCCCACATTTGTTGGTTGTTTTTCACCTCCACCCCCACCGTGGCAGTTGGGGTTAAGTGACTTGCCCAGGGTCACACAGCTAGGAAGTGTTAAATGTCTGTTTGAGGCTATATTCATTCTGTAGTTGAAGACTAGATAAAAATTGAGGCAAAAGATGGTCTATTTAACCTTCACAAAAGAATGTATCAGGGAGGGAAAGACCCTCTGAGTTTTTGGCCATTTGGCTATTTTGGAATAGCAGAAATAATTGCTATTTACACTCACTTTTAACCATCAGAACCCAAACAATGAGCAAGTAAGACTTGGGCTGGTACCTCTCATTGACCAATCAGAGAGAGAGCCATGGTAACTTGCTTTTAAAGGCACATAGCCAAGTAGCTTTATTTGAATCATAATGGACTTTCATCAAAGCCTAGTTTCCCAGTTATATTTCAAGAAATCATAAATGAAAATGACATGAGAAAACAATTGCCCTGGTATAAAAAAAATTTATAGACTTTCCCCTTGTAAATGGAAAATTCATTAGAAATTTAGCCTGTCTTAGGATGTCTTCCCCCTAATTGCAAGTCCTGCTACAGAATTTTGCTTGTCATCTTTCCCTTATTGAAGATAAATTCTCTAGAAACTTTGGCTGCTTACTAAGCATCATAATAAAGTGTTTGGTCCTTTGAGTGGGAAAAAAATATGACAATAAATGAATAGGGGGAAAAAAAATCTAATCCTCCAATGCCAAAATCCTACAATATGTTTACAAAAAAAAAAATCTAACCTCCAAGCCCCAAAATCAAAGCATAAGCTATCAAAATGTACACTCCTTTGGACAGAGAACCCACATACAAAGGCCCTACTTGTGAAATGGGATCAGTACCACCTCCCTCACAAGGTCCTTGGATAAAATGAGTTAATGTATGCAAAGTGCAACATGAATGCCATTATTGTGTTCCAGATGGATTTACACACAAGTATGTGTTGGCAGAAGGCAGAGTAGCAACCTGTAGGATTTGTGGAATTATAGAATTTTTTTCAGATTTCTACTTATTCTATTACTTAGAAGTTACTACCCAGTTAAGCCTTTAGTTTAAGAACCATTCATGAAGTCAAAGACCTTGATTCACATCCAACTTCTGACACATGCACTAGCTTTGTAATCATAGGCAAGTCTTATAACTTCTCCAAGAAACAGGCAAGTCATTAAGACTTTAGCATAGAATCAGGCCTCCAGACCCACTTTATTTTATGTGCTTCTAGAAATCTTGACATTGTTGCAAAGCATTATGGGTATAGCAGATGTTTGGACCCTACAGATCTATGAAAAAAATGCTTTCCCATGGGAAACCTTGCTATCTTCAGTAGAACAATGGGAATGAGTATTTTTCTGTAATCAATTTTCTGTAAATTTTATGTTTTTCTCCAAATGTCCCACCACCACCAAAAGGCTCTTTTTTAATTTTCTATTTTATACTAATCTTTCAACTTTGTATGCCATCTCCTAATCTGTACTACCCTCATTTTATTTTTGTCTTCTTAACAGAATATAAAAATATTCATTCTTCTGAAACCTTGTGAAAACTTTAATTCAGCTCTTTTAAACTCTTGGCCATGGCATCCATTAGTGGCTCTCCTTTTGCAAAAATAACATAGAATGCTCTGGTCAAACAAGAAAGATGCAGAGTTCTAAAGCCATTTTTCAGTGCTAAGTTATTAAGGAACAACAATAACAAAGCCATGCTATTCTATATATATATGATATAACAAAGCTATGGCTAATTAAAAGCAATGATAATAACATTTACACAGTACTTGAAATGTTTGCAATAAACTGTACATACATCTCAGAAATAAAACTGGCTGTAGCAAAAAAAAGATACATCCATCCATATTTTAGAGGAAAGTGAATTTTCCTACTGGCCCAAAACATTTGGATATGACTGGTATCTGCAACTTCCTACTACAAAGCCAGGTCTTCCGTTGTCAAGGAAACATAATGGAGAAGAATCTGGAAGTCATGACTTATCTTGAGTAATCTTGAGTATCATAAGTTACCAAAAAGTGCAACAGCTTTTTTTTTTCAGATATTGTATACATGAAACAGATGTTTCGGAGATAACTGAATTTTCTTTTATAAATCACACACACTACTCGTTTTTTGCTGAATTTTTTTCTTTATTCCCTTTTCCAGGGTAGGAACTAAAAAAACAAACCAAAAAAGGCCAAAGGTCATGCAGAGCCCTCAAGCAAAGTACATCAAGTTGCTTTTCAATTCTTCACAAACAAAAATTAAAACATTAAAGGGAATTTATTCTTAACTTTTCCCCCAGTACTTAACTTCCCTAAGGCTTTTTCTTCATACTTCACATAAACAACACTGATATCAGGAAAAAAAAAAAACAACAACTAATTTTTTAAAAAATAAAACACATTTTTATAAAACAGGAAAAAAAAATAGAGCCCCTGGCACTGAAACAATGTGCAAAACTTTAAAAATCTAAATAAAACTTTTTTTTTAAGAAAAAAATGTTTAACATGACCACCGGAGAACACTCATAAAAATTCCTCCCAAGTTTTCAAGTTATTCTTAAGGATTTTAGTGTGTTCATGATCATTGATTGTCATTATTCCAAGAAATTGAGTTAACAGATTTTAGGCAAATCACTTAAAAATTTCTTTCTTCATTTGTGAAATAGATCAGATAAGCTTCATGGTCTCTTCAGTTCTGATTCTACAAGTCTATGAATTTAATTCTAGCAAAATTGGGGGGGGAGGAGAGAGAAGAGAACGAGGATAAAACCCGCTTTCCCAACCTAGTTCAAGTCAATGGTACTAGAGAAATCAGAAGACTAGCAACACATACATTTTAATCATCTATTTTTAGTAAAATGAGAGAATTTCTGAGGAAGGTCTACTGTCTGAATTTCGATACTTAATTCCCCAGGTAAGTCTTCTTCACAATTCTACAAGATGTGATTTTCAGAAGCTCTTGAGAAATGTGTTATCGTTAAGAAATGTCTTATCATAGCAGCAAAAATCATTGAAAATGGATATAACTTCTAGCTTTGGTCTTTGAATCACAGTTTTTAAAAAGTTTTTGTAAAGGGTGGCTTCTTATACAGGGTCAAAGTTAAAATCCCAAGTTTCTACAAAGCAAATCTTTGGTGGAATGGTGACAACAGCCTCTATTTATGTCCAGTAATGCCCTGGGAGGAGTAGGTTGGGAAAAAGCCATGAGAAGATGGGCAAAGAGCAAGATCTGTTGGATTCTTTTACAGATATGTATCTATAAGATATACATGTCTGTGTATGTCTTTTATTTATTGTTCTCATTACTTTTGTTTCTAACATGAAATGCTTGCAGCCTTTGGCTTATCAAATGCATTTGAAAAAATTTTTAAAGGATAAAAGCAACTGTATTTATTATACTTAGCTTCTTCTATCCCATGTCCCTTCCATGGTAGCCCTGACATGGTAGGGAGCCAGCTATCACAAGTCAGCCTGATCACAAGAAGGATATTTATTCCTTTTCACTGGGGTAAACATTCCTACTCCTCAGGTGTACAAGCAACGCCTTTAGGCTCCCCTAGATCAGTCCCGAGCCCATAGATACAGAAGAGTATGACTGCCCAGTAGCCTGGGAGACAGTTCCATTAGAGAGAATGACCTGTTTGAGATGGTCCATCATGGGCTGAAGAAACTTTTCCATAATGTTCTCCCTTGTGCTTAGAAATACTTCCTGAGACAAAGGAAAATACTAAAGAGGGAGAAAATGAACAACAAAAAGCGAGTCCTCTTTGCCCAGAAGATTCAATCTTATTCTTCCAGGTACCAATGTCAGGATAAGTCCAAATCACCAAGTGATAAAAATTTGAAGTTTATGCAACTCTGGTCTGTAACTGTTTAATCTCACATGTATACATTCATTAAAAACACCAGGATAATTTCTCACGGGACTTGAATCTGCTCTGGTCAATTTCCTAACATGTTGTGTGCATTTATGGCCCAAGAATATGACCCAGAAGAGGCTGTGAAATGAAAATGACAGTACAACATCACCCTAAAGAATGACAAATTCACCAAAAAAGAAAAATCAACCAAATATTTAACACATAAGAATGTTCCCAATCAAGAAATCAGTCATTTATAAATGGATGACTTCAGAAGCTTCAAAATTAGATTATAAATGCTCTCAGTAATTTTATCATAACTGTAACCTGGTATTAAATGTGTCCTCTTACCTGCTTATACATTACATGTGTATACATCTTCTTATAGATCATTTATACTTACATATTAAAAATAATCTTTAATTGGATGGGCCTTTTCCATTTATTATCTATAGAAAGTTCATTCTCAAATGACATACATTTATCCCCAAATCCCTCTCCACTCCCATCCCACAGACATGGCATGTATTCTAATTTAGTCACATGAAAACAAAAACTCTTTTGACTATGTACAAAATCCAGTGTAAATCATACTAATGCATTAGTAATTTTTTCTCTAATAGCTGTGGTTAGAAGTGAACTTTAAAGAAAAGAGTATAATCCCAAAGGATTAGTGGATTATCATCCTTTACAAAAGACTGGGAGGAATGAAGCCCATGTCCCTACCAGAAAGACCATCTGTGCAAAAGAGGAACAAAGGCATTTAATGAGTAGAAATAGGATAGAAGGGTATATTTTAGGCCTTTAAGTAACCAACTGATTTATAAATAAGTTATTTGCAAAAGGGAACCAGATTTACATAAAATTCATTAGAGGGGACTGTCAAGTTTTCCTCCAGAAAAGGGCTTCTGGTATAGAGAGCCACTTCCAGGGGAAGATTATGCTTTTCCAGAATCCTTTGGTAGTTTGGGAACCTGGCAGCCATCTGGGTGGACCAGAAGGCCAGTTAATCCAGTTTGGGAAAGAGATTCAAATCTCTACTAAGAGAGATTAGTAAAGTTCATCAGAATTCATCATTTGGCTTCTCCCAAGCAAGACACGCCATGGCCTGGCGGTCACCTGGAGGAAGTCAGAAAGTGCTCAGTGATCCCTCGTGATCACAGTTGACTGAGAGGAGTTCACATGCCCTCTCTGGGATGCTTCTCTCTTCAAAGGTTTTGCTTCAGCCACTTGATGTAGCTGTCCCTAGTCCGAATTCCCACTGAGAAATTGGTGGGCCATGAAGTGAAAATCATGCAACCATGGAAGGCATCCTCAAAGTGGTCATGGGTCACATCAACACCAGCACTCTCCAAGCGCTTGACGTACATAATGCCATCATCCCTGAGAACATCATGTTCACAGGTCAAGATATAAGTCTTTGGCAGGTTCTGAAGGACCTCCTGGTCAGCAATTAGTGGCGCCGAGCGCACATCCAGGAGCTGGGGGAGCTCTTGGACAATCCGGGTGTTGCCCACCGTCTGCATGACAGGTTTGTAATCTTTTGTGATAGATGCGGGCAAGAGGGAAAGCCAGTTGAGCCGGGACCTGAGAGTGGCAGCGTGCTCCACATCCAAGGAGGTGTGATTGTTGACCACCATGGCCGGGACAAAATCCTGGTTCCCTTTTAAATAATCGATCCAGTATCTGATCATGACGTGGCGAGGCAAGATTGGGGAGTTCATATTTTGCTGGTAGGATGGAGTGTTGAAGTCCAGAGCTTGGAGAACTGGGTAGATCAAAGCTTGGAGCTTGATTTTATTCCTGAAGGATTCATCTTTGCAAAACTATGGGGAAAGAAAGGGAAGAACAGAATGGTATCTTATCTGACATCATTCACATGCATCATACCTTGACAATAATTTAAAATATTCTAAAACTGGGTTAAGTTAATTAACAGCAGTTAGAGATTGATATAGGAAACTCATTCCACCAAAGCAGGTCAATACCTTTTCTGTTCACACCAATAGCAACAACATTCGGATGATCAATTTTGATAGACTTTGCTCTTCACAGCAATAGAATGATTTTAAGACAGTTCTAAAGGACTCATGATGGAAAATGGGATCCACATTCAAAGAAAGAACTATGGAGTCTGGATGTAGATTGAAGCAGATTATTTGTATCTTTTTTGGTTTTTCTTTCTCGTTTTTTCCTTTCATTCTGATTTTTCTTTAATACAACTAATGTGGAAATATGTTTAACATGGTTGCATACATATAACCTATATCACATTTCTTGCTCTCTTGGGGATGGAGAAAAGGGAGGAAGGGAGAAAATAAAATGGAAATCAAAATCTCTTAAAAATAAATGTCAAAAACTAATAAATTTTTAAAAATGAATCAAATTAAAAAAAAAAACCTCTGTAAATTATAGTCTTAGAGAGTTGACTAGGACACTGAGAAATTAAAAAGGCTGGCCCAGGGTCACATAATTAGTATGAGTCAGCTAGGCAGTGTAATGGATAGAAGCAGAAAGAACTGGGTTCAAATTCTGCCTCAAGTTCTTACTAGCTGTATAATCCTATACAAGTCAATTAACCCACTCTACTCTCATTTTCCTCATCTATAAAATGGAGATTATCATACTTACTACACAGGATTATTGTGATGATCAAAAGAGACAGAATATATATAAAACACTTTGCAAACCCTAAACTGCTATAAAAATACTGACTGTGATGATGATTATGTGTAGGAGATAACATTTGAACCTGGGCATTCCAGCTCTTTGGCCACTGTATCTCAAGTACTTTCTCAACAGTATTTACCAGATGTTTATAGACCAATGGCACTATATACTAAACCACACACACACACACACACACTCACACACACACACACACAAAATTCCACAATACCTGCTCCTAACCCTCTACAGAGGACTTAGGACCCAACGACCTAGTTTTCTAATCCTCCATGGCTGGAATTGGGAAGTAGCATGTGTGAGGAAGCAGCCAGAAAAAAACATGTCTCCTCAATTTAAAAGCAAGTGTGAGCAGCCCCATCCTCCAGAAACACAACACAGAATCATGCTCTAATACTGGAGGGGAAAAACAGAAAAATATGGGAAGGAGGACTGATCTAAGGTGACTTCCTCCCTCCTTCCTTGAAGAGATGGGGGGACTATAGGAATAGAATATTGTAATCACTGATGATTGATGCATTGACTGGTTATCTTGAACTGCCTTTCTCCTTCTTCTTTTTCCATCCTGACCCTCCAGAAGCATGGGGGAAAGGCCTAATTTTTCTAAAATCCTTTTTACCTCCTTAATTTCTTTCTTATTTTGTGGTTCTGCTTATCTAATTCTGGTAGAGAGAGGCTAAGCCCTCCCATTAGTATAGGTCTGTTGTCTATTTCTTTTTGCAATTCTCCTAACTTTAGGAATTTGGATGCTATACCACTTGGTGCATATATGTTTAGTATTGATATTATTTCAGCCATGATACTCTTTAGCAAGATGTAGTTTCCTTCCTTATTTCTTTTAATTAGATCTATTTTTGCTTTCAATTAATCTGAGATCAGGATCGCTACCCCCTGCTTTTTTTTATTCAGCTGAAGCATAACAGATTCTGTTTCAGCCTTTTACCTTTACTTTGCATGATTTTCTCTGCTTTGAATGTGTTCTGGCTTTTAATCCAGTCTACTATCTGCTTCTGTTTTATGGGAGAGTTTATCCCATTCGCATTCACTTTTAAAATTACTAACTCTGTACTTAAACATGGAAAAAAAGGAAGAGGAAGGAAAAGGCAATAAAGAGAAAAACTATTCCACACAATTCAATGTACATGCAGACCCAGAGTTAGAGGACCCTAGTTCAAATCATGCTTTTTCAAATACTAACCAAGAATCCTTGGACACACATTTAAATTTTCCTCCTCTGTAAAATGGAGGGAATGAAGAGGTGGCAGCTGAAGTTCCATTTCAACCCTGGAGCTATGCTTTTTTTTTAATTAAAAGGCTTACAGGTAGGCAGTAATGTGCTGGCCTTGGCTCATATTGGCTGGTGAGAGCCATTTGTTAAATTTTCAGTGTAAGCATTCACACTTCAGAAATTGGCAAATGCTACAAATCAAGGTTTGATTTATTGCCTTGCTGATTATCTAGACTTAAGAAAATGATAGAGCGGGCTGCCAGGTTGGGCAGTGAACAGAGCACTGGCTCTGGAATCAGGATGACCTGAGTTCAAATCCATACTTAAGCACATACTATATCTATGACCCTGGGCAAGTCACTTAAGTCTTATTGCTGCAATTAAAAAAAAAGTGATAGAGAAAATATTAGTGATTCAGCTTAAACTGTAAAGGACCTCAGATATCACCTGACAAGGAAATTAAGGTCTATAGGATACTTATCTAAGATAACAAAAATAATAAAAATCCATGGCCGGATCTGTCTATAGAGTTTGTGCTCCTGGGCTTGATCCATAGGGCCTCCCATAAGAGATTTCTCAGAAATAGATTTCTCCCATGTTAGATCACAGAGGCAGTACCTTGGACAGATCCTTCCAATCCCCACCAATTCCCAAGAAAAGTGCTATTGCCATAGAAACCACAAAATGGAACAACAGAGAAAATTAAAAAAACAAAACAAAACACATGTTCCCTCCATGTCACATTACCTGTTGACCCAGAGCTGCAGCCAGATTTCCACCAGCACTGTCTCCAGAAATGGCTATTCTCTCTGGGTCCACAGAATACTTCTCTAGGATCTGAGGTTGCAGGAAGTACTTGGTAGCCCGATCTAGATCATAGAGTTGCTCAGGAAAATGAACCTTTGGGACCAGCCTGTATCTGTGGAGATAAAAGATCTATATATTTAAAAATCATGGCAGCTCTGCTCCTGAAAGTGATTGATGTGCAAGGAGGTGACAGGGAAGGCTCATTTTGAAACCAATTAAAGGGAAAATTTATTGGGGAGGGTTGGGGTGAGGTGTCAGGTCTCTCATGTATCACAGGCTGCCTCTCTTGGAGAAACATTCACAACTTCTCTGAACTTTCCTAGAAATGGCCATAACTTTTCCTATCTGAAAACTTCCATGGACCATGTCCATCCAGATGGGACCTCACTGACCAATTTATCCCATTTTCCTGCTTTTACCTTCAGTGGTGGGAAACCAGACAGCCTGCATATGTTCCCTGCCTTTCTTATAAAGCCTATAGTCCTGATTGAAATTATTGAGAGACTTTTGCTTGCCCTGTATCATTAAGTTACACTGCTTGTCTTATACTAGTATAGTCCTTTCTAGGATGATTTGAAGATTCTAACTGCTGCCCCCACAAATAGATAAACAGATTTCTTAAGTCTTTCTTTATGTAACTTCCAAACACCATAAGAAAAGATTAAGCTTTTAAGTTAAAGGTTCTTAAAATGGGATCCATGAATTTATTGGGCTTTAAAAAGATATTTTGATAAGCATTTTAATAAAATTGTTGTACTTCTTTAGATTTTGTGTTATGCATTTAAAAGCCTTATTATGAGAAAAGATTCATAGTTTACCAGCCTGCAAAAAGGGTACATGATACAAAAATAAAAAATAAAAATATGAAGAACTCCTGCTTTAACCATTCCCTGGCCAATCTAATTCATTTTGGAAATGTTCTCTAAATCCATGACAATAAGGAGTTATGACAAAAAGCATAAAGTCATAAAACTTTCTTTTCAGTACATCAGCACTTTGGGATTACAGATTTAGAACTGGAAAGGACTTTGGATGCCATTTAGTCCCCAACTTCTTAAACTGTGGGTCATGACCCCATATGGGATTTCATGGCTAAATATGAAGTCATGAATTTGTGATTTATTATCAGTAAGTGTTTGATTTGTATACCTGTTTTGTATATTTATGCTTCCAGGATTGTGTACAAATTTTTTAGGCAAAATAGGCTCATGAGTGGAAAATGTTTAAGAAGCCCTGATTTAATCCATCCACTTACCCCCATTTTACAAGGAAAATGAGACCCACAAAAAGGGAGTTGCCCAGAGGTCACATAGATAGGAAAACTTCCATTATTCCTTAAGAATGCTTTAACACATTTTTGGAATTAATTTCCAGAAACCAGTATTTAGAGAATTTCTTGGTTAGGAGATTTCTTATCCAGACCAAAAACTTCACACATCCTGAAACTGTCAAAGAAAATAATTGAATCATGCTGTGTTGTATTTAGCCATTAGTAGATCTACTGGAAGCAATTTCTTTTCATTAAAAAGTCTAATGACCTAGAATTACCATTGTGATTTCTCATAACTTCCTCTAACTGAAAATATTGTATTTTAGTCTATCTAAGTGGATCTGTTCTAGCCTGATCCTTAACCCAGAAAAATAAGTAATTTCTTTGTCAGACCAGTTCAACAAGCACAAGACACATTTGTGATACTAGTAAGTGGGACAAGAGCATCAGACTTCAAGTTCATTTAAGAGGCAGACTAACATCCCAGTAGCATTTTACCTTGGAGATATTGTTAGAATGTCAGAGCTGGGAAGGATTTTCCACATCATGAAATGCCCTCCCTTCATTATACCGACAAAGATATTAACACTATGTCCATGAATTTTCACTGACCTAAAAAAAAAACCCTACAAACTTTGGGGCAAAAATGGTGGGAAATCTGAATCTTAAAATCAGAAGAATTTTTAGGTTGGAAAGTCTCATAACACTTTTATGAAAAAGAAAAATAGATACAAAAATACCAAGAGTTGACTGACTACCAAATCCACTCCTAACCTACGCCCTAAACACATCCTCATTCATGGTACATGTACATGGTACAGGGCTAAAATCCCAGAGATTTTCTAGTTACCATCATCTCGGAGATATATATCCCAAAACAGGTCAGTCATTTCCACAATGATTATGAAAAAAAAAAAACAAAAAAAAAACATTATCCTCTAATCCTAGAGCCAACGTGCAAACACAATCAAAGAAAACAAGTAATCATTTGCTAAAAGTCATGGATAAAGGAAACAACATGGATGTGGCCCCTTTGAACTAGATGTTTTTTGGGGAAAGTCCAAAAGGAAAGCTTGCAATGACTTGTCTCCCTGCAAGTTTTTCAAATATCCTGAATTTCTTCTCTTTGTTCTTAGTGACCACTTAACCTTTATCACAATTCACACTCACTAGCTATTTGAAGAAGCTGGAAGTGTGAAAATGATATACCAAAGCCACTGGGTGGCACAATTGTACATGATGTACTAGATTTGCCCCCAGTCCTTTGGAAGGCACAGAACACTTCACTGGTGAATTCTCAGTTGTCCATTTGATATTTAACTACCTAAATAACTATCCAAGTCATTTTTTAGGAAATGCTTGTTAGGTCATCATGTTGGATGATCAAAAATATTTATCACTGACTTTTTATCTCCTGACTTAAGCTCATTTCTCTTCTCTCCAGAAAAGCCAAACCCAATCCTAAGATTAAATGTTCTGGAAATAGGTCCGGTAATTTTGAATTATGGGTTTCAGAGGAATGAGAAGAAAGGAAAGAGCCATTTACTTTCTCAGATTCCATTAAATGTTTATCCAATTTTCTTGAGAAAGACCAGCAAAGTTATGAAATCTAAGATCTTGTGGCTCTGTAAAAGATCCACATCCTTCCCTTCCCATAGTTCCTTTCAAGACCCAAATTCTTAGAGAGGCCCATTCATTTATCCTTTTGATTAGATGGTAACTGGAAACTAGACAGTTCTCAGTTCCCAGGCACTAAAGTGAGCCAAGTCTCCAAAAGCATCAGAAATGACTGGAGAGATAAGGCAATCTCATTTCCACCACTGTAGGGAAGGCCCTGAAGGCTGAGATGTCCAAAGAAAAAACACCATGGAGACAGTACCAAAAGAGAAAGGTCAAGGTAGTTATTTTGTGATCAGCAGTGACAAGCAGTCAGGCGTATTCTGCTAAACTGTTCCCTAGAAATAAAGCTACTATCTGTTACAAGAGATCACATTTTTGGAGCTGGAAAGTACCCAACAGGCAGCTAGTCTAGCTCCCCACATTTTATGGAGGAGGCTAGTGAGATAGAAAAGGGGAATGATTTGTCCAGTCACATGGGCACCAAGAATCCAGAGATTAGATGGCTCCCTGGATGGGATGAAGAAGGGACTCATTTGGAAATCAAGAGGGTGGGAAAATAAAAATAAAAAAATACAAGTTATTGATAAAAATTGAAAATAAAACTACTGCTAGAAGGGAGAAACACCTGTGATCTAGTCAGCTGCCTATCTTTAATTATTGGGCATGCTTCCTTCCAAACAAGTAAAATAATGTCTAAAACAAATGCAAAATCCTCAGCCAGGCGTCTACAGACCACCAGTCTGCCTTCTACTGTCCTTCACATAGATCATACACTCCCTGTCCCAAGTAAACTGGCCTGCCAGTATCTGCTGGACATTTTATTTTCTGTCTGTGCCTTTGCCTGATAGCCAGCGCAATAATTATAATAGCTAGCAATTATACAGCATTCTGACTCACAGAAACCCTAGAGGCTTCCTTCATATATATAAATAGAGAAATGTATCTGTGTGTATTTCTTTATGGTTTATAGAACACTTTATAAATATTATCTCATTTGATCTTTACAACAAACCCTGGCAGAGGGAGGGTGGTGGTGGTGATGTGCCAGAATTCCTGTTTTTAAAAGTAAGAAAAGTGGGACAGCTAGGTGGAACAGTGGACAGAGCTCCAGTCCTGGAGTCAGGAGGATCTAAGTTCAAATCTGGCCTCAGACACATTACACTTTTTGGCTGGGTGACCCTGGGCAAGTCACTTAACCCCAATCGCCCCAGCAAAATAAATAAATAAGAAACAAGAAAACAGAAGCAAACAGGATTAAGTGTAGTGTCCAAGGTGACATAACAAGGTGACATAGTGTCCAAGGCTGGATTTGAATTCAGCTCTTCCTGACTCTAAGCCCAGAGCTCTAGCTACAGTGCCAGCTGCCCCACTTCTAAGATATAGCCTTCTCACCTCTGATTTACAGAAACCCTAATAGCTTTTTAATAGTTGGGTTCTTTCCAGCTCCAAAAACGTGATACCTCAGGTACCACTTTGCCCATAAACTCTATCCTGATTCTCTAGGCTGTCAATGCCATTTGATCCCTGGGGTTACTTTACCTAACTATCTATCTATATACTATATTTACTAATTTGTACTAACTACTTATTTGAACTTCTCAGTTAAATGTAAGCTCCTCAAGGGCAGGCCTATTTTTTTCCTCTTTCTATGTGAAGAACCTAGTATAGTGGCTAGAAGTAAGATTTCATTGATATTGGCACCTTCTCCATAATCATAGCCATAGAGTTGTCAAAAATAGTGGTTTCCTAGAGGGCTCCCAGGTCCTTTCAGAAAATCCCAAAGTTAAAAAACAAACAAACAAACAAAAAACCCTATTTTAATAAATACTTAGATATTTTCATTTCTAATGTCACAAATATCAATAGATATCATATAACCCACTTCAACAAAAGTTCTTTGAGGAAGACTCTTTTGGAGTTTTTAATAACTTTTTTTAAAGAGAATAAAAGGGGCCTTGAAACCCAAAATTTTGAGAACCACTGGACTGGTCAGGACTTCTTAAACTTTTTTCTACCTAGAACTCCTTTTTGTCCAAGAAATATTTACATGACCTTAGGTATACAGATGTATAAAATAGATATACAAATCAAGCATTTACTGAAAATAAATCATAATTTCACAATCCCCACATTCAATTATAAGACCCATATAAGGTTGCAAACCAGAGTTTAAGAAACTGGGATCTAGAAAATCAAGAACTTGTCTGGAGATCACATAGTCAATCTGCATCATGGATGCAGATTGCAAGTTAAAGCTTTAAAACAATTCTTTCTCCTCTTGGATGAAGGAGATGCTTAAAGAATATTTGTTCAGTTGAATTGTATTATAACCAAACTAAGGCTTAATGAGTAAAACAGATGTGTTTATTAATGAGCAGTAATTCTTGATTCAAATTATTCTGGGATTGTGTCCAATACTTTTCAAAACTATTAATTCATTGTCTATTGAAGCATACTTTTTCTTTATTTTTCTCAAGGTTTTTTTGTATTTTCTTTCACAACATGACTAACATGGAAATATGTTTTGCATGACTGCACATGAATAACCTATATCAAATTGCCTTCTCAATGAGATGGGGAGGAAAGGGAGGGAGAGACAGACTTTGGATCTCAAAAAATCTTTAAAAATGTTAAAAATTGTTTTACATGGAATAAAAATATTAAAAAATTTAAAACTAAAAATTAATTTTGTTTCAATATATACTATGCAACAATTTTAGATGAAAGAACAATGAAAAGAAATGTTGCTTTAAAAAAAAATCAGAAGAAAGAAATATGCACAAATTATGTGCTTAAAAAAAACCAGTCCAACCCATTGGTCAATAATAGATGTGAAATGTAGCATGACAGGGAGAGGTGGGCAATTAAAGATACTAGACATCAGATTATGCAAGGGAAAAAACAAAAAGCTTGAGAAACAGATAAAATGTCAGAGATAAAGGAAAATAAAAACACTGCAGTAGAATTTCTCTACCACTGCCTCCACTGTAGCTACAGAATAAAGAGCTGAGATTTTCTTGACTCTAAGGCTCATTTTCAAAAAAGGCCAGTACAACCCCCTAGATCCCCAGAGCTTGGCTATCTCCTTTTTTTTTTTTTTTTTTTTTTTTTTTTCCAATTATTACAAGACCTCAGAAAAAAAAGAACAAACTCTTAAGTTTTCTTTGACGTCATTTTATCTATAACCTTGTGCAAAAATAATCTGAATCCGAATCATGAACTAGAACTAGGGGTCTTCTTGCCCTTCTGGGTTGGGCCATTTACATAGGAATTTCAAAGTAATCAACATAGGACTGGATGAATTTTGCAGTATGAAATGCAAACAAAAGGACTACAATTTCAGGATCCTCCCCTGAAATCCCAGGATCAGTCATTTTACATTGAACTATTCCTATTTTTGAAGGAGGCTCCCCCTTGCCTTTAGACTAGTTATTTTTAAACTAGTGTCTGTGACCCAATTGTATTGTTTTGCAAACTGCATTTCAATTCAATTGGTTTCCTTAGTGATCCTATATATTTTATTTTATGTACTTAAAAATTAACATTCTAAGGAGTCTAAAGGTTTCACCAGACTGCCAGCATTTAGCACAGGGCCAGGTACAGGGCAGACCCTCAGTAAATATTGATTGATTGATTAAAAGTATCCAGGACATAAAATAGGTTTTAAATCCCTGGACTAGGTTAAAATGCAAAGTCCTCTATTTGGCATTTAAAATCCTTAAGAATGTGGCTCCAGATTCTTCCTCTGTTTGTTTTCATTTCCTCACAAGTAAAATAAACTGGCTCTACTAGACAACCTCTAACTCTAAGATTAGGAGAGAAATGTGAAGATGCAATTTGTTGCTCATATTGTGTGACCGTGGGGGTACCTTTCACTTCCCTTTGAGTCTCCTTTTCTTCATGAAAAAAATTGTTAATATACTTGCTAATAGAATGACAGAACGTTATTAATATCAAATGCAATATGGACTCTCACTTCCTTAAATGACACTTGTAAGGTCAGAATTTCAATAATGTCCTTATATTCCTTTCAGAGAATCTACAAATTCATAATTGGTTTTTATTTTTAAGGTGATCAATATCTATAACTATAACCCCCATAAACAAAAACTCTTTGGACAGATCCTCAATCATTTTTAATAGGATAAAGATATTGAGAACAAAAGTTTGAGGACCACTGCTTTAAGATATTTACTCTTAATTGGGTTGAGCTGAACTTCACTCTAAATCCCACCACACAGAGATTTTATCTTGTAAAGGCAACCTGGAAGCTGGATCTCAGCTTCTAACATCCTTCCCCTGCTATTAGGATTCATGGTGTGAAGAGCAAAAAGACCAGAATGAAGTGAATTGCTTTGCTCATATTGCCAAAGGTCCCAGGGATCTCATGATCAGGACATGTTATTTCATATGGCCTCCTCCTCTTCTCCTGATGGTATAAGAAGTTTTTGCATGGATCTTGGAGTTAGATCCATTGTGCCTTGTACTTCTGGGACCTCCCCCAGAATGGCAGGTTTGCTATTCTATTATCTCAATTAAAGATGCTTCATTCCTCAACTCAGGACTTTATTTCAGGACTTGACATTCACGGATATGGGGCAGGATTGGACTGAATGGCCTCTGAGAATCCTCCCAGCTGTAAAATACCCGGTTTATCCTTTGAGAAATACTTACTCAATTGAGACAATGACAGCATTCAGTTCCTCTGCCATTTTTGAACAGAGTTCATCATAATAGCTAATTCCTGGAAGAAACAGAATGATTGGAGTAAGATCTATGATATTTTAAGTCATCAACTACTCTTATTAGCAAACATACTTCTGGGACTGCTATTGGATAAGTATAATAATGGATAGTAGTAGTGAAGAATTTAATAGTCAATTACTTTTATTTGGAATTGCACCAAAATTTTTGGTTCCTAAGATCAATGGGTGACTATTATCCTGTAAAGTGAGAAAGCCATGGGTTTTAATCATGGGGTCAAGAATTAGCAGTTCTTGTAACTTTCTCGAGCACATAAGGAGATTTAAACTCCTAATTTCAGATTCACAATCTAATGTTTTTGTTAAACTATATTTGCAGTATGTAATGCCAAGAATGAATTTGGGGCAGATGGAAATAATTAGTAGGGGAAGGAGGTATAGGGCTATTAGCATGTGTTCTCAGGTAAATGTTGGTTTGATGGGGTATATGTGGTGGGTAAATTTACCTCATTCGGAGGTAATTAGTATGTGGAGTGAGTAGAGGGCTGTAATGACTATGTTGATACCTAATAGGATGAGTGAGAAATTAGATCAGGAAAATGTAGTTATAATTACTATTAGTTCTCCTAAAAGGTTGTAGAGGGGGCTTGGGCTAGGTTAGCAAGGCTTGCTAATAATCATCAGGCGCATATTAGTGGAAGAATTATTTGGAGCCCTCGAGTTAGGATTAGTGTTAGGCTGTGAATGTGCTCCTAGTTAGTATTGGCCAGACAAAATAGTATTGAGGAGGTGAGTCCGTAGACGACTATTAGTACAGTGGCTCCTATAAAGCTTAGAGGGGATTGTATGAGGGCTGCAATAATTACTAGGCCTATATGACTGACAGAGGAGTATTTTATCATCTCAATACAATCTCACTAAGGGCAATCTTCTTGGAATTTAAAAATCAATATGCCAATATTAAATCTTTGCAATTGTTCAATTATCTAACATTATTATTATTATTATTATTATTATTATTGCTGAGGCAGTTGGGGCTAAGTGACTTGCCCAGGGTCACACAGCTAGGAAATATTAAGTGTCTGAGGTCAGATTTGAACTCAGGTCTTCTTGACTTCAGGGCTGGTGCTTTATCCATTACACCAAATAGCTGCCCACCTAACATTATTTTTTTTTTAAAAACTAATCATCTTTTCATTCAGTTCTTCTTTTAGTAGAATTCAGTAAGAGGAAGTCAGGAGAGGAAAACAGCTTATCCAGCTACAGAGCTGCACTCAATCCCACTCCCAGCTCTGTCCCTCACACATTTGGCCTTTGTCAGAGCCAAGTAGTTTGTTTTTGGTTGGGGGATGGATGGGTTGGTTGACAGTCTGTCTTTGTGTTCCACTTCCCACACAGTTAGACTTTCTGGCTACTGTCTTTGTACTGGCTTCCACCATGTCTATTATACATCTTCATCCTTGCCATCACTCCCATTTATATGGCTCTCACCATGTGCCCTGTGGCCTGTGTAAAGATGTAGCTTGGGCATTATCTTTTGCAAGAAGTCTTACCTGATCCTCCCCTTCAATACTACTTTATGGTGAACTATTTTGTACATATTGACATTGACTCATTTTTTTTTAAGGCGATCAAAGTTAATTGACTCGCCCAAAGTCACACAGCAAGTAAGCATCTGAAGCTGGATTTCCATTCAGGTCTTACAGAATCCAGGGCTGGTATTCTATCCACTGAGCCCCTAGCTGCCCCTTGATTCATTTTTCATTGATTCTGTATTTATTTAAGTGGGTACTTATTATCTTGCCCAATAAAATGCAAACTCCTTACAAGTTGGGATCGTTTTATTCTTCGTACTTCTATTCCCAGAACATCAAATGATGTCTGTCATAGTCAGTTTGTTTTTTCTTAATAATAGCTTTTAATTTTCAAAATAGATGCAAAAATAGTTTTCAACATTCACCCTTGCAAAACTTTGGGCTCCAAAATTTTTCCCTCCCTTCCCCCCACAGCAAGTATGTTAAACATGAGCAATTTTTCAATACAGATTTCCACAGTTATAATGCTGCACAAGATAAAAAGCAGATCAAAAAGAAAAAAAGAGGAAAAAAACAAGTAAACAACAAAGGAGGGGAAAATACTATGTTGTGATTCAGTTTCTATAATCCCCTTTCTGGATACAGATGCTTCTCTCCCTCATGAGTCATAGCCAGTTCTGAACAAATGCTTGATGAGTGATCGATTTCCTTATCCCCACCAACACAAGGTTATATCTGGTCCTGCTCTGGCCAAATGGTCCTCATCCCTAATACCTTTTGCTCTCAATTCCTCTCCCTCAAAACTTACTTGCTCTGTGTCATTCCCACAAAGTTCTGCTTCCTGCTACATGATAGCTAACTAATCAAATAAAATAATGGGTACAAACTTGCTATCTCTACCAGGTAACATTGAGTGCTTTTTACAATGTATTCCCTGAAAACAATATCTGAGACTGCCAGAGTGGTTTTATGGAAAGGAGGGAAAGCCCTCACTGAACTCACATGGACTTTGCACCTACTATGTACATAGGCGTTTCCATGATACTTGCCATGAAGTAAAATTGACATATCTTATCTTGGTAACCATAAGTTAAGTTCTTTAACTAATCTCATTAGGCAAATGTCTAAGATTCCATGGGACAAAAATGTCAACCTGTATTGGTAAGGGGATTTTCCTCACCTGAGAATTCCATATATCAATAAAATCACAGGCCCAGACCTTATCCCTATCTCCTTTTATGAGCAATGGGGAGCCCCTGCAAGATTTTAAGCAAGGAAATGAGGTGGTCAGATCTGAACATCAGGAAGATGATGATGATGATGATGATGATAAGAATTTTAAAAGTCTCTATTTTTAAAATCTGGAAAGACCTACATCAACTGTTGCTGAGTGAAGAGAGCAGAACCAAGAGAACACTGTACACAGTAACAACTACATTGTGTGGATGATGAATTTCGATAGACTTTGCTCTCCTCGGCAATACAATGATCTGAGACAATTCTAAAAGATTCATGATGGGAAATGTGATCCACATCCAAAGAAAGAATTGGAGTCTGAATGCTGATAGAATCATAGCATTTTCACTTTTTTTGTTGTTTTTAGTTTCTCATAGTTTTTTCCATTTATTCTCATTCTTCTTTCACAACGTGACTAATGTGGGGAAATGTTTAATATAACTGTACATGTATAATCTATATCAGGTTGCTGTCCTAGAGAAGGGTGAAGGAAGGGAGGGAGGGGAGGAAAAAATGGAAATCAAAATCTTATAAAAGTAAATCTCAAAAACTAATAAATAAAATTTTTAAAAGTCTCTATTCGGGGCTTAGGACACTGAAGAGACCTTGTCTTTGTGAATTTCTATGGGTTTCTAACTTTCAAGGAGATGAAATGATTCACAGCAGAGTATGAGACTTGAAACCATAGGACTTACATTCAAATCCTATCCCTGAAGGCCTCCTTTCAGCCCTACATTTATAAGGATTAGATTTCTCCTTTACTAAAGTGCCATGAGCCCCTGTAAGCAGGAACCCTCCCTCTGTACCGCCAAAGCCCCTAAGACAAATCTTTTGCCCTGAACAGGCACTCAGACAATATTTATAGAATCCATACTGAATGAAAGGTGGCCAGAAGCCCAAATTGGCCTGGAATTATTCCAGGTTTTTGCTGTTTAATGGACAGGTATGCTTAAAATGAGATGCTTAAAATTAGTCTGCCAGTATGCAATCACCATTTTAACATGCTTATAGTAATTTACCTGTGATAATTGGGACCTCAGGGTAGTTCAAACTAATTTGGAGCTTAGATGAGATAGAGGCTCAGGGATAAGAAGCAATCATAAGATCCATGGAGCAGATGGAATCCCATGAGGCACACTGCAAAAGGATGTCCTAGCAGCCCTTCTTTACCCCTATGGCTACTGGGCTGAGTTTGGGATTCTAATACATTTAGAGTTGGAAGGGACCCAAGAAGCCATCCAAAAGGAAGGTTGGGAAAAGCTGGATGGCTCAGTTGATAGAGCTCCGATCTTGGAAGTAGGAGGATCTGAGTTCAAATTTCACCTCAGACACTTACTTATATGATAGTTTAACCCTGACTGCTTCACCAAAAAGGAAAAAAAAATATAAAAAAGCATGAATCATCGATTGAGAACTAGAAGGGACCTTAAATTCAATCATTTTACAGATGAGGAAACTGAGATCCAGAAAAGCCAAAGAAATGATCCAAGATGGTATCAATTAATTAGTGGCAAAGCCAGGAGCCAAATCCCACTGAGTCCAAGTCCAGGAGTATTTCTCCTATACAATGATATTCTCATGGTTTAGGGTAAAGGTTTCAGGGGGGGAGTGAAAGGTTTTGGGAGGGGAGTATGGGGGCATGTGGTTGTTAGATATTTAGTTTATTTTAATTGGTTTTATTTGGGAGAAATGATTTTTAGGTACTATCAACAGGTTCACAATTATTGTGCTCAATCAAGGTAAAGACGTAAAAAAAAAACCTTAAAAACAACTGAAAAACACTACCCATCCAAAGCCATTAGGGCTTTTCCAAAACTTACTTGCACTTGCCAGGGCCCATCCTCCTCCATGGATGTAAACAATACCACTCTTCAGTGGTTCTTTGGCCTTTGGGAAACCTTCAAAAACTCTAACTTCGACACCATCAAAATTGGTATCGGTGATCTGAACGTTGGGAGATGACCACGCACTTTTCTTGCCGAAAGAAACGATGATGAAATTCAGGGCGATGAGATGATGGCTGAGGCCCACATACTGGATCAGCTGACTCTGAAAAGCAAGGCAGAAGATTAAGGAGTGCTCATATCTACCTTGTCAGAAGCTCATCATCATTGGTCAAAATTGACTGAGCAAGTACCTAAGGGAAAATGGGGCCGGATCTGATATTCAAAGAGGAATAAACAAAAACAACTGGCATTTATTTGTAGGTATGCAGAGCACTTTACAAGCCATTTCATTTGGTCATCACAATAACTCTGTGAACTAGGTGAACTTATCCCTATTTTACAGACAGAAACAATGAAACTGAAGATAGCTAATTGAACAACTTGCCCATGAATACAAAACTAAATAAATTTATGAGGAAGCATTTGAACTCAGTTCTTCCTGACTCTAAATTTAACACATTCTATCCATTGTCTTTAGACAGTGTCTACAGGGTATACACAAATCACATACACTGTGATGTCAATCACTAATTATATACTACCTTTCACAGGAATGCAATTTTTATAAACAAAAAATTAACAAACAAACATCATCAAGTTGTCTGCTATGCTGGGTGCTTGCTGAGTACTTGGAATACAAAGATTTTTTTGAATGAAAAATTTTGCCCTCATAGAACTGATAGTTAAATGGAGAAGGAGAAAGGTGGGGAGAGGAAATGGGAGACATGCATGGGAAATCCCTGGCTACTTTGAGACAGGTCAGTCCAATTCTTTGGAGCAAGTCTAAAAATCAACCATAAAAGGAACAAAAAAAAAAAAAAACATCTCTGGTCAGTCAATCAGGCATTAAGCAATTATTAAGCACCTACTATCTGCCAAGCACTGTGTAAGCATTGGTGATACAAAAAAAAAAAAAAAAAAAAAAAAAAAAAAAAAATGCCAAAGACAGTTCTTGGTCTCAAAGAACTCAATCTAATTGGTAGCAATGAGCAAACATGTGCAAACCAACTAGATGCAAGATAAATAGGAAGTAACCAATAGAGCAAAAGCACTGGAATTAAGAGGGACTGGAAATGCTTCCTGTAGAAAGAAAGTTATAAGGTAGAAGGACAGTGGTCAAGAAGATCAAGTTACTACTGGAATTGGGCTGTGGAACGATCCCCTTCACTTGAGGTCAGATAGGTTTTCTGACACAGTGGCATCTCAGGTAGGTTCTGAAGGAAGAAATCCACTTCAGAGAGGGATGAGGGAGGAGCTGTGGTCTAGGGGCTATCTAAGCAAAATTATTCAGACAGAAAGAAGCAGGACAAGAAGGAAGGATGGAGAATAATCCAGCATGGCTGGGATGGAGATAGAATAACAAAGTTGAATCCACAGAAGTTGGAAAATTGGAAGACTGGAAAGAAGTTTGCTTTTGTAAGTTTTGTTAACCATGAGTCTGTTGGCAAAATTGTTATTCAGAAATGGTATACTATTATATTGATGGGCATAATTGTGAAGTAAAGAGGTCCTTTCAAAGCAAGAGATACCGTTCACTGATCACAAAGGGGTTGTGGAGGGGGCTCCAGCAATTTCACAAGTGGATTGTAGAAGAAGCTTTGGAGGAGACAGAGAAAACTTTGACTGTATAGAAACTCCAGTGGAAGAGGTGATTACTGTGGTATGAGCCGAGGCAGTTATGGAGGTGGAGATGGCAGGTCTAATGGAACTAATGGAGAAAGTGGTAACCATGGAGATGTTGCTGGTTCTAATAGTAGAGGGGGTTATACAGACAAAAATGTGGAAACCAAGGAGGTAGATCTGTATAGTGGTGGAGGAGGAGGATGTGATGGTTACAGTGAAGGAAGATATTTGGTAACCATGAGAACACTGGGAACTAGTGATTCAAAGATCACAGTGGGAAGCAGCAACCAAATTATGGCCTCATGAAAGAAGCTCAGACAGCCCCTATCATTGTGTTATGGTTCTGATGGAGAAAGCAGTGGCTATGGTTGCAGAAGCTCATCAGAAAAGGGCCACAGTTCTTTGAAGGAGAAAGGGTAAGGAGTCATCAGGAAAGTTACTGGGTACTTTGAGATAGTCATCCCAATACATTAGAGGAACTAAAAAATCAACCACAGAAGGAATAAAAGTCTCTGGTCAGAAAAATGATTGCTCAACTGCAATAACTTTGCCTAAACAAGCAAAAGCTTAAAGCTTTAAACTTAAAAGTTTAATTAGGAAATCCTTTTTGTTTATGACTATCATAGCGAACATTTGCAAAAAGGGCAATGATGTGGTATCACAGATATGAGAGCTCCTTGAGGCGGCTCAATCATTCATGGCAGTTTTGTCTGTTCATCTCTTTTCAATAAACTGTAGAGACTTGTAATCGAGGTGACAGCACCAACGGTCAATAATGGTAAGGGATTTTTTACTCTTCAGTGTTAGGATTCTTACAAGGGACTAAGACAGTGGAATTGATAGAGACAATAATTATCTAATTTAGCATGGTTCAGTATCATTGATCTGATTCTACAAGGAGATGTTATGGGCCAGAACTTGAAACAAGGTACTAAGTGGAATTGAGGAGACAATGGTTAAATCTAGTTTAGTATTGTTTTAATCCTACAACAAATAATGGTTTCCCAGTGATATAATGATTGGTGTATACTCAGTGTGGGGCATATAAGCAACAAGCTCTCAGGGGCAGGAAGACAAGCCCACTAGAAGCTCTCAGAGCCTCAGCCAGGATTCAGTCAAGAAGCTTCACAAACCAGAGAAGGCAGCTTAAGCTCCCGGGGAACCAACACTACAGAAGGCCTCTAAGAAAAACTAGTGAAGAAGACAAGACTTCAAAGGAGACAATAAAGGATTTGAACTTTAATTCCTGGCTGCATTTGGGGTGATTACACTGAACTGAAATGAAGGCTACCCAGAAGCCCCCCCCCCCCCCCAAGAAACCTGCCCTCAGAGAACAATACATTTTAGAGAAGACTATTACACTTCAATATTTCTGTAGTTCGGCTTTCTGCACTTTCTCACTCGAGAAATTTTAAAGAAATGGGGTTTTTGAAGGTCCTGTCAATGAATATTTCAAATGCCAGAAAGCAGTGAGACAGAATGGATCCAGAGCTCACCTCGATGTCAGAAAGTCCTGAAGGAACAGCTAGATGGTGCAGGGGATAGAGTACCCACACCTTGGAGTCTGCAGGACCTAAATTCAATTGCAGACTCAGATACTTACACTTACTAGCTCTGTCACTCTGGGCAAGTCACTTAATCCCAATTGCCTTGCAAGAAAACAGTAAAAAACAAACAAGAAGAAGACCTGGACCCCAGACCCAACTCTGCTACACATTGGCTGTGAGACTCTGGGCAAAGAGTCCCAGACAATTCTCTGGTCCTCAAACTTTTTAAATAGGGGGGCAGTTCACTGTCCTCAAGACTGCTGGAGGGCTGGACTATAGTAAAAACAAAAATTTTGTTTTGTGTGCCTTTAAATAAACTTCATAGCCCTGGGTGAGGGGGATAATCATCCTCAGCTGCCGCATCTGGCCCGCGGGCTGTAGTTTGAGGACCCCTGCCCAGGAATGTAAGGTGATAAACTGAAGAAAAAAGAGCTAATCATTAGTGGCAGGATTTCTCCACCAGGTCCAGTTGAAAAAAAAAATTTACATTGAAAATCAGAGTTATAAAAATTCTCCATAAATTTCCTGTTTAAAAAAAAAAAGTAAAGTAAGAGCTACTTTGGATAATAAACCACAGGACAAGCACTGAAGCAATCCATATGTGTATATGTGTGTGATGTATGTACTGTGGATTTGAAGTAAGGAAGTCTTGAATTGAATCTAATCTTGGATGTTAACTGTGTATCCATGGATGGCTCTTCAGTTTCCCCATTTTTTTTAAAAAAACGAGAGGGTTGTTGATCCCTCAGTTTCCTTCCCAATTTTAAATCCCAAGACTTTCCCCCATATCCTGCATGGAAGTCCATGGAAAGGACTATGTAATTTGCTTTATGGGAATCCCCAGCAGTTAGCACTATGTTTGGCATATATATATAAATAAAGCATTTATTAAGGCTTTAGTATTTATCATCACGTGTTCAGTCAATTGAGACCAAATGGAATACTCTGAGGATGTTTAGTTAATTATTGATTTAAAACTGCTGATGGGAAATTTGGTGATTTCCAAGGCTGGTTTTGCAATCAATACCCAGGGTATCTCCAGTGTGCCAACGATAGCCCAAAATCCATCAGGCAAAGCTTTTAGTTCCCTTTATGAAGTGAGTAGCAAGATGATTTTTTAAAATGCAAAATCTGGCACTTTTAGGAGAAGGAGGATTTTTTTTTTAAATCAAAAGCTAATGAATTTAAACTTCACTGGTCTAAAATGTCTCTGCAGAAATAACCTTGTCTATTAACCTTTCCCAACTGGAAAAAAAAAAGTTCATGAGAAAAGCTCAAGCAATAGGGGATTAGGGGAAGGAGAAGAGAAAGAGGAAAGAGAAGGTATAAATAATCAAAAGAAGATCTATGAAGAGGAACTGACTCTCTTCTCTTTTCTCTGGTCCCATGCTGAGATCAGGTGACTCCTTCTAGTTCCAAAAGGGGAATATCAAACAGAAAAAAGACTATGACTAAATAAACCAGGGGCCCAGGGTATGTGCCTCTAGAATTCATTCTAGGCTTCCCGGGGGTAGGGGAAGTAAGGAGATCAAAGAGGCACCCTGTCCTTTGTATTTATATAATCCTCTTGTTACTCAAGCAAACTCTATCCCTACAAGAATTAAATCTTATGGGGGAAGGAGGGTTGATTGATGGATGAGAGGAGTTTGTGGGGATATCCTGAAAGAGGGTTGCAAAAAGAAGCCTATACTAAAAGGTTTCCAAAGCTAGGATGAGGGTAAAATGACAGTGATGTTGTAAACATTTGGATGAGTTCATACTTAAGAGATGCTAAAGAGCTGCCTTCAAATCCTGCCAGTCATTCATTTACTGAATATAGATAGAATAAAGACCATACTGGGAGATCTCAGCACTGGGGAAGACAAAGCTAAGACAGAACATTTGTCCTGTACATTGTCCTGTAATTCCCAAATCTGGTTTTAGAATCAATATCCCCAGGGGATCTTCATTGAAACAAGAGTTTTCCAAAATCCTCAAGAGAAAAACTTTTGGTTCCTTTTAGGAAGCAGCTGGCTGGGTGATTTTTTTTTTAATGCAACATTCAACAATTATAAAGGAAAAATTCAAGTCCCCATTGGATATAGTATAAATAGAAGATTAGACACAAACACAATTGCAAATAATATCAATTATTTTACAGTGTCCTGGACAAGTGACCTGACATCCTGGTGCTTGCATCTGCAAATAAATGTGGAAATAAATAGGGAAGAATTGTACATGTTTACATATATTGGATTACTTGCTGTCTAGGGGAAGAAGGGAAGGGAAGGGAGGGAGAAAAATTTGGGGCACAAGGTTTTGCAGGGGTGAATGTTGAAAACTATGTTTGCATGTATTTTGAAAATTAAAAACTATTATTTAAAAAAAGATTTGTATATGCATATGTGTATTTCAAGACTAAAAGTTTCAGGAAAGATGCAAGTTTGCATTGGTAGAGGGTATTTTCTCACCTGAGAGTTCCTGATACCAGTGGAATTATAGGTTCAGACTCTATCCTTATACAGAATCACAAAATCATAAAATTTCAGATTTGGAAAGGATCTTGGAGATCGTCTATTCTAATCCCCAAAGTGAGAGCCACACAGGGTAAGTGACCAGAGTCGTGGAGGCAGTAAATGACGGAGGCAAAGTCCCTATATACCAAATGCCATGTTTTTTTTCATGATACAGTACTTCGTGACTTGACTGCAAAGCTTATTTCCATTACTCAAACACTGATTCAATAAAATCTCTATTTATAACTCACTGGAAGAATTTCAAGTAGTCTAGTACAGGTCTTTTTTGAGAAAGAGGGGAATTTCTAGAGTCCTCAGTCTAAGAATTACTATATAAGGTTTCCTCCCCCTCCCCCCCAGAGTGTCAAGAGAGAAAGGAAAGTTTTGTATGACCCCGATGTTCTGTTCAGTTCCTAAAATCAAAGTCATTTCCTGTTGGTGCTTCTCACTGAAACCCCCAGAGTAGAGAGCTTTGGGGGCCTGAATCAAACTTCTGCACAGCTGACCCTTCTTCATCTCCCCAGGTATGGTCTTTACCCTAACCTTAATTCTGCTCACTCAAGTGATTTTGGTCACAGGTTCCTCTATACCCAGACCTCTTACTCCCCAGGGTGAAGCACCGAAATCTGGGAAAGCCATATGTAACCCAAAGGCCTAGGAGGAACCCACCTCTGTAGGAAGTAAGTCAAGTGGTAGTTAAGATACCCAGCTGACACCCTCTCCCATCTCAAGCTTCAAGTCTATCTTTACAGTGTTTCTTCTCATAGTCAGGTGATATAATCACATATACATAGATATACACACCTACACATTTATATATGCTTATAGATAATCATATCTGTTAAGTGATATAAATTCACATATACACATGTATGTATATAGACTTATACATATATATGTATGTATTGTAATGGGTATATATGCATATATGTATGTATGTATATAAGGTACCAGCACAGCATGTTCTCAAATAAAAGTCCCATTTTCCTTACTAAGAATAAAGGAGACAAACCTTTTGTTAACTGGAAATTACTTTATAAATTATGTATAGAAGAATTCTTAGTTTCACATATAATCCTCCTTCATCCATTCTGTTCTAACATGCATATGAAAATGTTCATTTTTTTGCTGTTGAATTCAGAATGTTTTAAAAATGGAAAGAAAATTAAGATGAAGCTAATGATTTTTTAAAATCAATTACAGTATGCTAGCTTAGTTTGACAATGGTCTTTCAGAGCTGCTTTTAGCACAGTAGCTCGGGTATACTTCTTACATTCCCATGGTTTCTAAAAACCAAAGCCCAACAGAGCTTTTGGAATTGGAACCTCATTCGGTGGACTGTCCATTGTTCACATTGTCCCTTTGATGCTAACTGGGTCTAATACCAGTTTCTTCTACCCTGCCTTACAGAACTGGTTCATGTCAGGAGGTAATAGATCATATATAACACTTAAAAATAAATGCCTTTGTTATCTGGTCACCTCCCAGGACAAATCCTCCAAATGAGGTCAAGACTGTGCACCCAGGTCTGTTGCCTTTAGGTAAGGAAGAGACAGTTTTTGTTTCTTCCCCTCCCTATGAGAGGAATCCAGCAAACTCAGGAAAAGGGTTACAAAAGCAGCAGATGTGTGGGAGTTTTACAAGGTAAGAATCACATACTGTTGATTTAGGGCTGGACTGAACTCAAGATGTCATCATGGCCAAACCCTTCATTTCACAGAGGAAAACCAGTCCCAATGGGAGGAAGTAATTTCTCGCAAACCACCCAAGGGAGCAATCCATAGAACAAACACTTAAATACTGATCCATCTTTCTAACCTTGCGGCACTCCCCTCGACAAACACTCTGGGCCAGTCAAACTGGCTTTTTCGTTGTCCTTCAAACAAAATATGCCATCACTCAAATTTTTTTTTTTAAAGTAAGTGCTTTTTTTTTAAATATCCTTTGTGAGTTTTTCTCATTAAAATTCTCTCCTCTTCTCTTCCCCAAGAGTCATCCTGTATTATAAATAACATGTTTTAAGACACACACAAAAAAAGGGAAATCAGGATTCAATAATTTAAAAAATTCTGTGGTGATATACCACGCCTGGAAGAATGCAGTGGAGATTTTTTTTTTTCATAGCTCTTCTTTGAAGTTAACTTGTTTCTTGTAATTTCACAACATTCACTTCTAATTTGGGGTGGCAGGTCTTTCCATTTACTCTGTTGTATGGTCATGCTGCATAGTATTTTCTTGGCTCTACTTATTCAGTTCATGAAAATCATTGCAAGATTCTCTGTATTTCTCATATTACTTATTTCTTCTTAAACACAGTGACATTTCATTTCATCTGTTATGTCACAATTTGCCCAATAATGGGCTCTGGCTGTCCCTGTGTCCGGAATGCCCTCCCCTTCTCACTTTCATCTCTCAGAATTCTTAAATTTCCTTCAAGGCTCAGCTTTCCTGATATGTCCATCTATTAGTGCCTTCCCTCCAAAATCATCTTGTATATTCAGTATATCCTTTCATTGGAACACATTTCTCTGATCATTATTCTTGCATCTATTCAATATATCCTTCCATTGGAACACATTTCTTTGATTATTGTTAGCAAAGGGGAAGATAGAATCTATCAGTCTAACCACGTATCAAGTGTGATCACCTCACTGTTCCCTTCAAATCACAGAATCTCAGAATTGGACAGAACCTTAGGAGCCATCTGGTTCAATCTTACAGGGATGTTCTTGATAAGATACTCAAGAAATGTTTATCCAGTCTTGGCATGTATCCAATCTTCCCATGAGGGAGAGCCTCATTCCCCTTGGGAATAGCATCTATTTTTTAGAAAGATTTTTCTTTCATAACCTATTCTCTTCCTGCCTTTCTAGCCTTTTTACATCTTGCTCCCTTCAGTGTACAGTGACTCTGGACTCTTTGCTGTTCCTCATACAAAACCCTCCTTTTTCCTGATTCCCAACATTTTTTTTGGCTGTACCCCAAACCTGCCATTTTCTTCTTCCTTACTTCTACCTCCCTGGATGTCTTCAGTTCTCAACTAAAATTCCACTTTCTGCAAAAAGCCTTTCCTGGCTCTCTTTAAAGTTAGTGCCTCTCCTCTGTTGATTTTCTCTAATTTATTTTACACACATATATATATATATATATATATATATATATATAACTGCAAGGTTAAAAAGATGGATCAGAGTTTAAATGTTTGTTCTATGGATTGCTCCCTTGGTGGTTTGGGAGAAATTATTTCCTCCCACTGGGACTGGTTTTCCTCCATTAATTTTAATTTTATATATATAGTTTATATATGGTTATTTGCATGCTTTTCCCCTCATTAGATTGTGATGTCCTCAAGATCAGGGATTCTTTTTGCGCTTGCTTTTATCCCTAGAACTTAGCACATAGTAGGTGCTTAATAATTCTTGTGGATTTGACTTCTCATCAAGCCAAAATGTGTCTCTATGCAAATTCTGCCTGTTTCTCATAACTGTTGCCAAGCTTTGCATAGCTCATCCCTCATTTACATCCAGTTTAGATTTATAATCTATAACTGCTTCTGCAGGGATTCATTCTTGGAATGAAAACACAAAACAAAACACCACATTGTTCTCCCTCTACTGTTTCTATACATACTCAGTAGAGAATCTATAAAAACTATAGTACTTGTGTGCATTCACAAAGGGGTACCAAAGCTACCTTTGTCTTGAGGCCTCAAAGGTCCTTCCAGCTCCAAATCCCAACATTATGGGATCCAATCTCAGTGCCATCAGGCTGATTTAGAGCTAGGAGTATCCTTAGAATGGACTGAACCCGACTCTATAATTTTACAGATAAGGGAATTAAGGCCTAGAGAAATTAAATGACATGCCCATTGTCACAGAGCTAGTAAATGTCTACACTGGCTGACAGGGCCCCCTGAGGCTGGGATTGATAGGGGTTTTATGAATTCTAGGCAAAGCTGATGTATAAGTACAAAATTCAAAACACAATATTCACTCTCAACTTCAGCAAGCAGAAAGGGAGGGTGTTTCATTTCCAATCCTTCATCTGACTTCTGAAATGCATTATGCAAGACTGCTTCTGAATCAGGAGTTAATCTTGCACATTTGAAGGTCAGTGAGTAGGAGATCTGACTCTTCTTTTTCTACATATTAATGCAATGACATGTAATGTAGGCAATATGGCCAAATTTTAGTTCTCCAACACCTCAAATTACTATAATTTCATCAGTGTGGGACAGCCTGAAGATCCCAACCCATCATGAGCTTATCAGATGGTCTTGAAGAGTTGTCAGAGGGAAAAAAAAAAACTCATCCCCTTGCAATGGTGATGAAATTTTCTGTACCTAGTAGGTTGGTCCTCAAACAGCAGAAACACAGCCCACTGGGTCTCTAACCATGACATTTTCGATTTTGCTGGACCTGTCAAAGCTTAAACACCACTGGCATCTCCATACCACAAGACATCGGAATAGAACGTCAGGCAGCACAGAGGCTAGATTGAGGGACTAAAGTCAGGAAGATCTGACTTAAATCCTTCCTCAGATACTTACTGGCTTTATAAGCCTAACTTAAGGTAATCACTGAACCCCTCTTAGTTTCATTTTCCTCATCTGTAAAGTGGGGACAGTAATAGCTGTTGTGAAGCCCAAGCAAAGGGCTTTGGAAACCTTAAAAGTGTTATATACATATTCATGGTAGTTATTCTTATTTTTATTATTCAGTGAAGGATATATAAAAATATAGATGCCAATATAAATAAAATATCTTTTATATAAAAATATAAATGCTGGCATAAAAATATAGGATCCAATAATCCATCAGATCCATGACATCCCCAATATAAATAATTCTTTCAATAATATAGAATGCAGTCCATCCATACCTGCCTGTCCATTCCATGTGACCCTCATCCAGGTCTTCCTAGAAATCCCCGTAAGTCATGTGGAAACAAAGCATGTAGATAACAACATGGCTTGGAGATTACCCTGCACTCAAGAGGATGGGAAGATTAATTTGATGGGTTTATATAGACTCCTTCTTGAAAGTAAAGACAGATTCATCTTATTCATCAAACTGATCAAGTCACAAGCACTAATTAACCATTCAATCTATGCTAATCATGGTGCTATATCCTGGGAATACAAAGTCCAAAATGAAATAGACTCTGCTTTCAAGGAGTTTATAATTTAAAGGGAGAAACATGCATATATGTTAACAAACTAACATACATTTATTTGACTCCTCTGTATCAGACATTTTGAGTACAAAGACAAAAGTAAACAGTCTCTGCCCTTAAGTAACTTACAATCTATGATAAACACAACATCGATGTCTCCCAAATGAGAATCTTTCCAAATTATCCTCTAAAACTGAGCCACCAGGATCATACATCATAGATTTTAGACCTGAAAGGGGTCTTAGAACCAAGTGATTCCTACAGCCTTATTTTAGAGGTAAAGAAACTGCCAGCTGGGTAGCTCAGTGGATAGAGTGCCTGCAGTCAGGAAGCCTTATCTCAACCCAAATTCAAGTCTTATCTCAGATACACTTAGCTGTATGAACCTGGACAAGTCATTTAATCCTGTCTGCCTCAGTTTCTTCATCTATAAAATGAGAAGGAAATGGCAAAACACTCCAGGATCTCTGTCAAGAAAACCCCAAGAGGAGTCATGAAGAGTGGGACATAGATGAAAACAAAAAAAGACTAAACAAAAAGAAATTAAGAAAGAGAGTGTGCCGCTGGTGAGAGTCTGAAGTGTATTTGAAGTCAGGTCTTCCCGATTCTGAAGCTAACTCCCTTTCTATTATATCATGCTGCTGAATTTGCACCAATTCCAAAGACCTGCCATACTGGGATTGAAGCCACCACCACCCCTTTTTTACAAGTAAAATGAAAGGGGCGTGAGAAATATATCCAAAGAGAAGGAAAAGGGGAATTAACTGCTTACTCCTAACAGCAAAAACTATGCTCCCTTGGTCTAACACAATGATGGGAGTGGTTGGCACATATACCCAATGCCCAGAAAGAGCATTTTCTTCTAGAATGCAGATGTTTTTGCTTCAATTAATATGCATCTGCACAACCAACAATCTAACATATTCAGTCAAAACCTCAAGTAACTTCTTACCATGTGATCTAATTAACCTGTCAAAAATCTCATGCCCATCTCTTATCCTATTTTGTATAATAATTATTCATCCATGGGTCCTTCCCCCTTCAGAAGAGCCCCAGACATTGCCTCAGTTTAGATGAGGTCTCACTCATCCCATAGGCTGGCAAGGACCTTGCCTTCTTTCAAGTTACTCTCCTTTACGCACCACCCAGAGGAATAAAAATTGTAATTGTTCAACCATTTCCAATTCTTCATAATACTGTGGACCATATTATCTATGGGATTTTTGGGGGCAAAGACACTGGAATAATTTGGCACTTCCTTCTCTCATAGAGTTAGGCAGACAGAAGTCAAGCGTCACGGGGCTAGTAAGTGTCTGAAGTCGGACTTGAACTCAGGACTTCTTGACTCCACACCACATCCAGTGCTCTATTCACTGAATTACCTTATTGCTTCCTCAAAGAGAAAATACATGATGAAAAAACCCACTATTGTTTATTTAGTATTCTAAATGGATCTGTGAACTTACTCAAAAGCAACTCATCCAGGGGACTGACCTAATGTGCAGGGGTCCTCCAGTTTCTCTTAACATTATAGGATACAAGTAAGTATCTGGTGGTCAGCACATGGTTAGTCCATCTTCTCTTCCTATATTAGGACATCTATTATTCCTAGATTTTTTTTAAGCTCCTCATTGTTCTATGAAGAATTTTACCCAAGAATTTGCCTTCAGCAAATTGCACAGGACCTTTCATGATACTACTCCGCCCACCCCTCCAAAAAAAGGTCTCGAAGTGTCACCCTAATTTAATACCAACATTCTACCCCTTACTACCTATGTGACTCCAAATAGGTCAGCTTACTTCTCAATTACCTGTACAACTAGAGAGTTGGACTCGCTCTCTGAAGAACCTCTCAGAAAGAAAGTCAATGAATTCTACCCTAACTTTATTGAGGTTTTTTCAAACTCAAACACACACACATTAGAGACAGAGAGACAGAGAATGAAAGACACAGAGAGAATATCATGTTCTCCTCCCCAAGAACCATCTAGCCTTCCTGTAATTAACCATTAATTCCACGTCCCAAGAGTAGACTACAGAGCCCCACCCTAGAGAACTCGTCTTATTCCTGTCCCACCCCAGCTGGAAATCCCAATCCAAGAAAAGCAAACATGCATTTTTAAAATTCTTGCCCAGTTCTGGTATCCATTCTTAAATCTTTCTAGGAAAAAAAAATCCACAACCTCAGACGTCTTCCAAATTTTGCCATCCTTCCTCAAAAGGAAGTGTCTGGAATCAACTTCTCAGAGATCAAATAGTTTAAGTAACTCTTTCTAAGATATTAAGGTATAAGGTATAAAGATGTGGCTGATCTTCTGGGTAGAGGGAGCTTCCTCCTTGGGAGTTCTCAATATAAATAACCCAGATGCCTCTCTTCCCCCCTCCCAAAAAAAATGTGTAAAAAGGGAAGGAAAAAAGGAGGAAGAGGAGAAGGAAAAGGAAGAAATGGGACATTTATGTCCAGAGGGGAAGAAAGAAGATTGTCATTGGCCAATCAAGATAAAGGGACTTGCCCAAAGTTATATGGAGATTTAAATCCAAGTCCATAGATTCTTGAGATAGCCCCTCTTTCTACTGTACAATGCTGTCTCCCTTAGTAAGATCATATATGGTCTTAAGACTTAAGACCTCTTCCTTGGTTCATAAATCAGCCCTAAAATGGACAGATCTAAAGCTTTTTTTTTTTTAAACCCACCGGTCCCATATAACTTCCTAATAAGGCAGGATAACCTTTACTTGAATGTTTTGGCAGTCCCAATTTTGGGATCCTTCCAATTCACTACACTCAAGAGCATAATTCTCTTCTCAAGTACTTCCTTTTCCTTTTTTTTTTTTTTTTTTTTTTTTTTTCTATTTCAACATTTCCCCATGGTAAACAGAGACCTTTAGATTTATTCCCAATTTATTCATTCATTTCTTGGTTTTTCCAGCAGGGTCCCGGGGACAGTCATTCACAGGCAACCTTTCCACCTGTTGGGGTCAATAGAAAGCTCTGGGAGCAATTCTGTGTTCCATCACCCAAGCAAAGGAAAGTGATGGCCCTTTCTTCCACTCCCCCAATCTTCAAAACATTTTCCTCAAGGATGCCTTTTGGCACCTCTTTCAATCCTTCTTAACCTTTGAAGTGGCCCAGCAGGGAAGAGGTAGAATAACAAAGGAAGAAAGAACGGATGTTAGAGACCCTAGTTTTCTTTTTCAGGAGTCTGTCTTTACCCCTGGGCAATTTAGAGAAGTCAGTTCAAGCTTCCCAAATCAGCTTTTAAATTTCAAGAACCATGGGCCATCTGAGTTGTATTAAACTTCATTCTAAAGCAGCAAGCAAAATTCTTGTCGATTATGAGCTGCTCAGGGAGAAAATTCAAGAGATATTTCAAAGGTGGGAATGAAAAGATTTGTTAAGAAATGCAATGTGCAGGTAATAGAAGAGGCAAAGATGATAATGTTTCAGTGACTAAAAGGATGGTGGTATCCTCAATAGTAATAGAGAAGTTTAGAAATGAAGAGAAAGGGAAGAATTCATTCTGTTTTGGACACACCCTATAGGACATCCAGTTTGAGATGTGTCCCAAAGGCAGTTTATATTTTGTAAATAATTGGGATTAAGTGACTTGCCCAGATTCACACAGCTAGAAAGTATTTGAGGAAGCATTTGAACTCAAGTCTTCCTAACTTCAGAACCAGTACTCTATGTACTCGTTGTCCCTAGACTAATATATATATATATATATATATATATATATATATATATAGGTATATGTTGTTAATCTCCCCTGGTTTCCCAAGAAGACAATCTCTCTAGACGTATATGAACTGCTACAATGTACAAAGTATACAGAACCAGGAAACAATATGTACAAAAAATGGTGACAATATAAATGAAACAAACTACCAAAATAAGAGATACAAAAAAGGCTCTCCCTCCTTTCTTTGCAGAAGAGTTCACCACTTTTTCAATTTGTTGACTAGTCTATCGAACTGCTTTTTTCCTACTTTTTTCTACTTTCTTATATAGGATGTCTCTCCAAGGGTTATCCAGATACTTTGGGAAGTGTAGGTGACATAAAAACAAAAGACAATGAAAATTCCCAAGGACTGGCTTTTGGTTTGTCTTTATATTTTCAGTCTCTGATATTTAGATACTTAACAAATGTTTGTGAAAATAAATAAAGGCACGACATAGTAAAGCAGAAATGACAACCTGCAATTCTACAGCAATTCATAGTTTGCTTTTACTGTATTTATAGCAAGACTACTATGACTGTGACTCAGTTATTCTGGGTATATGTCTATTCTTGATTAATAAGTACACTAATGAGGAATTACACAGAAGTAGTGTGAAGGATATCTTAGAAATTATATGACAAGAAAAAAAGTCAAGAACCATGGGAAACAAACTTTAATATCTTTGTAAGGGCAGTTAGATAATATGGTAGATATAATGTGAGGCTTGGAGTCAGAAAGACCCATCTTTGTGAGTTCAAATACAGTCTCTGACACTGACTAGCAAGTCACTTAACTCTGTTCTCAATTTCCTTATCTATAAATGAGCTGGAGAAGCAAATGGCAAACCACTCCAGGTTTCTCAACAAAACAAAGAGCTGGACACGACTGAACAATAATGCTTAGAGACCTAAAGGATGGCTCTTAGAACATTGGGAAGTCTCCACAGTGAGGATATAAAAGAAAATTATATACAATGGACAAGTATGGATAGGGTAAGACCTATTTATTTGGAAAAGTCAGCAAAGAAATCATACATTTGCGAGCTATTATTAAGATTTACAAAGAATTTATGTTGCTATTGCAAGATAAATACTTTTATGGTAAATGGATTTTTAAAAAAAGCCAACAGATCAAATCACAGAAAATAATTTTATCCCTTCAGTTGGCCACTCTTGGATTATAGGATTTTGTTTTTCAGATTTTTCAGCTCCTGAAGAGGAAGTGTGTGTGTGTGTGTGCATACACGCGCCAGCAATGTGCTCATTTGTTTTACTTCATTGTATTTATTGTTAGTGGAGAGTTTAAAGAATGTGGGTCAAAGGTAGAAATTCACTGGAAAGGGCAGTAGTCCACAAAAGAAAATCAATGAAATCATTATTTAAAATTATTTATATAGCATTTTATATTCTCCTAGTTATCTCTAAAAACAATTTAAGATGTGTTTTTTTTTTAATTTTGAGTTCCAAATTCCCTGTCTCCTCATTAAGAAGGCAAGCCATTTGATATAGATTGTATATATGTACATAAAATCATTTTAAAAAAAAATGTTTTGTGGGCAGAAGTTGACTGTCAACCCTCCAAACACTTCTTCATCTGAAAATGGATGACCTTGACTAGGATTTACTTATTATTATTTTAAACCAAGTATGAAAATAAGAGGGGTAAAATGATGATGCTTGTCTGTCCCTACAATGGCTCACTAAAATTCATTCTACCATTTTTTATAATAGAAAAGAAATGAAAACAAAACAAATGTTCATTGGTTGACTGGAGAAGAATGCTACAAATAATAATCACATATATGTAAGGGAATATTACTGTGCCATAAAAAAATTACTAAAACAGTGGGGAAGGAAGAGGACAGAAGGGAAGGCAGATTTGGGGAGGAGGTATTAAAAAGCAAAACACTTTTGAGAAGGGACAGGGTGAAAGGAGAGAAAGAATAGAATAAATGGGGAGGGAGAGGTAGTTAGCATTAGCAATGGTGAAAACATTTTTGAAGCAAATTTCTCTGGTAAAAGGCCTCGTTTCTCAAACATATAGAGAAATAAGTCAAATTTATAAAAATAAGAGCCATTCCCCAAGTGAGAAAGGATCAAAAGATATAACAATTTTCAGATAAAGTAATCAAAGCTATCTATAGCCATCTGAAAAAAATGCTCTAAATAATTATTCATTGGAAAAATGAAAATTAAAACAATTTTGAAGTATTACCTCACACCTATTAGATTGGGTAATAGGACAGAAAAGGAAAATGACAAATAGTAAAAGGGGTTCTAAAATGAAACATTAATGCATTGTTGGTGGAATTGTGAACTCTTTCAACCATTCTGTAGAGCAATATGGAACTTTGCTCAATGGGCTACAAAATCATGTATAATCTTTAACCTAGTAATATCACTATGAGGTCTGCATCTCAAAAGAGATTTTTTAAAAAGGAAAAGAACCTGTAAGAACAAAAATATTACTTACTTTCTAGAGGCAAAGAATTAGACACTGAGGGGATGCCTATCAATTGGAGAATGGCTGAACAAATTTTGTTATGTGATCATGATGAAATATTATTGTGCTATAAGAAATGATAAGCAGGATATTTTCCAGAAACCCTGGGTTGTTCTGTTGTTTGTCTATGTTTTCTTTCACAATATGACTTATTATGAAAATGTTTTGCATGGCTTCACATATGTGACATAACATATTGCTTGCCTTCTAGATGAGGGGAGATAGGAATAAAATAAAGGAGAGAATATGGAAATCAAAGTTTAAAAAAAAGTTAAAAATGTTAAAAAAAAAATGTTACATGTAACTGGAGGAAAAATAAAAATACAAAATAAATGAGGAAAAAAATTAATACAGAATACAAACCAAGCTCCAAAGGTTATTTTTATGGATATCTCTTTATTAGTGATTATACATACCCTGTGTGAATTCAGAGGGTAGGAGTGGAAGAGGAGAAAAATCTGGGCTTCACAGTCTTTTGGGGTTCTCCTAACTTGAGAAAGAAGTTCTTATGGCCAATCTCTGTAAGCCATTGCAAAGAGAAATATTCTGGGAAAAGGCCAACTTGAGAGAAACTGGAAGTCACTATCATTCCCTATTCCTAGTTCCCCATATTAGAAATTTTAGGAATTATTCTTCTTTGGATGAAATACAGGACATCTCTCTTAGTCAAGTTGACTTCCCTTACTTCCAAAGAGAGAGAACTCATTTAATCTATGTAATCTGGTACATGTTGTTATTTTGTTTTTGTGAACTTGGATAAACAGGTTTTCTTGCTATTTGCTATGTGAGTTCCTTTATCTGGTGAGGAAAGATTCAAGCCTTGGGGCCTTTTCTCTCCATTAATAAAGAGTAGGAATTTTGAATGAGTCTTAATGTACAGTTTTCCCCTAAACTAGTAATATTTAAAGGTGCAGATAGATATACTTTTAGGTTAGTACCCTTTCTCTTTGAGAAGAGCAGAGTAGCCAAGCTTCTGGTCCCTATCTCCTACTTTCTTTCCTGGTAGGAATTAAATTCTCTCCTGGAAGAAGTCGGGGAGAGGAGACAGTTGAGATGTCCATTCTGTTCTCCCTTGGAGTCATAGAAACAGGTACGCATAAGAAGAGAAGCATGGAAGGATTTATGTGACTTGATTCAAAATGAAGTAATTGTAACCAGGAAAAACAACATGCACAGTGAATATAACAATGTAAATGGAAAGAAGAAAAACAACAAAAATCCAAATTAAATGAAAAATTCAACTGAAATTACATTGACCAACTATGTCCCCCAAAAAAAGATATGGAAAAAGGGAGAAACACCTGCTTCTCCCCCTCTGTAGAACTGGGACTATAGTTTGGAACACAGAAGATTTTTTTTAACTCTTTCTTTTTCTCTATGTCATTCTTTTTTTCCCCCTGTTTAAAAAATTAAAGCTTTTTACTATCATGCATGGATAATTTTTCAACATTGACCTTTACAAAACCTTGTGCTCCAAAATTTCTCCTCCTTCCTCCCATTTCCTCCCCTAGATAGCAAGTAATCTATGTTAAACATGTTAAAATATGTTAAATCCAATATATGCATACATATTTGTAGAATAATCTTGCTGCACAAGAAAAGTCAAATCAAACCTATGTCATTCTTTGTGATAAAAGATGGGTCTCTCTAAGAGGGATATTACAGGAAAAGTGGTGGTGGTAGTGGTGATTTTTAGTTGTGTCCAATTTTCTTTGACCCCATTTGGGATTTTCTTGGCAAAGATATTGGAATAATTTGCTATTTTCTTCTCTGGCTCATTTTTACAGATGAGGAAACGCAGGCAAATAAGATATAAAGTGACTTGCCCAGGGTCATATAGCTAGATTGATGAGTCTTCCTGATTTCAAGCCTGTCACTCTATTCTCTATGCCATTTAGCTTCCCCCAGGAAATGTATATATCACACCACACACACCCCCCAACACACACATAAAGATTTATTTTTTTAAAAAATTTACCCTGCCTTCAACTGCCAAAAATCACGCAAATATTTCTGGTTGTGATTTATAAGTTGAGACACATCACTGAGTAGTTTAATGACTACCCCTACAACAAAATAAATATAGCAACTTAAAGTAGGTGAGATTTGACATAGAATCAGTATGTGGAAAAGTTTTCATGATGGTTAAACTCGAGGATCAGGAAGATAAGGTTTTGCTGAAAATATCCAATCAGAAGTAGAAAATGGGAACCATGGCAAAGATCCAAAACAGTCCAGAGATTCAAGGAAGGAACCCCTACCAGAGCTTCTTCCTGCACTGACAAGTAGGTAATTTACTTGGCCAGGGGACAGAACCCAATGTCTTGACCTCTGCTGGTAATAACTTGTTCCCTGAGTGAGGGACGCACAGATAGTGATCCTGCCCATTGCAGTACAATTTGTTCTACTTTTCTAATCAAACTGAATCTATACATTTTTTTTCACATTGAAAAAATACAATAATCCTAATATAGCAAGAATCAATTGTTCAGTGTGAAGTACCATTCAAACTGAAGACTGGCACTTCAATTTGAGGAAACAGACACAGAAATGTTTAGAAAGTGCTGAACTTGGAATCAACAGCCCTGGGTTGAATTTCTGCTTCTCACACCTATTGGCTGTGTGATGCAAGGCTAGTCACCTCCCTCTCAGGCCCCAAGCAATTCTCCAAGACTAGAAATTAGAACAGGTGTGTCTATCTGTATTAAGGCAGTTGAGTGGCTGGAGTCAGAAAGACTCATCTTCCCGAGTACAAATCTGGCCTCAGACAAATCCTGTTTGCCTCAGTTTCCCCATCTGTAAAATGAGCTGGAGAAGAAAATGGCAAAGCTTTTCAGTATCTTTGCCAAGAAAACCTCAAACGGGGTCACGAAGGGTCAGATATGATAGAACAATAATTATCTGCAATGGCAGAGGTGATTTTTCACCAAAACTAACTAACAATCATGAAATCAACAATCTGACCAAAATAAATTAAATCTCACATTACTCATTATTATCAAAGAGAAATAATTTCCAAGCCAGTCAATAAGCCTGACTACTAATTTAAAAAGCTCAAAGTACAACTAATCTTCAGAATTAAATCAAAGAGACAGAACTATTCAAGGAACAGAAAGAGAGATTTGGAAGGATTTCAGAACTGTAGTGAATCATAATGAATTTGCTATTAAAGAAGCACACACTCCACCAACCTTCTGAATATGCAGGTTCAAGTCCTTGCATACACACACATAACACAGACACACACACACACCCCTTTATAAATTAACATGCTTTCTTGGAACATAACTATATACGTTGACAGTCAGATTTTGATCCCTGAATAAACTGTCTGCAACCTATATTTATTTTCCCCTTCATAGATCATATATTTAATGGTAGAAAGGTCATTAAAGATCACCTGTTCCAATCCTTTCCTTACACTCAGTGAGGAAACTGCAACAAAAAAAGCAGAACTTTAAATCATCATAATTATAATGAACAAATACATTTTCATAATGAATGAGCATATTCACTTCTGCCCACAGTTCAATTATGTAAACAGAGTGATTCAATCCTCTAGGTTTTATAAAACCAAGAGAATATAAATAGACCTTTTGAGAAAAATAATAATTCAGTCATTTTCAGTTCCCAGAAGTAATAGTTTAAAAATGTGAATCAGGGTAAAACTCAAATGCCTCAACAATAGTTAAAGAACATGATGATAAAAATGATTATGGTAGGCACAGAGACAAAACTAAAGTGGTTACCTGACCCTGAAGAGCTAGCAAATGATTTCTTCAAAGATAAGAAGTTTATAAATATTAAATGTTCTTCACAATTATTTATATTTCCTTTGGTAGCCCTTGTAAAAAGCCAGAGAGTTAGGGCTGGAGACCAGAAATTGAGGATTAAAATATTTAACCTTATACAGTGCCCAATTAAAAGACAAGCCAGAAAAAGGTGAAAATTTAATGCCTTCATCTGTTTCAATGATAGTGCCTCTTTTCAATCTTACAGCATTCAAAAATTGGTTAAATATTTCTAGAAGAGCCAAAAACCTATCTCCAACCTAAATTTGGAGGCAAAGATGCCAAATAACACAACAATCCTTCTTTCCACCTACACTCCTTCTTTAGGCAAACAATAACTATATTAATTCCTCAATTCCAATTATCTTCCACTTTCTCAGGACTCTAGAAAACCAGTTTTTCCTTCCACTGATACTTCTAGGTTCAAGAGTATCAGCCATTGGACTAAGTGGTCCAGTCTATTTTCTCAAGTCTAAGCAAAGGAACAGAATAAGTCAAATCAGAAAAATAATCAGTTAGAAAGCCCATTTAAGCTGGACAGTCACACTCTAAGTCTTCGATTGTTGTCCTCTTGAAGAAGCTTAAGTGGATATTCCTGCTCTTCAGAGCTCTCATACCTGCTGCTCACACCAACACCACATTCACTACAAAAACTGCCCATTAAGGATGATCACCCATGCTTCATGTCCCAAATTCCAAAGATACCAGAAAAAGAAGTAATCTAAATGACTCTGATTAGGTGAATAATTTCTAATCAGTCATTTAGATTATTAGCCGTTTTTGACAAGTATACCAGGTCTTTTAAGGAAACTGGACCATTTAAGCTGAGAAATGAAATTACCAATAAATGCACTTTAGTATAATGATTTCAGCAAAAAGACTCAAGTGAAACCAGATATTCAGAAAAAATAATGCACAAAACACCCACAAGAGAACCACACAATCCTAGACTTTAAAGAGCTCTCACATTATCAAACCAAAATGAGCACCTGAATAAGAGTCTACACCAAACACCAACTCCTTTGACCTCTCTAGGCCTCAGTCTCTTACTCTGTAAAAGTTAGATTATTGTTAAGTCATTTTTAAATTGTGTTCGAATCCCTCTGATCCTATTTGGGTTTTGCTAGCAGAAATAGTGATTTACCATTTGCACACCTCCAGATCATTTTGCAGATGAGAAGTTTATGCATATAGGATTAACTGATTTGCTCAGGATCATTGTTTGTTGTTGTTACTGTTGGTCCTTCCTTCTGGAAGAGAACCAATGACATCAGGAAAGTGATGTCTTGACATTCAAGTGATTTGGATTTAAGTGAGACAAGGCTGTGCAAAGTCACCAGTTTCACTCCTCCAGATCTATCTGGATCCAGTGGCAAGACATAGATCAGGAGGACTGCAAATGGCAGTGGGAGACCTTGACTTTTTTTAGCTAAGGTCTTTCTCAAACCTCATTTCATTTCATACCCATTCAGTGATTAGGCTAGATAAAAAAAAATGAGGCAAAAGATGATGTCTTTTACCCATTCAAACAGCTACTAAGTGTCTAAGACCAGATCTGAACTCAAGAGGATGAGTCTTCCTGACTCCAGACCTCAAACTGCCACGTTGCTCCCTTCAAGACCTAGCAAATAAGGATAAGGGATAAACCTGTTTTTTCAGTTTTTCCTTAAATTTTTTGTGTTCTATAGATAATATCATTTAGATTAGGCTGTCTTTCATGGAGCTAGACATATAATCTGATTTCTTACTGACTGATACATAACCTCTCAAAATGACATAATTCCTTACTGGTCATGGTGAAGGAGCATTGAAAAAGTTCTGACTTGTCAAAAGGAGCTTGACATCTGGTATCTACAAGAAGAAAGAAAGATGGAATCAGGTCTCTTTTGAGTGTTTTACTTTTTGGGATTCTGCCAATATTTGCTCTTCCTTATACTTCTAGTAAGGAATTTTCTAGTAAAGTATTTCCCCCCAGTCCCCAAGTGATAATGGGTAGCTACAAGGATTTGGCAGTAAGACTATGTACTTGCCTAATTGAGCCTGGGTCCCTGGCCACAGACACTTCAGGTTTTTTTGTTTTCTCTAATCCTGAGAAATTAATGTTTCTAGTTCTGGAAGTAACTGAGTTTTCAGGTCATGATTTCCTTAGGTTCTGAGGTTAGCTGTCCAGTTAGATTCATGTCTTTTGAGTTCCTTTGCATTTTAAAAAGTTTCTGTAATGTTGGGAAAAAAACTAAATTAAACCTGATAATGCATTTTGAGGAACTGGTTAATCCAGAACTTTAACTAAATTCTTGTTTCAGAGATTTCCTCAAAGTCGCTCCACTACATTTATAATTTGGTTTGTACAGTTGGGGAGGAGTGCAGAATAGACAGGGAAGTCATGAAAGCAGAAATATTTGACCTTGACAGTGCCCAGTTGAAAGAAATAAATCAAATAAAATAACACTGAATTTTCAGACAAGAGCATCACCATCTGGAGGATTCTGGCCTAGAATAACCAAAAAGGAAATCCTGAGCCCTGGGTCCTAAATAAGTACCAAATAACCTATTCAATCATCCCCAAAAGTTGTCTTCACAACAATCAATCAGCATTTATTAAGCACCTATTATGTGTCAGACTTCTTAGTTCAGACTATGAGTGTGATAAGTTATTGTTTTATAGGGTTTTTTTTAAAATATTCATGTCTTTTGAGTTCCTTTGCATTTTAAGAAGTTTCTGTAATGCTGGGGGGAAAAAACTAAATTAAATCTGATATTCATAATGCATTTTGAGGAACTGGTTAATCCAGAACTTTAACTAAATTCTTGTTTCAGAGATTTCCTCAAAGTCGCTCCACTACATTTATAATGTGGTTTGTACACTTGGGGAGGAGTGCAGAATAGACAGGGAAGTCATGAGAGCAGAAATATTTGACCTTGACAGTGCCCAATTGAAATTGCAGGCAGAAGTGGGTAAAAGTTCAATGACCTTGTTTGAAAGTAGATGATGTCAGCAAAACAAACAGATGGAAAGTCACTTTCAAAAGAACGGAAAATTGCTTTCCAAGCTGGGATGGTTTTTCTGGTAGGCAAAATGTCAAAATAAGATAGCTTTTTTCTCCCTCTTTAAGTAAACAATGATAGAGTCCCAGAATTAAGCAATTGTTGCTGCAGGTACTAAAAGAAAGATGAGGTCACATATTCCTTTAATTCAAAGAGGCACCCCAGAGGCCCCATACCAAGTTTATGCTGCATGTGTGCTCTGGGGAACATAAAGTTCTTGCCAAACAATGCATGGGAGCACACATACACACACACACACACACACTAACTACTTACATGCCAAGTTACTAACTATAGCACTGAATTTACATTAGCATATCACATGGATATGATTCTACCCAAAGGAAAACTAGCATGACATTAATGAAAATTCCAACAGACAAGACAAGAACTGCTTCTAATCCCAGTTTTTGAAATGTCTGTCCATTCACAGGAGCAACTTAACAAAAAGATTTTTTAAAAGGGTAAATCCAATAATAACTTTTCTTTTTTCCTCTATTATTTTATTAAAGTTTTTTTTAAACATATGCATGGATAATTCTTCAACATTAACCCTTGCAGGAGATACTAAAGAAGGGAAAGGGACCAGTATGTGCCAAAATGTTTGTGGCAGCCCTGTTTGTAGTGGCTAGAAGCTGGAAACTGAGTGGATGCCCATCATTTGGAGAATGGTTGGGTAAATTGTGGTATATGAATGTTATGGAATATTATTGTTCTGTAAGAAATGACCAGCAAGATGAATACAGAGAAGCTTGGAGAGAATTACATGAACTGATGCTAAGTGAAATGAGCAGAACCAAGAGATCATTATATATGTCAACAACGATACTGTATGAAGATGTAATCTGATGCAAGTGGATTTCTTGGACAAAGAGACCTAATTCAGTTTCAATTGATCAATGATGGACAGAAGCAGCTACACCCAAAGAAAAAAAAACACTGGGAAATGAATGTAAACTGTTTGCATTTTTGTTTTTCTTCCTGGGTTATTTCTACCTTCTGAATCCAATTCTCCCTGTGCAACAAGAGAACTGTTTGGATCTGCACACATACATTGTATCTAGGATATACTAGGACATATTCAACATATATAGGACTGCTTGCCATCTAGGGGAGGGGGTGGAGGGTGGGAGGGAAAAAATCGGAACAGAAGTGAGTGAAAGGGATAATGTTGTAAAAAAAATTACCCTGGCATGGATTCTGTCAATAAAAAGTTACTATAATAAAAAAAAAAAAAATTAACCCTTGCAAAACCTTGTGTTCCAATTTCTCCCCCCTTTTCCCCCACTCCCTCCCCTAGATAGCAAGTAGTTCAATATATGTTAAATATGGTAGGAATATATATTAAATCCAACATATGCATACATATTTATACAATTATCTTGTTGCACAAGAAAAATCAAATCAAACTAGAAAAGAAAATGATGAAGAAAATAAAAAAACAAGCAAACAACAAAAAGAGTGAAAATGCTATGTTGCAAACCACACTCAGTTCCCACAGTCCTCTCTGGGTACAGATAGTTCTCTTCATCACAAGATCATTGCAACTGGTCTGAATCATCTCACCAACAATAACTTTTCTAAAACTTGTCATGAATACAGAAATGTTGCAGATTCTGCTAAATAATTTAAGATGGAGGCTCCACCCAGAACATCCATATAAACTGTACAATACATACTCTGATTTGAGAAACTATGCTTCAGGAATTATTCATAGCTATTTTATTGAGGTGCAACGTGACAATTGGGTGGAACAATGAAGTCATGAGTCACCTTGGATAGTATTATTTGTGATCCTGGAAAAGTCACGATTTTCTGATCCATATAATAGGCATAGTGATGTCTATTGCACTGGCCTCACAAAGTTGGGAGGAAGATGGCAACGGCATAGATTGAGAAGCAGAAGGGCCCAAGTTCTGTCCTCTCAATGTAACAATTGATCAAATGAGTAAACTGATGTCCAGAGAAATCCCCATGACCTAACTTAGATTTAGAGCTGGAAGAACTCAGAAATCATAGAACAGAACTCTTTCATTCCTTCAGACCCCAGAGAAATTCCTAATAATGTAGGATCATAATTTTGAGGGGGAAGGAGATGCAAGCGTTCAATGAGTCTAACCACCTAATTTTATAGATTGGTCAGAAATGTGCAAATAACAGAATAACAGAGTTTGAGCCAGAAGAGACATCAACTGTCAGATCCAACATCCTCTTTTTCACATAAGAATGTTTAGTAACTTGCCCACTAAGTTTAGTAACTTACCACTAAAAAGTGTCAGAGGTTAGATTCAAATGTAGGTCTTCAGCAAATTCATTCAAATTCAAAGCAAATTCATTATATGCAATTTTTTGGGGGGGAGAAAAATTTGGAACTCAAAATCTTATTTAAAAAGGCATCTTAAAATTACTTTTACATATAATTGCAGAAAATTGCAGAAAATAAAATAATATTTACCAAAAAAGCAAGAAATTGACAAGAATATAGGGGCCAACTATGTGTCAGGCATTAATCTAGTTTAAGCTAATTACTCAAGGTGACAATCATGGTAAGCAGCAGAGTCAGAATTTGAAGCCGGTTTCTCTACCATGCTCCAGTTCACAGAAGAGGATTGACTAGAATAAAGCTTGGAAAGCATTTGGCAAACCTCAAAGTATACAAATGATAGCTATTATAAAAATCAGATTTCATTATATTCTTTAAAAAAAAATAATGGCTCTGTTCTCCCCTGATTTTTCTGTGTTCGAGGATTCTTGTTTCATTATTTGTCTTGGTGCCCATGAGATGGCATTGCTTCTGATAATATCTGGATGTATTTGGATTTGGTCTGTCCTTGCTGGATTCAAGTACACAGGAAGCCCCAAACAAAGGAGTTGTGTTTGAATAATTTGTTCTTAGATTCTAGGGTTCTAAACTTTGCCAATTATCTAAACCAACACCTAAAATACTGACCTTGGAAGCATAAGGTGAAAGTTCAAATGCCAGCTCTGATGCTTCCACTTAGTATAATCTTGGACAAACCTCTTCATTACTCTAAACCTTTGTTTCCTCACTTATAATGTGGGGAGAGTTGGAACTATTAACCTCTCAGATCCATTTTAGCTGTAGATTTCTGATCACATAGTCCCTCCCCAAGAAATGATTTGTTCATTCAAGATTATGCAGAAAGTAAAACTGGGATTTAAATCCTTGGCTTCTAACTCCAAATCCAGTGCTATACTCCATTGTATTTGGAACTCAGAAGGTACTTCTGATAGAAATGCTAGTATAAATGAAAGTTCTTGATTATCTCTTTTATCTTTCTTCTCCCAGTAGTCCATATGACTTGTCAATTGTAAAGAAAATATAGTAGGCATCTAAACATGTGTACTGAATTTAGTTTTTTCACTGGGTGACCTATTCAGATGAATGTTACCAAAGAAATGGACTGTCTTTTAATAGATTTCCTTGTAGATAAGGAAGAGAAATGGAAACTTGATGATAAACTAGAAATAAGGATCCCCAAAGAGTCTATTAATCCGAATCAATGTGGAAACGCCTACAAGATTAAAGAAAGTCAATGTTGAAAAATTACTCATGCATACGTTTTGTAAATAAAAAACTATAATTAAAAAAAAAAAGATAAATAAATAAAGAGTAGGGAAAGATCCTTGAATTAGAAACCAGAAGACCTAGGCCCAAAGTCCAAGCTCTACAACTTTTAGTTGTGTGAAGTCATGAATAGTCAAAAGCAGTCTGATGGAGTGGAGAGAGTGCTGGATTTGTAGACTGACATTTTGTTGTTCAATCATCAGATTCTTCAGTGACCTCATTTGGGGGTTTCTTGGCAAGTTCTTGGTGGCTTGTCATTTCCTTCACCAGCTCATTTTATAGATAAGGAAATTGAGGCAAACAATGCTAAATGGACTTGTTCAGGGATACATGGCTAGTTAGTATCTGAGGCCATATTTGAACTCAGACCCAGAATTCTATCCATTGCACCACCCTGTCATACATAGGTTCAAATATTGCATCAAAAGTGTGAATAAATCATTTGATTGAGCGACTTGTGGCCTCTGTTTCTCATCTATAAAATGAAGGAGTAGAATTCTAGACCTAAATCTATGATCCTATAAGTCACCTATCTTATCTGAGTCTTAATTTATTTGCAAGATAAAGATAACTCTGCCATACCTGTACTATCCACCAATACAGGATTGCTGTGAGCATCTCAATTAATACAAGCAATGAACTATATACATGTCAGTTATCATCATTGTGATCACAACTATCACCAAGAGAAGTTTCTGGAGCAAGGGTTGGTCCCCTAAGCATTTGGGATCAATCACCCAGAAGAAGACAACACAATGACAAACTTGTTGGATTAAAATTATATCTTGTTCTGATATCCCTGACCACTACTGCCATCTTCTTCTAGTCAGTATAGTGTGTTTATAGGTAGTCAGTGCAAATGAACAATAGCAGGAAAAAAAGAAGACAAAGGGAAACTTGGAAGTCACATGCAAACCATCCCAAAGACCAAGGAACATAATTTATAAATTGAGTCATATATTAACTAAAATTCCCATCCCTGCAACATGCCCCTAATCAAGGGAAATTATCTGGGTGCTATTTGTGAAGGTGCCTTGTCCTCTGATATGTAAATTGCAGACAAAATCCAGACCTCCACAGTTCCAGGCCAAAGGAACATCAAAAAGATGGTGATAAATTTAAAATGGTGATTTTGAAGTTCTACTATTAATTTTGAGATGATCTGGCTAAGTTAATAAGTTAACAGAGAAAACTTGGTCTGTCTCCCCCCCAAAATTATAAAAATGGGGTCTCAAACTCCAGCCTAACATTCTTCCATCTTCAGTAGGTCCCTGCTAACCAGTGCTCCTAACTCTAATCCATGGTTACTTGAGTGATAATCTCTATGTCTTTCCCTACCCAAACTCTTCCCCATGCTGCTTCCCTTCATCATCTCATTCCCCTATGCCTGAGATGTGACATCTCTCTCTAGATCTCCCTCCATTTTTCACCAGTTATCTCTGTGCCTTATTAAAGTGTGATTGCTGCCTTATTTCCCACTGCCATCAAGTACCAAAAGAATAAGGTATGCTTGCCTCCATTTCATCGTTTCATCAATTAATTATTAATTTGCTTGTCCAAGCAAAAAGAAACAAAACAAAGGGCTAATGGACCAGATGAAAGAATTAGGATTCCAGATCGCAATACACTCCTCAAATAAATTGAAACCCAATTGGCTCAGACTTATGCTTCAATATATTAAAAAGAATAAATATAAAGCCATAGGCATAGATTTCCCAAACAAGGAAGACTTGTTTTGGTTGGAAAAGACTTAGGGATTTTAGTTGACAGCTGGATTAGCTTTCAATAGAAGCAAATACGATCATCAAAAATGAATGAATCTTAGTGACAATAACATCTAATATTTATATAAAGTAGCATATTAGGGTTACAAAGGCTCAATCTCAATTATCCTAGCAAAACAGCCTAGTTGAAACAGCGTCATACACACAAACACACCAAGGCAGAGATGGAGACAAAGAGACAGACAATTAAGAGACACAGATAGAAATGAGAGAAAAAGAGAAAGCCAGAGACAGGGAGACAAATACAGACATAGATAGAGAGAGACAGAGAGACAGAGACAGAAAGAGACAGAGACACACACAGAGAGAAAAAGAGAGACAAAAAGAAGCGGGGAGGGAGATCACATCACAGCAGTAGGCAGGTCAAATCACCACCACTTTTAGCCTTGGACGCAGAACCAAGATAGGATCTGGGTCCAAGGATCCTTGGAAATAGTGGTGCTGCCTGCTTAGTGCCCAAAGCCATCATTCTAGGAAGCAAGTCCCAGGGGCTACAGTCACAACTAGTCAAGATTCCAAAAAGAAAGTTCTTGCCATCAGTCAAAAAGGTTCAACATCAGAAACTGATATAATCTTGTCAGTGGAAATAAGATTAAAGAGGAGGCATTCCTATTTATCCATTTTGCTGCTGCATCCTAAGGACTATGACTTACAGCTGAAACCTTCCAATTGCGTGGAACTCGCAGAGTTCCAACTCTTTCTTTATAAAAGATTCCATCCCCAGCACTTAGCATAATATTTTACAAATTAAGCATTTAAATGCTCCTTCATCCAGTATCTTATTTAATTTTCCTGATAATTCCATCAAGTACATGGGATACAAGAATGTTTGTTTGGGTTGGGTTCGTTTGTTGGAGTTTTCTGGACTAAAGCTGTGATTTCAATGGCATGGAGAATTCCCAGAAAGGAAATTCCCTTTACCTATGCACCTCCTCTCAAACTTACTCAAGAGAGTTGCCTGAGACACACTTCTTACCCAGGGTGACATAGCCAGGAGGTAGTTGGTCCCAGGTCTTCATGATTCCAGGGCTGTCCGCTGAGCTTTTCACAGCATAAGAATCATCACTTTTTTTTTCAGATGAATAAACAAGGCTAGGAGACATTAGATGGAAAACCTCAAGGTTTTCCTTGTTATATGTTAAGTGATAAAAAGGAGACCCAAATCCAGGTTTCTGGTTCTTGGTCCAAGTCTTTCCATCTTCTTACACATAGTTTCCAGAAAGAGAGAGATGAAAAACCATCCCCAATATCAGCCAGAGCACAACTAGAGCTCCGTCTCCAAATCTGGCTTATCACATTTCATGAGTGACCTTGGCAGAAGATGGCAGAGTATTAGGAATCCCACCAGAGTCTCCCTATATTCCCCTCCAAACAACTTGGATATAACATATTGAATTGAATTCTGGAGCAGCAGAGGTAATGACAGGTCAGAGCGAGACATGTTTTCCAGTCCAAGGGAACTGAGGAAGTCAGCAGGAGAGGTGAATGACCCTACTAGGGTGGGGGCAAGCTAGATTAGCAATGGGCATTGGAGGTGGCAATGGCAGCACTGGCAGAAGCAGCATTCAGGGCTGTCAGCCCACAGATGGTGGGGGAGTGGGGAGGACAACTGGTCAGAAAAAGATCATCAGGGACCTTTAGCTAGCACTGGCATAGGACCTGGTACTATTTGGCAATTGACCATATGCAGTTCTGGGTCACAGTTCTAGTGCCAAGAGAGATGCTGGACTTGCAGCTTCAGGGAAGCAAAAGATCTAGTTGAAGTTGAAGGGTAGAAAGGAGTCTTTGTGGTTACTCCAAAGGGAGCAGAGGCCCTGGTCCCAGGTCCAGGGCACTGAGGAGTTCTAGCACTTGGGACTGCAGAAGAGCAAGAGCCCTTCCTGGATAAAAATCAGAGAACAGAGGAGAAGACCAATAGCTATACCTCTTCCTGGATCACCCCACCTTGGAATCACTAAAAATTTGACCTCCGGAACTAGCTCTGAAAATAGCAAAGTAATACTAATACCAAAATTTCCTTTTAGAGTATGCATTTTTAAAATGCCTGCTATGGTCCAGGCCCTACAGTAGGTACTAAAGACCAAAATAAAATATTCCCTATCCTCAAAAAGTTTACACTCGAATAAATGTAGTGAATAGCAGAAAGAAGGGGAGGGATAAAGACCAGAGACGGACTACATTTTCTTTTCTTTTTCTTTTTTAAATTAAATGCTTTAATAATTAATTTTCTTTCTAGTTTTAACATTTCACAGGTCTACTTATTTTCTTATTTATATTTTTACAGTTTTCAGGTAGTGACAGGATCAGAATCAAAGAATCTCAAAGTTGTACATCTAGGGACTATATTTTCAATTGTGAAAATCGGATCTGTATTTTCCCAATCTAACATCATTCAGGCCCTTGAGTTCTGACCAAAAGTTAATTCAATTCAACCCATAAAAATCACTTAAGCCTGACTATTGCTAGGTACCAGAGAAAAGAGAAAAAATAGACAAAGAGAAAGCAGTTCTGGACTTTAAGGAATTTCCATTCTACTGGGGAATAAAAACACTGAAAAATAAGTAAACAAGATAGTCTGAGAAAAGGTAAACAAAACAATTTGGGGAAGGGGAATAAGAATCAGGCAGGTTAACCAAGTCAAAAAGCATTTAAAGAAGTCTTACTGTTTGCCAAGCACTGGGCCAAGTGCTCAAAGTGCAAACCTCAACAAAAACAAAGACAAGCTTGTCCTGATGGAGTTTATATTTCTTCTAACTGAGGAAGACGACACATAATAAGGAGGTAGGCAAGAATAAAAAGCACTGAATCAGCAAAAGTTACCACAATTTTAATCTTGCCTTCCATACTTTATGTATGATTTTGGGAAATTCATTTAATCTCTCTTAAACCTCAAGGTGATTTAAAAAAAAAAAAAGGAGGGGGTTAGAGGAAACATCTCTTAGCAGAGAAGATATTACTGATTCGGAATGAACCATATTTTCTGAGAGGCCAGTCTGTGGATTTGTTTTGACTAAATATATTTATTACAAATTTATTTATTACAAGTGAGGAGTTTTTCTTTAAAAGAATAGATTGGTGCAGTGGATAGGGTCTGAGTCAAGAAGATCTGAGTTCAAATCCAGACTCAGACATTTACTATTTTTTTATATTACTTTTATGATCCTGAGCAAGTCACTTAATCCCTATTTACCTCTGTTTCTCACCTGCAAAATGGGGACACACGGAAAAAGAAGTAGCAAGTCACTCCAATGGGGCCAAGAAAACCCCAGAGACAACATCCAGTGAGCCACATAGAATCAGACAAAACTGAACCAGGGGATCAGTGATACCATTTTCTTCTATAAAAAAGAAGAATATCAATTAGATATTTTCAAAACATTCAGAAGAGAGCCAAAGGAAGGTCAAAAGAGACATGGACCAATAAGCAAGGCAACATAGAGGCTACCCTTGGCCTAGAAGATAGAGATCTGGTCTCTGAGCCAGGAAGACCTAACAAATTTCAGTCCAGCCTCCAGGTTATATGATCCTGGGCAAGTCACATGTACTAATTCAATGTACTAAGCCTGTGGAGTCAAACTCAAATAGAAACAGGGCTGCACATCAACTTAGAAAACCACATATTTCTATTAATCTTATCTTATTTTTATTAATTTTATTAAATATTTGCCAATTGCATTTAATCTGGTGGGAGCCCATTATGAGACTCTCCCATGTGGTCTGTGGACATCTTAGTTGATACCTCTGTTCTAAGCATTTCTAAGACTCTAAGTGTCAAAGGAAATACCAAGTTACCTTGGTCAGGGCATCTCTCCTACCAATGGGATCACAAGACCTACATTTGCTCTTTCTATCTTATCTTTTAAAAAATCAAGTTGTTCATAACAAAAATTAGTAATATCTTATAAAAATCTCTTTTTTTGTTCTTATATGATAACATTTTCCATGTAACCTGCTATTAATCAATTTTTTTTAAAGAAAAAAATGGAAATGGAAAAAATGGCTAAATCGGTGACTCTGTGAGGTTGTTGATAAGAAGAATAAGAGCCACAGAATTTATTATACTGATAAACATTCATTTAGCTGAACCTTAGATAAGAACCAAGATGCTTTTTGTTTCTTGAAAATTCAAATGAATGATTTTGCAAGGGTGAATGTTAAAAACTATCTTTGCATGTATTTTGAAAATAAAAAAGATATTATTAAAATTTTAAAGATAAAAAATAATTTTGATTACTTAAAAAAAAGAAAATTCAAATGACAAATATCATGTGTCAGGTAGCTAGGCAGTAGGTACAGAAGATAGAGTGCCAGTCTTGGGGGTAGGAAGACCTGAATTGAAATCCAGGCTCAAACACTTACTAGCTGTGTGACCCTGGGCATGTCACTTTATTCTGTTTGCCTCGGTTTCCTCATTTGCAAAATGATCCGGAAAGGGAGATGACAAACATCCCAGTAATACTGCCAAGAAAAATCCAAAATGGGGTCACAGAGTCAAACATGACTGAAAAATGACCAAACAACACAAAATGTGTCCGGTATTGAAACTCACTCATTTATATCTTTTATAGGATAAGAGAGAACAAGAGACAATCAGCAAGCTATCACACAATTTTCTATTTGGGAAAGGGAGATTTATGTTCATGAAACTGATTATCATATATTGCAGATGACTCTTAAACCTACATTGCATAAAATTAAATACGTACGTGTATAAATGTGTCTCTCTCCATATATATAATAACAGCAGCAGCATTTATGTAGCACTTTGATGTTTACAACATGCTTAATAAATATTACCTTATTTTATCATTACAACAATCTTGGCACATAGGTACTATTATTAACTCCATTTTATAGATGAGGAAACTGAGGCAGACAGAAGTTAAGGGACTTACTCATTAGTGTCTGAGGCAGAATTTGAACTCTCTTCCTGACTCCAGGTCCAAAGCTCTACATGTTAAGTCTCATTCATAATATTCATAAACCAGGACATCTTCCCAGCTGTGACACATGGTTCAGTCAAAGTAATCTGATTTTTCTTCACCTTCATTGTTTAATCATTTACTTTCAACTCCCAGTAGTCCAAAGGAAGTGGGGGTGGGGCAGATCTCTCAGCCTTGGGCAACACTTTGAGGTCCAGGGTACCTCCCTTTGGAGACTAGATTATCCTGATGCCTATCCCAGAAGACAGTCCCTCCCCTACTCCCCAAACTTCCCTAGTCCTTCCTCCTTTTCCCTCTATTCCTTCTGTCATTCAAGACTTAGAAGAAATCAAGTGGATAGGGCTTATAAGAAATCAAGCCTGGCTCCTTGGAAAAACTAAGTAATCAGATAAACTAATGTGGATTAGGAGGAAAGGGCTAGATAAGATTTAACAGTTTTGTTCTAGGCCCCAGATCAATATGTATTAGTTTATCTATTAGTTAGTTGACATTTTGATGGAGGGAATTTTTCCATTTGTAGACCCAGAATCATAGAGGAACAACTTGAGAAAGATCACATGGATACATTAAAACCATGAGTGACTTTAGGGACATTTCAGTAGCTGGCAGCTCTGCAAATACTCTGGCTTCTCCCCATCTCAGAGGAAGGAGTAGATCATCCTCCAAGAACTGTGAGACACTTCAAACTCTTCAAGAAAAGCACTGTCATTGAAACATACTTTTTCTTTAATTTTATTTTTCTTGAGTTTTTTTTTATGGGGTGGGTGGAGTCAGGATTTCTGTTTTCTTTCACAGCATGACTTTTATGGAAATGTTTTCCATAACTTCACGTGTGCCTTCCAGATAGGGTGAGAGTGGGGAGGGAAGGAGAGAATCTGGAACTCAAAGTTTTAAAAACAAATGTTAAAAAGTTGTTTTATGTGTACCTGGAGAAAAATAAAATATTTAATAATAATGAAGGAAAAGCATTGTCATTCATCTGATCAGCCCTCTCAGGAAAAGAAAAAAGAAAGAAGGGAAGGGAGAAAGAAAAGAAGGGAAGAGAATCAACTGCAGATTTAATGAAAGGCTGGCCACTTTCCCAAAATGTGGGCTGGGAAGTTGCCTGAAGTTTGTTCCATTTGCCCTTTACTTTAAAAAAAAATTAATGGGGTAGGCAGTTGCCTGAAGTTGTTTCATTTGCCCTTTACTTAAAAAAAATAATAATTATAACCTATCTACCATCCCTAAATGAGTCACAAATCTTACATCCAGCACCCCATTAAGAGTCCCATAGGGTTCACTGACATACAACACTAAAAACTTATTGTACTTTCCTGTTTCTAATCTTCACACAATATCATCTCTCTATGGCCCCCAGGAGTCCACACCTTGAGGAACAGATGTCAGATCATTTCTGATTCACAGTTTGTATCATCTTTTGGAAATTACTATTCTGGGTAGAGTTCTGCTTCCTGGGGTTTAAATAGCTTTTCTGATTTATTTCAGAATTCATAGGGCCAGAAAAAGAAAAAAGAAAGCATTTTTTCACATAAGGCAAAGAGTAGAGTGTTAAGTGGAAGCCACACATTCTCCCTGGAGGGTGGGGAAGTAAAAGAGGAACCCAAACTCTGATTGAGTCATGATAGCAAGAAATAACATTGGTTACTTTAGTTATCTTAGACTTTTGACTTTCATTGCATCTCAGTTTTTTCAGTCATGTCTCATGCTTCATGATCCCATTTGGGGTTTTCTTAGCAAAGATACTAGAATGGTTTGTCATTTCCTTCTCCAGCTCATTTACCAATGAAGACACGAGGCAAAAAGTGTCTGACCCTGGATTTCAACTCTGATCTTCCTGACTCCAAGATTAGCTCTTTATCCACTGAGCCTAAGGGAGACCTGTGGCTACCCAACCTCAATATTAACAAATATTTTCTTGTGTCTAGTAGGTATAGGTCATTAGTCTTCACCATAGGATATAAAGACTGGAGTTTTGCCCTTCAGAGATTTATAATCTAAATAGGAGAAGAAGGATCACTTGAACAGAGTTGGCTTCTTTCCATAACTGTACTCTTTTACTGGAGAATATTTCTTTGGGAAGTTTAGGAATGGCTAACAAACAATCCTAGCAATATTTCCCCAGTTGTTTCCCTCTCCCCCTCCACATACTTGTTTTTTTTTTTTTTTTTTTTTTTTTTTTTTGTGAGGGGGAGGGAGTGTTAATTATTCAGTGTTGCCATAATCACTTAGTGTGAAAAGTACAGATGGAGGAGTCAGTGTCCTTAGTTCAAATCTTGAATCTGATATTTCTGGCCTAATTGACCTTGCACCACTTACTTTAGACTTTAGTCTCCCTGAATTTCCTCAACTATAAAATGAGATATTTGGACCTGAAGTTATGTAAGGTTTTCCCTCCTTAAAATACTTTGTTTTATTTGTTTATACGTGGGCATCTCTCCCAATAGACTACAACTCCTTGAGGGCAGACATTTTTATTTTTGTCTGTTTCCCCCAAGGCCAGAGAGGAATTCAGCACTTGCTGAATTGAACATGCACCCGAGTATTCACTGAATGCCAACAACACTTTACTGAATGACTCTAACTCATCATTCCTGGTTTACTCAAATTCAGAAGCACGGGAATACGAAAGATCTTAAAATTCTTTTTAGCCAAATTCAACCTTCCAGCCTGAAAATCACTTGGCTTGCAACCAGGGCAGAATTTCAAGATTTCCAGTGCTAGACAAGGATGACAATGATCATTTAGTTCAACCTATCCCCTTCCAGGGAAAGCTCACTGCCACAATACAGCTGACAAGTCTCATCCAACCTGTGCTTAAAGACCTTCAGTGAGGGTCACCCCCTCCCTTCAGAATCCCATTTTTGGGCAGTTTTCCATGTTGGAAACTTTCTCCTGATCATCATCAATGCCTTCAGCAGTTTCTGACATGGGAGGGACTCAAATACTACAAATGGGGTCATTTGACAAAAATGACATTAATATGGTAATGTCACAGAGATCGCTAAGGTTGGAAAGGACTATAATAGTCTGAGCTGTGGAAAAGAACTAAAACTGAATATAGGCCAGTTAGGTGAAAGGAAAAAGACATGAAGGAAAAGGAGGGCACCAAAGGAGAACGAGGCACTGGTTCACCTGATTCTGAGCGGGAATAGCCCTTCATGAGCAAGTTAGAGTTTTAAGGAATGAAGAGGGATGTTTATGGTTTTTTCTTCCCTCTCATCTTAATTCCTGCAAAACCAGAGGAGGACGGGAAAATCTAGAAGATAGAAGCAAAAGGAATGGAGGATGGTTTGTTGCTGTTGGAGATAGGAATCTCCCAAAGGCCTGGACTGGGTGAGTGGACGGGGAGAATGGTAGAGGTCCTTATCTCCGGGCCATCCTAGCTACAATCCCTCTTATCTGAGGGTAAACTAGGGAGAGCCGCAGCCTCCTGCCCGTGGGCACAGGAAACACACCCAGAATGCATTAGTGAGATAAGCCCTTCCCGGATAAATCCAGGCTATGTGTAACAAGGGAGGCAGATTTCACCTCCCCATCAGACAAGCACATAAATGACAGTGTAGAAACAAAACCGAGGCCATGGATGTCTACACTGGCTAGCCGCTTTTCTCACCTCCCTCGGGGTCTGCGATAAGCACCCAGAGTAGAAAATGGGATGCGCAGCCGGAGCCGGCTCAGGGCCTTTTCTCCCATCCCAGACAGCGACTACCTGTGTGACCTTGGGTCACAGGCAGCCTTCCCAAAGCCACAGGACGTTAGGATGTTGCATTTAGACTCAGATCCGTTTTAAAGTGGCCAGAAGGCCCTAGTAGATGGTGACAGGCGATTTCGTGCGCCCCTTCTCCTCGCCCGCAGACATTTAGCAGCCAGGGTCTTAGGAAAGGAGGAGGTAGGTTTCTAGAGGGGGAGGGAGGAACAGACGGGGACCAACCCCCCTAAACGTTGCTGAACCTCCATTCGGGAAATACATCTTCTGGCGAGAAAAACTGCTCAGGAAGCAGAAAACTAGCTGGCAGCCTTTAAAAACACCCAAAGGAGGCGGCGCATTGGGTTACGGGGAGAGAGCGAATGCGGGGGGGGGGGGGGGGGGCCGCCGGCTCCCAGCACCAGGCTTGGCTGCTCCCCGGGGACCTTTCTCCAAGCAGGGACTGAAAGGCGCTACGCGGGCCGAGCCGGTGGGAGGGCGCGGGCTCGGGGGCTCACCAGCTGCTGCGCGCTCCTGAAGGTGGCATCCAGCAGCATCAGCTTCCAGGGATCGGAGATGTTGGCTGGCAGGGGGATGTACACGTAGTAGGCGAGCAGAGCCACCAGGGCGGTGGACACCACGCAGAAGCACCGCAGCCTCGTGTGGCTCAGCTGTCCCATCGCCGCGGCTGCTGCGGGGAGAGGAGGCGGCTGGCTGGGCAAAGGCGGGGAGGGGGAAACCCGAGCGCAGACGATAGAGCCCGGCTGCAGCGCTAAGTTTCTGCAAGGTTACAGCGTTCTTCCCCGGCTTTCTTAAAACCTCCGAGAGCCAATCAGCGGCGGCGCCCGGAGGAAGTCCGCGAGCTGACGCGCCTCCTTCGGGGTGTCCTTGCAAACTGTCAGGGAGCGCAGTGGCTGGCAAGGAGGGTGCGCTCGCTCGGCTGGACGCAGCGGACTCTGGAGGACAGCGCGGGGTACTGCACCCCTAGGTGCCAGCTGGGCCCCGGCCACCTACCCTCGCTCTTCGGCCCTGGGCTCCGGCTGCAAGGATGGGCCTCCTTCTTCCAGGGCAGGAGGTCCCCCCTCCTCCTCCCCGCTTCGCTTCGGCCCCTGAGGCAGGGAAAAGTCAATCCAGCGGGCCCCTCATGGAGAGAACACCCAAGGAAAAGCTGCTCATTACCGTTCGCCAACGGTAGCAGAGGAGAATTAGAACTCAAGCTTTTCTGTTGACGTGTTTTTTAACAGATGACTGGTGGAGTTTTCTTTGTTTTGGGGAAAGGATGGGGATGAGGGATTTAGGATGCTCTGGTGGTAAACAGAAAAAGCCCACTTCAGTAGCAGGCTCCAAACTGCCCAATAATTAATCAAATGATCAAGGGTCATCTTTGAAATGGCCCATAACTGCAGCCCAATAAGAACTTGTTCCTGGATTGGACTAACATTTTCTTTCAGCTTTCAGGATATGGAAGCTAAATTTGCTTGACTGTTGCCATATTCTGACCTTTCTCCATACCCCAACTCTCCAATCCCTGCTAAGTTCTCAACAATGGACTCGAGTCTCACAGGAGTTAAGGAATCTGCCAAACATAGTGCATGGAATACAATTTATTTGTTTTTTGTTTTGTTTTTTGTGGATGGCAAAAGGAAGTGGTAGACACATTTTTACTTTCAGTATAAGTAAAACAGAACAAGGAATATTTTCAATTCAACTATTCTTGATGAAAGTATAAAACTTCTCTCTGCCCTTACAATTTACTCGTGTCATGTGAATTTATTGAGAGAATATTGAGAATATTCCATTCTGAAATTGAAGATTTTGTGGTTTAATGAAGAGAATATTGGATTTGTAATTTATGAAGAGAATATTGAATTTGTAATTAAAAGACCTCAGTTTGAAATCTAATCCTGCCATTTATTATCTGTATTACTTTCAGTAAATCACTGCTCTCTAGGCTACAGCGATCTTATCTGTAAAATAAAGGAGTTGGGCAAGGGAAAAAAAAAAAAAAAAAAAAAAAAAAAAAAAAAAAAAGGGAGTTGTTCCTGGCTATCCAACACAGTGTCTATTTGACTCGGTGCATGAGTGTAATGAAGACAAGGTTCTGTCTTGAGAGCCATCCTAATGACTTTTGCAATTGGATTGACAGTAGTAGTATTTAGTCCAGTCCCCTTCATTTGTTAATGAGCAAAGAGAAGTCAAGGCCCTGGTTAAGTACTGAGATCAAAGACAGAGCCCAGGTTCTCAACATCCATCATCAGTCCTCTCCATTTATTCATTTAAGCTTAGTCTACTGGTTCCATCATAGAATGTAAGCAACTTTGAGAGGAGGGACTATTTCATTTCTGTTTTTGTGATCCCAGAGTCTGACACTTGTTTGTTAATTGACTGGTTCTTTCAAGAACTACAATTAGAAGTTAGAAGTGAGTTTGAAAATTAGAGAAAGACAAGATAGACTACTAGGAAAATTGTATCTGTGTGTAGAGTGCTATTCAACATTCTATTGATAGACATTAGAATTTCCAATGTATTTAGGGGAAATTGCATTGGTGGGTCAAGAAAGAAAATCAAAGAGAAAATGATTACCAGATATAATGGTGGGAGGAGATCAGATCTTTCAGGTCATTTCATAGATTTATAGAAAACTCCAAGTAGAGAAATTTTCTCTCTTAAAGCAAATGGCAAATTCAACTAACTTAGACTTTTCGGGTGCACTGACAAGTTAAATTATTTCTTCCCAGGTCACATAACTCAATTAGGTATTTTAGATTCCAAAATGGGTGACAGCCTGGGTTTGATTACCCAACATGATTCAAGATTTAAACTCCTACTTTAAAACATTAAAAATCATAAATTCTAAAAAAAAACCAAAACCTTAAATTCTTTTTTTGTTATTCAGTTCTATTTAAGTCTCCATGATATAATGCTAGAGAAAATTGAGGCAACATAGAGATCAGAGAGTTTTTAATATTTTATTTGAAAAGGAGAGATTTACTGGGACCAAAAGGATCCATGGTTTGGTCCCAGGGCTGAATGAGGCTATCCTCTCCAAGAATCCAGCATCTAGCAGAGCCAGCAGCCAGAAGCAAATGGGAGTTCTCAATGACATATTTATACACAATAGCTAAACAAAGGCAGGGGAGTGGAGTCCAAACTCTGATGAGCAGGAATCTCCAGGCAGGATCCATTAATCTGGTTCTGACAGATTGGGGAGGAGGGTAAGACCATAAATTCTTACTAACAGGGAGGTAAAAAAGTATCTGGCTAGGGACAAAAAGTCTGGACTCCTCCTTTTTGAATTTACACATTGACAATTTATAACCTCTGAATTATACCAATCTTAATGAACTGGAGGTGGGGAACTAAAGGGATTGAGGCAGAACAATTAAGGAAACTGAGGCAGGACCAATTAGGGAAACTGAGGCAGAACAATTAGAAGAGAACTGTGGCACAACAATGACCCCATTTCAGGTGTTCTTGGCAAAAACACTGAAATAGTTTGCTATTTCCTTCACCAGCTCACTTTATAGATGAGAAAATGGAGGCAAACAAGATTAAATGACTTGCTTAGAGTCACACAGTTAAGATTTGAACTCAGACACAATGTCTATCACATAAAAAAGTGTACAATGTTTGTTGATTAACTACAATTTAATTTAGCTTTTACCAAGCAGCCGCCAATATGAGGAATTTAATAAATATTGGACTCAGTATCTAGTATATTGAAGGTGTTCCCTTCCAATGTATTTCATAAGAGTCTCTTGAGCAGTGAGTTGAATGAGAAGAGTGGACACTTGTGACAATCTCTGAGGTCCCTTCTGGCCGAGTTTACAATATAAAGAGCCCATAAAGAGTGTTTGTGGGGACAGTCAGGCTGACCCTTGACAGTTATTTTCCCATTTCCAACTCAATTTGCTCACTTCCTCTATGGCAAGTCTGAATGCCTCCAGTGGGAGTTTATGATTCTTAGAATTTCTATGGAAGGCAGGGATGTCTTTCCTTAACCTCTGACTGATTTACCTTTCCCTTACCTTCCAGAGACTGTTCTCAAGGCAAGTGTGGGATCTGTTGAAATTGTATTCTGTCTCTTGTCCCCACTCTTCAAAGATACCTAAAACAATGGATACTTATATCATTTATGTTGGCCTACTGTCAAAATGATTTGAATCTGTTTTTAGAAATTAAAGACCAACTGAAGAATCAAAAGCAAGAAAAATAAAACACAGGCAAAATGAGGGAAAATTTACTGTACCAGACATATGAAAGATGAATTAAAGAATGCTACTAAGACAGTCTCATGATGAAAATGATTTTTTTTGTTAAATTACTAGTCCTCTGAAATCTCACTGAATTAGAAGTAGAAAAGACAATAAAGGTGATCTAATCATAAATCAGATTTAGATCTGGAAGGAATCTCAGAAGCCATCTGGTTAAAAAAGCTTTAATAATAGCTCTTTATTTTCAAAATTATATGCAAAGATGGTTTTCAACATTCATCTTGCAAAACCTTGCGTTCCAAATTTTTTCCCTCCCTTCCCCCCAACCCCTCCCCTAGAAGGCAAGTAATCCTATATATGTTAAACATGTACAGTTCCACACATATGTCCACAATTATCATGCTGCACAAGAAAAATCAGATCAAAAAGAAAAAAAGTGAGAAAAAAAAAAAAAAAAAGCAAGCAAACAAAAAAGGTGAAATTACTCTGTTGTGATCCACATTCAGTCCCCACAGCCCACTCTCTGAATACAGATGGTTCTCTCCATCACAAGTCTATTGGAACTGTCCTGAATCACCTCATTGTTGAAAAGAGCCATGTCCCAGCCCTTTTTTGTAGGGGCAAGAAACTGGAAACTGAGGGGATACCCATCACTTGGAGAATGGCGGAATAAGTTCTGGTATATGAATGTTATGGAATATTATTTTTCTATAAGAAATGATAAGCAAGATGATTTCAGAAAGGCCTGGAGAGACTTAACATGAACTAATGCTGAGTGAAATGAGCAGAACCAAGAGATCATTGTACACAACAACAGCAAGATTATATGAAGAGCTGTTGGGCCACAATTCTCTTTTATTGTCCTGACTCAGTTTCCCTAAATTGGTTCTGCCTTAGTTTCCCTAAATTTTTCTGTCTCAGTTTCCCTAAATTGGTCCTGACTCAGTTTCCTTAATTGTTCTGCCTCAATCCCCTTAGTTGCAACCTCCCTCTGCTTCATGAAGACTGAAATAACTCAGAGCTATTTGCTCTAAGGTTATAAATTGTCAACGTGTAAACTCAGAAAGGGAGATTCTAGACATTGTTTCTAGTCAGATACTTTCTTAACTCCCGGTTAGTAAGAATTTATGGTCCTACTCCCCAACCTATTGGAACCGGATTTATGGTTCTAAACAAGATACTAAGTCCAATATTTATTAAATTCCTCATATTGGTGACTGCTTGGTAAAAGCTAAATTTAAATTGTAATTAATCAACAAACATTGCACACTTTTTTATGTGATAGACATTGTGTCTGAGTTCAAATCTTAACTGTGTGACCCTAAGCAAGTCATTTAATCTTGTTTGCCTCCATTTTCTCATCTATAAAATGAGCTAGTGAAGGAAATGGCAAACTATTGCAGTGTCTTTGCCAAGAAAACCTGAAATGGGGTCATTGTTGTGCCACAGTTTTCTTCTAATTGTTCTGCCTCACTTTCCCTAATTGGTCCTGCCTCACTTTCCTTAATTGTTCTGCCTCAATCTCCTTAGTTTCCCCGCCCCCCACCCAGTTCATTAAGACTGGTATAATTCAGAAGTTATAAATTGTCAATGTGTAAATTCAAAAAGGGGGAGTCCAGACTTTCTGTTTCTAGCCAAATACTTTCTTACGTCCCAGGTAGTAAGAATTTGTGGTCCTACCCCCCTTCCAACCTATCAGAACCAGATTAATGGATCCTATCTGGAAATTCCTGCTCATCAGAGTTTGGATTCCACTCCCCTGCCTTTGTTTAGCTACTGTGTATAAATATGTCATTAAGAACTCACATTCGCTGCTGTCTGCTGGATTCTTGGAGAGGATAGTCTCATTCAGCCCTGGGACCAAACCATGGATCCATTTGGTCCCAACAAATCTCTCCTTTTCAAATAAAATATTAAAAACTCTCTAATCTCTATCTTGCCTCAATTTCTTTGGCATTACAGATCAATTCTGATGGAAGTGACTCTTCTCAACAATGAGACGATTCAAGCCAGTCCCAAAGATTTTATGATGATGAGAGCCATCTTATACCCAGAGAGAGGTCTGTGGGAACCAAGTGTGCATCACAACATAACATTTTCACTTTTGTTGTTTGCTGTAATTTTATTTTCTTTCTCATTTTTCTTCCTTTTTGATCTGATTTTTTTTCTTGTACAGCAAGATAATTTTATTAATATGTATGTCTATATTGAATTTACATATATTTTTATCATGTTTAACATAGATTATTACCCATCGAGGGTAGGGGATGGGAGGAAGGAGGGAGGAAATTGGAACACAAGGTTTTGCAAGAGTCAGTGATGAAAAATTATCCTTGCATATGTTTTGAAAATAAAAAGTTTCAATTAAAAAAAAAAGAAAAGAGCCACACCCATCACAGTTGATCATCATATAATCTTGCTGCTATGTACAATGTTCTCTTGTTTCTACTCACTTCACTTAGTATCAGTTCATGTAAGTCTCTCTAGGTGTCTCTGAAATCAGACTGTTGGTCATTTCTTTTAGAATAATAATATTCCATAACATTCATATACCATAACTTATTCAGCCATTCTCTAACTGAGGGACATCCACTTTTATATTTTGTGGGCCAATTGCCACTGCATAAAACAGGTATTTCAAGCTCAACATGTCTAAAATTGACCTCTATCACACATGCCCAAAGACCTTCCATTGTTATGATGAAGGTAGCACCATCTTGCTGCTTCCCCAAGTTAGCATTATCCTTAACTTCTCTTCTTCATCCTATATAGCCAACCAGAGGCCAAATCTTGCTATATTGTTATTTAGTGGTTTGACTCTTCATGTCCCAATTTGGGGATTTCTTGGCAGAGATAGTGGAATGGTTGGCCTTTTTCTCCAGATAATTTTACAAATCAGGAAACTGAGGCAGACAAGTTATCATACAACTAGAAAGTGTCTGAGGCAGATTTAAACTGAGGAAGATGAGTGCTCCTAACACTATATCTAGTATGACCACCTAGCTGCTCAATAATAGTATAGCATTTCCTTATATGAATTGGAAATTTCTTCTGACCTTCATGTGAATTCTTGCTTTGTGTGAGTTCTCCATAAAATAGTCTTTTTTTTTTTTTTCCTGAGGCAATTGGGGTTAAGTGACTTGCCCAGGATCACACACCTAGGAAGTGTTAAGTGTCTGAGATCACATTTGAACTCAGGTCCTCCTGATTTAGGGCTGGTGCTCTATCCACTGCGCCACCTAGCTGCCCCATAAAAGTCTTTTTTGGCAAATGTATATTTGGTATTTCAATAGTGTGGCCAGCTCATAGGAGTGGAGCTCTCCATAGTAGAGTTTGAATGCTTGGCAGTTTAGCTTAAGGTCTCCAACATCCAGTACCTTACCTTGCCAGTTGATCTTCAGAATATTCTTAAAATAATGCGAATAGAAGTGTTTGTTTCCTGGCACAATACTGAATAGTTATCCATGTTTCACAAGCATACAACAATGAGGTCAGCACAAAAGCTGTGGAGACTTTCAGTTTGGTAGGCAGCCTAATACCTCTTCTTTCCCACACTTTCCTTCAGATCCTCCCTAACAGTGAGCTAATCTGGCAATGCATGAGTAAACTATTCCTGGTTTATACTTCCTGGAAAGTATACTCCTCAGGTAAGTGAACTTATCCACAGCATTCAATATCTCTCCATTTGCTGTGGTTCTACATATGGATGGTATGGTGCTGGCTAGTGGAAAATCTGTTTTCTTGGTGTTAATTGCTAGGCCAAAATTAGTACAAGCAGGAGAGAATCGATCCCACAAATAGAAGTGATAAGGACATTCTCAAGGTCTCTCTGAAGAACTGTGTGATTATATGGTATGGGAGACACCGTCAAAGGACTGCACTAAATGTTTCTGGACTAAAAAAGGATCTCTGCTTTATGAGCACAGCAAAATTGCAATAGCTCAAAAGAAATGGGAGATGCACGAGTTTGGAGACATCTTTACTCCAAATATTCATGGGAATGATTTGTGCACAAACTGTGATAGAGCCTTCTGAGCTTTTGTTGGTCTGATCAGCTACAGTTAGCCATTCTGTCGTTATCTTGACTTCAACACAGTGTTGTCATTTTGGTCCTCTTCAGCAATGAAAGATAGGGCAACTGGGTATTAAATAGAGCCCCATGTTCTGGGAGTGATAAAACATCAGCTTTGGCATCAGGAGGATCCAAGTTCAAATTTGACTTGAGATACTAATTGTGTGCCTTTGGACAAGGTATTTAACCCCATTGCTTCTAAAACAAAACAAAAAAAGTATAAACAAGGATATATTTTTATGTATTCCCTTTATATTTATGCTAAATATATCTTCACTTGTTGATTCTTCCATTGCAATGTAAGATGCTTGCAAATAAGTATCGTTTAATTTTTTTTTAATTTGTATTCCCCAGTACCTAGCACAGTTCCTGGCCCTTAGTAGTCAGTACTTTATAAACTACTTGCATGAGTGATTGGACTTAATCTTATCCCAATGCTCAAACCCAGATAGACTACTAATCTAAATCAAATTTTGAAAGACCTTGAAGTGATCCACAAAAACATGGTTTTATCTCTGAAATGCCAGTTTACATATGAAGCTTTTAGCTGGATAGCTTGGGAAGTACTAAAAGTTCTCTGCAAATAATGGAGATTAAGGAATCATATTAGCTAATTTATACTGAGATTCACAAAAGGCTTGATCAGAGGGTGAGATATGGACCCTATTAATTTCATCATACAAAGGGCTGTCAGCAACAAGAGCTAGGGACCCAAAAAAGCAGATCCAAGAAACACTTGAGAAGAATTTATCCCAGACAGTGCCCCAGGATAGTATGGATCAATTCCATTGTACTCAAAGTGAGATTTTAATCTATTTTGCACAAAGCACTGCTAGGCTTTAGGAGGACAAAGATAATAACCAAAAGTTACTTCTATCTAACTAGGGTACATTGCTGTACACACAGATAAGACTAAACACAAACAAAAACATTTAAGGGAAGAGAGAGCTAACAACTGTGGAGCTTGGGACTGGCGATTGCCCGTGAGAAGTGGTGTCCAAGCTAAGGAAGCCAAGAAGGGAGTGCATTCCAGGAATGGGGAACAGCTTGTGCAAAGACCAGAGGGGGGATGTGGAATGCCTAACTGGGGAACAGATAGCATAGTGGGTAGACTGCTGGACTCTAGAGTCAAGGATGCCTGAAGTCATGTCCTGTTTTATATACTTATTAGCTGTGAGACACCAGGCAAGTCACTTTACTTCTGTCTGGAGGTTTTTCAATTCCCTCTTTTGTAAAATAGGAACAGGCTTCACAGGGTTAGGAAGATCAAATGAGATAACATGCGTACAATGCTAAATAAATGTTAGCTATGTGAGCTAGTAGACTACCTTGGCAGGGACAGAGTTTAACCAGGAACAATATGAAATAAAACAAACTAAAGCCTGATGGTGAAAAGTCTTAATGACCAAGCTGAAGAATCTGTATTTCAGTCTAGAGGCAGGCACTAAAGTTTGGCCATGGGAGGAACCCAGGGAGAACTGTGTCTTGGGGAAGATTATCTTGGCAGCTTTGTAAAGGACATATCAAGTAAGGCAGAGACCATAAGCAGAGAAATCAATGAGAAAGCTATTACAGTAAGTAATGTGAAATGGTACCAGGGATCCTGGGAAATCCTAGTATACAATTGGGGGTACTTCTGACTGGTGTGAACCAACCTCCTTTTGGAAAAGCAGCATGGCAATAAAGAACGAATCACAAAACTAATCATACCTAGTAATTTCATTGCCAAGACTCATGGTGGAGGGGGGCAGATATCTGCACCAAAAACATTCATTGCTTATCTGTAATAATAAAGAAAAAACAAAAACAAAATAAAAAATACTAGAAACAGTCCCTATGTCTAACAAGTTGAGCATGGCTGAATAAATGATGGTATACAACTGTAATGTAATATTGCAATAGCACAAAAATGGTAATTAGGACATAAAATACTGGAACACTTATAGGAAATTATGAGTGAAATAGCAGAATTATTTCCAAAACAAAGTGGTCATCAAGTCAACTAGGGTAGTGGCTATTGGGAATAGGGAGAAAAGGACTATGAAAAATGTTAGTAATGGATGGAATAGAGAAGGTAAAGTAGAAGATTCAAAAATAACAAGATTGTGAACTTGAGTTAGTGAGAAGTTGCTGATGCCCTTAATAGAAAGATGGGAATCAAAAGGAGAAATTAGACTGATTTAGGGAGAAAGAGAATAAGTTTGTTCTAGTCATGTGGAGAAACAGATATGGAGGAAATAACTATATTTATTTCCCAGATGTCCAGAAGGTAGTTTCATATCTGACCTGGCATTCAAAAAAAAAAAAGAGATTAGGAATAAACAATTGAGAGTTATCTGTGTTGAGATGATATTAGGTACCATGAAACAGATGAAATCAAGCAAGAGAATAGAAGAGAAGAGGGCTCAGAATGGAATCTAGAAGGCATTCCACTCTTAAGCTATAGGAAATGAAGGGATTTCTATGTTCTTTGTGCTTTCTTGCCTAATTGGTCATCTCTCAATCTCAAAAAGTTTACAAAAGCCCTTATCATGTATGGGTGTGTCACATGGTCAACTTATAGGAGGACATAATTTTATTTTTTTTTAATAGAAGTACAACTTTTTTGTTAAAACTTTTTAATTTTCAAAAGATATGCATTGATAATTTTTCAGCATCAATCCTCGCAAATCCTTGTGTTCCAATTTCCCCTCCTCCCTACCTTCTCCCTTAGATAGCAAGCAATCCAATATATATTAAACATGGTAAAAATATATGTTAAATCCAATATATGCATACATATTTATACAATTATCTTGCTGCACAAGAAAAAATCAGATCAAAAAGGGAAAAAACGAGAAAGAAAACAAAATACAAGTAAACAACAACAAAAAGAGTAAGAATGTTATGTTGCGATCCATACTCAGTTCCCACAGTCCTTTTTCTGGTTTAGATGGCTCTTTTCCTCACAAGCTCATTGGAACTGGTCTGAATCATCTCATTGTTGAAAAGAGCTATGGGGGACATAATTTTAAAAAGAATAGGCATGGGATGAATTGTGGTCTTCAATATTGGAGGGTGCTTCCTCTTATATAAGACAATATTCTGTCTCTATGCTCTTTCTTCGTCTCTGTCTCTCACACACATAACACACATATACACACTTGAGTATTTTAAGTATTAACAGGACCTAGAGGAATACTTTAGGGAAAGAATAAAAATAGGAGCCAGATATATGATTTCACTGGCATAGAGCATCCCAAGGTGAAGAAATTCTTTCTGATAATGCAAGCAGTCACATTCTCTACAATTTATATAATCTTAGAAAGATACCCATAACAATGAGCAATAAAATAGTATGTCCAAGGTCACATAGCCAATATGTATCATAGGGAAGACTTGAATCCAGATGTTCCTGGCTTGATGGCCAGCTCTCCATCCATCACAGTATAATATACCACCTCATTGACAAAGTAGACATTTTATGCCCACTTGCTGGATTGGATTGGAACTAGGTAGAGATTATAGGATGATCAGGAAGGGAACAAAGTCAGAGCCACCCAGGAGTTTTATGATAGGATTAAGTCTTCAGCATTGTCAGTAGAGAAGTCGAGGAGAATAAAGACTGAGAAAAGGCCATTACATGGAGCAGTTGCCAGATTATTGGCAACTGGTAATAGCTCTCTCAAGATTAATGGTGTTAGATCTAGGGGAAGAGGTGGGAGAAGAGATGGGAAATTCATAAGGTTTCCATGTGTATGTTTTGAAAAATAAAAAAAAAAGCTTTAATTAAAAAAAAAAAACTAATGGTATTAGAAAGCAGGTAATATGCAGTGAGTGCAAAGTAAAGAAATGAATGGATGCCTCGTGAATAGAGATGATTTTTTTTTTTCTAAGTATTTTACTGTGAAAGGAGCAGCTATAGGAGAACAGTAGTCAAATAAAGGATGGCAAGTCCCAGGAGGCAAAGCAACAGGAAATTATTAAGTTCCTATTAAGTGCTAGGCACCATGATAAGTGCTGTACATACAAATACAAACATAAGAAAGAACAAGATGTGTGTGTGTGTGTGTGTGTGTGTGTGTGTGATGAAACTTTGTAATTTTCTGTATTGCTTTGTCAATTATCAAAACAATAAGATCATGGAATAAAAGGGAACTCATTAGGCATTTAGTTCAACTCTTTCATTTTATAGGTGAGGAAACTGTAACCCAATGAAGGGAAGCCATTTGTTTAAGATTTACAAGTGTTAAATAGCACATATGGAATTTGAACCCAGTCCCTTTGATACCAAATTATCTCATATGCATTTTATTCAAACAAAAACCCGGCACATTTAGTCTGACAATTAAAAGAAATTATATGTACATACATTCATGTGTGTGTATGTATATGTATATATGTATGTGTGTGTATGTATACATACACACATATATACAGTATGTATATATATATTATATATATATACACACACACACACACACAGAAACATAGTGTGTGTATCCATCTATGTATACACACACATACATTTAGTTTATGAGAATAACGGAGGACAGAAAATGCTAGCTACCCCTGATATATTATTCTGATCCTCCTCCTATTAGACAATTGGGGTTAAGTGACTTGCCCAGTTAGGAAATGTGAAGTATTTGAAGCTGCCTTTGAACTCAGATCTTCCTGATTCCAGAGTGGACGCTCTATCTATTGTGCTATCTAGCTGCTTTCCCCCTTCTTCCACATATTTTCTAAAAAAAATCTATGTTAATCTTCAAAGCACAATTAGGGGTTAATGAGTTATTTCACCAAGTAGCTATTAAACTTATTTCACTGATTAATTTCTTATAATAGCCTTTTATTTTTTAAAATACATTCAAAAATAGTTTTCAACATTCACCTTTGCAAAACTTTGCAAATTTTTCTCCCTCCCTCCCCATCTCCCCCTCTCCTAGACATCAAGTGATCCAATATAGGTTAAACATGTGCAATTCTCCTAAACATTTCCACATTTATCGTGTGATTAATTTCTTTATAAACCATTCCTGAAGCACAGGTCAGGTGCTATGTCCTACACAAGGCCTTCCTGATTCTTTCTTTTCAGTTGTTTTGTTTTAAGTAATCTGGGCTTATAGTCAGACTATTTACATAAGACTCTCATTATGGGAGTGATAAGAAATCAGCTTTCCCCTAAGGTCTGCCTTCTAAATTCTGTTTTTTCCCTTTCTGTAGTTGGAACTGGAAGCAGAAAACGAGAAAAAGAATATCTGTATCTCCCTTTCCCCAGTCCCTCCTCTCAGGCAGCTGCTTTGCTTTGGGTTTGTCATTCTCTCCACCAATGAGGAGTCTTATGCAAATAACTTTGTAGTTTTCTTGTTTAGTTATTTTTCAATTCAGTTTTGTCAGATTCTGTGATTTTATTTGTTTGTTTGTTTTTCATTTGTTTTTGGTAAAGATGCTGGAGTGGCTTGCCATTTCCTACTTCAGCTCATTTTATAAATGAGGAAGCTGAGATAAATAAGGTGAAATGATTTCCCCAGAATCACACAGCTAGTAAATATCTGAGGCCAGATTTAAACTCAGGAATATTATTAGTATTCCTGACTTTAGGCCTAGTGTTCTATGCACTGCATCACCTACCTGTTTAGTAAACACTTGTGAATTAAATTGAATGCTATGAATCTATGAACATTTGCTTTAGTCTTAGATAGATAGAAACTTTTTGTTTTCTTTCTCATTGTTTTGCCTTTTTGATCTGATTTTTCTTATGCAGCATGATAATTATGTAATGAAGAATTGCACATATTTAACATATATTGGAATACTTACTATCTAGGGGAGGGAGGTAGGTGGAAGGGAGGGATAGAAAAATGGAACCAACATAGGTGCAGGTGAAATTACAGTAAAGCTAGATGCAAATTAACTTACCACTTGCAAAAAAAAAAACAAAAAACAAATAAGGGGCAGCTAGGTGGCGCAGTGGATAGAGCACCAGCTCTGAAGTCAGAAGATCTGAGTTCAAATGTGATCTCAGCACTTAACACTTCCTAGCTGTGTGATCCTGGGCAAGTCACTTAACCCCAATTGCCTCAGAAAAAAAAACAAACAAACAAAAAAAAAAACAATCCATATTTTAAACTAGTGGCTGTGAAGACCACATATTTTAAAATCAGCCGAAGTCAGGAATTCAGGTTAGGGGAAAATCATCAATCTTTATTCTCAATGAAGAAAGATCGGAGGTGGAAGAGAATGGGTGATAGCAATGTGTGCAGCCAAGTCAAGAAGCTACCTAGACCAGCAGCCACACGACCAGTAGCTACGAGCATAGAACCCAGGCCAATCTCTCCCCGCCTCTCTTCCTGTCTCTCTGCCTCCACCCACCAAAATCGTTATTTCCTATATAACACATCAGGACTTGCACAGAGAGTGGGTGGGGGCCATTCTTTATCCAAGAGATCTATGTTAATATAGTCCAATTACTATTTAGCCTCACGTGCTTGGGACCTCAGTGCATCAGCTCAAGCCTCAGCCCATTACAAGTGGCCAACATCCCTACATTAGACCCTCACAAGGCAGGTTACTTTCCACTTACAGTCAGTTACTATACACCAAGGAACAAAGCATTACAAAACACATAAGGTAATTCAGGGATGAACAAAGTGCTGTGATATGTATGGCTCACTGCCCAAGACTCTGTAAGTCATTATTTGATCAATAACTCATCCATAAAGCAGTTTTATATACTGTTATCAGTGACATTGTTTGAAAAAAGCCAAGACCCTTTGGGTCACATGCACAGAAATTGCCACCTTCTTCTCTGCATTGCTCTTTTCTCCTTATACTCTTAAGAACAGATTTTCTTTTTTTGTCATTTGTAGATTCTATTTTTATAAAGCTTTTTATTTTCAAAACTTAGGTATATAGTTTTCAACATTCATCCTTGCAAAACCTTGTGTTCCATTTTTCTATCCCTCCCTTCCACCTACCTCCCTCCCCTAGATGGTAAGTATTCCAATATATGTTAAATATGTGCAATTCTTCATTACATAATTATCAGGCTGCACAAGAAAATCAGATCAAAAAGGCAAAACAATAAGAAAGAAAACAAAAAATAAGTAAACAACAAAAAAGGTGAAAATACAATGTTGATCCACATTGAATCCCCATAGTCTCTGGATACAGATGGCTCTCTCCATCACAAGTCTATGGAAATTGGCCCAAATCAGCTCCTTGCTGAAAATAGCCATCATATGGACCTGGCCATTTTCAGCAATGAGATGAACCAAATCAGTTCCAATGGAGCAATAATGAACTGAACCAGCTATGCCCAGCAAAAGAACTCTGGGAGTTCTGGGAAGCTTTATCCTTTGTGACATTTAAGTCTCTCTAGAGCTTTTTGAACACCCCTCACTTGTGTCAATTTAACCAGCCAAAGAGGCTCCTTTTCACCAAGTACTTAGCCCTCTGGAAGCATTTACAGAAGGGCTCTGTAAATTTCATGCCCCAGCTTCCTCCAAAGTGCATGTGGGGAATGCAACAACTAAACATTCTCTGCCTGTTTATAAAGACAGATTTTGCTGACCAATCAGTCCCATGGTACATACCACTTCTGAGTTCCAAGTCATACCAGATCCCAAAATTGGTGACTCGGGATGAATTGAGATCCTATCATCACATAGAAATCCATTCCCTATATTGTGAATCTCTCCAGAATTCTTTCAAGTATAAATTGAGTCAAGCATATGAAGGGGCCTTTTTGTGTCACTAGAAAAGAATCTGAAGAAACTCGGCTTGTATACATCTTAGGACTCCTGGGTCTAGACAAAAATCCTATGATCTAGCAAGGGTTCTCAAACTACAGCCCCGCGCGGACCAGATGCGGCAGCTGAGGACGATTATCCCTCTCACCCAGGGTTAGGAAGTTTCTTTACTTAAAGGCCCACAAAACAAAGTTTTTGTTTTTACTATAGTCCGGCCCTCCAACAGTCTGAGGGACAGTGAACTGGCCCCCTATTTAAAAAGTTTGAGGACCCCTGAAGGGGATTTGGGGTAATTGAAAGAGCAGCAAAGTAATCAAATGCTTTATATACTTATCATGTGTATGGCCAATATAAAATGTGTAATTTTATTTGCTGATTGATTTTATGCTGAGTAAATTTCCATGCAGTATTCAATTGTCTTTTCTGCTTTTGTATAAAGCAGATATTGTTATACTAAGGTCATATAGTGCTCATATAGTGTTCTTATGAGGTGAAATAAAGGCACTCACCAAGATTTGGTCAACGGGGTGAGGGCTTAGAGCTAATCTTGATTAGTAGATCCACAAATTCATATATAGTGCTTGACAAGTTGGTTCTGCCTCCACTGAAATGGAATTGAGGAATAGATCAGAATACTTCTGCCCAACGAGGCATTACATAAACCAAGATATAGTATGGAGACTTTCCAGTAGTTGCCTATTAATACCCACTTGGTATTTAAATTTAAAACCAAAAACAAAAACTTTTATTTGCACTTTTTGATTTTTCCATCACAGTTATTTTTCAATATATGACTCTTGCTCCCTAACTTATCCTATCACTCCCTCATGAAAACAGTTAACTCAAACCAAGCCACTTAGATAGTACCTACATTGTTTTCTCCTTATTATCTGAACTTCCCCACTGAGAGGACTAAAGTTTATTGTATCCTCTACTCTCTAAAATCAAGATTGTTTATGGTAGTAAATCAGGATTTAATGATCTTTTAGTATTAAAGTGTTATTAATAATAGTATTGCATTTAGCTTACCACAATCATTGTGTTTAATACTCTCTTCATTTGACTTTCTTCAGGCTGCATCAATTCAAACAAGTCCTCCCATTTTCTTTGGTTGATACATTCATTGTTTCTGATGGTACAATAATTACATTCATATACTTCAATCTGTTCAGTCATTTCCTAATAACAACTCACTGTTTGGTTTTTTTGTCCCTTCCACAAAAAAGTGTTGCTACATATATTTTGGCACTTTCCCCCTTTGGTTGTTTTTTGTTGTTTTACATATTTGAGTTATGTACCTAATAAGAGGTTTACTTTGTAAGGTCAAAGAAGTTGTTTTTGGCTAAATCACGTTATCATTTTCTTTGCTTCAAGAACATTTTATTGTATGTTCAAGATGACATAATTGCTCTATCAATAATGTTCATGCAAAATCATTAGCATATCTACCTCACAATCAGTGATAGAAGAACTGGAAGTTGACTAGCCAGTGAACTTGTAGAGTTATTTCACAGACTGAAAATAAACGTGTGTTTGGATGTGCTGACACTCAAGACTAGGAATTTTCTGTGATTTTTGAACTATTCAGAATTAAACTCTTCAGTTCAGCAAGCTTCTGCTGACTTTAGAAAGTTAGAGAATCTAACTCTTCTTGTACTGAAGTAAACAGGATTAAATGACCTGCCTAGACTCACTTACCTGATTAGTTAAGTGTCTGAGGCCAGATTTGAACTCAGGAAAGTGAGTCTTTCTGACTCTAGGGTTGGTGGCCTATCTACTATGCAACCTTGCTTCCTTTTTCAAAATATTTTTTTCATTTCTCAAGAGTGCTTGGAAGCAATCACATGTTTCTCTCCCAGGAAAAGCTGGGGCACGAAATGTGAGTGTAATGCAGCTCTACAGAAGTATATCAGTATTCTCTCTACCAAGTAGGAGTCACATTTCCTCTGAATATGTAAAGCATATAATAATCTATATAAATTTAAGTGACTCAAGACCTATAATACATTCTGCTACTTTGCAAATTAATACCATTCAAAGGAAAGTTTTCAGTGGAAAAGCAACTATGACTTGTTTTCAAAACCTAACGACCTATTCTTTGAATCTCCTTACATTCAAAAGTAAATAAAAAGTAAATAAAACTTTTCTCTTACTATTTTGACTGCCTTGTTCAAATTGATGAATGAATCTGTTTTAATGGTCAAAAGTGGTCAAAAGCCAGGTTTTATTTACTAATCTGTGGTCTTTCACTGTGCTTTGTATCAGAACTCTTAATAAAATTAAACATCTCAGTCTTAAAAAAAAAAAAAGAAAATGTAGCAGCATAAAAAATAGTCTGAACTTAGATGAAAGCCCACTTACACATTAAAATAGGAGAATATAAGAAAGACAGCATCATATAATGGAGAAAGGACTAATTTTTGAGGCAGGAAGACCCAGGCTCCAGTATTAATTCTTGACAGGTTATGGTTGTGTGTCTGAGACCAAGCTGCTAAATCTCGTAGTGCCTCCAGAAATTTTTTCAAATGATAATTCATAGACCCTTAGCACATCTTCATTAGATCTTCTACCAAGGAAATAACATTTTAAGCAAAAAAAGCAAACAAATAAAGAAGTCGATTGTCTAATTATCTTTCTAGTTGGAAGACAAATTGCTGCTGGGTACATTTTAACAGCTTGCTGGCTACTATTGCAACACAGTCTTCAACTTTAGTTATATAATAACAGTTGCCAAATGTGTGGGCACAGTTTAAATATATTAAACATATAAGATCTGATAACTACACAGGACAGGCAACATTTAAAACACATTTGGATCATTGTCTCAATTCCAAATGAAATACATCTTTGTTTTACATCTCAGAGGATTAGAAATGACTGATTATGGAAAAGCAATGAAATGTATCACACAATTCTGTTTTAAATTACTGTATATAACCATATGTACCAGATGTGTCTCTTCTACAAAGTCCTACCAGGATGCTTCATTATGGGTAAAAGTGACCTTGGTTTTCTGAAGACTATTTTGGCAGAACATAAGCTGTGTTTGAGGGAGGGAGGGAGGGAGAGATGATATAATAGACAGAGCTCATCTCTCTCTCTCTCTCTCTCTCTCTCTCTCTCTCTCTCTCTCTCTCTCTCTCTTTCTCTCTCTCTCTCTTTCTCTCTCTGTATTTGTGTATAGAAACAAAGAAAGAGTAAACGAGAGAACAAGGGAAAGAGAAAGACAAAAAGGGAGAGAGACAGAGACAGAGACAGAGAGACAGAGAGAGAGAGAAAGAGAGAGAGAAAGAGAAAGGAATGTTTTTGTTTAATGTAAATGAACCATTTCATAGACATCCCCCTTCCCTCTCAGGGATGTACATGGCATTGCACCTTTATAGCCAGAATGGCTTCAGTGTCTGACATATAGAGTGGAGGCCCAGCCATTGCCTTGCCTCTCTCTTTACATACATACATATATACATATACACATATTTATTTATTTCACATATTCACACACACACGGGGTGGGACTGTCAGAAGATGGACTGTTTTTATGGGTCAAAAAAAATAAATAAAATTTTAAAAATTACCTACTAAAGCAGGGACAGTTTGAGATCTGCATTAATGAATGATGACATGCATTGATTGATTGACATATAATATTCTTGTCTAAAATGTAATCTTCTCTTGTTGGGGTTTTCTTGGTGTCTCTGGAGGCAGCCTTAGTTTCAGTTCAGTAATCACCACAAATGCAGTCAGATATTAAAGTCCAAATCCTTTACTGTCTCTTTCCAAGTCTTGTCTCCTTTTCTGTGACTTAGCTTTCTTAGAGCCCTTTTGTAGTCTTGGTTCCCAGAGCTTGAGCTCTGGCTTCTAAATCTCCTGACTTCCAAGTGTTTGTGCTTCAGCCTGCAGGCACAACAAAGGTGGAAGATGGAATGAATCTGTCTCAGCCTCTGAGAGCTTCTAGTGAGCTTGTCTTTGTTTTGGCCCTGAGAGCTTTTTGCTTATATGCTGTACACTGAGTATACACCAATCATATATCACTAGGAAACCATTATTTGTTGTAGGATTAAATCAATGCTAAACTAGATTTAACCATTGTCTCCTTAATTCCATTTAGTACCTTGTTCCAAGTTCTGGCCCATAACATCTCCTTGTAGGATCAAATCAATCATACTGCACCATGCTAAATTAGATAACTATTGTCTCTATCAATTCCACTGACTTAGTACCTTGTAAGAATACTTTGTTTCAAGTTCAGAGTTCTGGGCCATAACAGAGAAAATTCTAGCTTTAGGGGGAGGATCTGGATTTGTATCTTTGCTGTGTCTCTCACCACTTCTGTGAGCTTGGATAAGCTTCCTCCACTGTAGAACAAGGGTCCAGACTAAATAGTCTCTATCTGTGAATTTATGATCACATGACTATATCTACACTTTTGGAATGACTGAGGCTGGTTCAGGTTCTGATTGGAAGAGATGGTCTCTGAAATCCTATAATTCTTTACTAAAATAAACAAGATGTGATGATAAAATAGGGGTCCTGGTTTCATAAGCAATACATACATACACTCACACATATTCAGCAATGAAAAACTTCAGGAGATATTTGGATATTTAGGGCACCCTAATTCTTATGGTAGATTTGCCATTATTGTTTATTTGTCCTTCTCCTTTATCTGTTGTATCTAAGCTATTGCCTACACCCGTGAGTTTCTCAAGCACTTGGCATGTATCACTATGAATTAAAAAAAAAAAATCTATAAATCTATTTTGGTTTTACATGATCTTTCCTTCCAAATTCTCTTCCTCACCCCAACCAAGGGAGTTAGCCCCTGGTAACAAAGAATAAATAAAAGAATAAAAGAGAGAAGGAAAAAAAAAAAAACAGATCAGAAACACATACCAACACATCCCTTGTGTCTGACAGTCTATGCAATGTTTGGCTCCCACAATCCTCCAGGTCTGCAAAGGAGAGAAAGAGTTTTATCTTCTCATCTTTATTTTGGAGCCATACTTATTCATTTTCATTCCATCTTAAAGATCTTTGGAGTGAAGTCTCTAACTTTCCTTAGAAACTCTTATAAGTGAAACAGGCAAGAATTTCTTGAATATTTAACTTAATTTAAGCTTAATAATGTAATTAGATTATATTTCCTTCTGTTATACATTCTATGAGTGGAAATACAGAGGGACTGGTTAATGTCCTCCTCCCCAAATAATTTATCCTTCATCTATTTGAAGGACAGCACCAAGTAATTCTTGTGCCCAGGTGCAAATCTTTTCTCTTGTCCACCACTTGGCTGGCACCATACATGACTTTCATAGCTACCCTGATGCTTTTGGCAGAGGAACTATCCAGTTTATAGGTAACAGCTGCTGGCACCAAAGAAAGCCTTACTTTATCCAAATACATCAGAATATCATCAAGTTTAGCTAGAAACTCTAGCCATGGTTTTCTTGCACTGAGTTACTAATTTCAATTGTTCTAATTATTTTTTCTTACATAAATTAGTCATTCCCTTAATCACTTCTAGATATCCTTTGTCATATGTAGAAACCCAAAGTGAATGTATCTCTCTGGGGAGACTTTTTTTTTAGTGTACAAGAAAGCTGGAGGATTATTATACAATTATTATTAGTTTACTATGATTCTTCTGCTAATGAAACAACTGATAAGCATTTCTTAAGCATGCCCTATGGGCATTGGGGATACAATGTAGACCGACCATCATGTTTATACTTTAATACCATAGGATTACACTGGTGCTTTCATTTTAAAATACTTTTAGGTTTTTTTTCTACATGGGAATATTTAATTAGTTTGAGTTCAGACCTATGATTTCATTGATGAAGGTTACTCCCAGAATGGAAATTCCCTCTATCATTGCAGATCAGAAACATATCTGTCATTTACAGTCTAAGAAAGTAGTCCAGGTTCAATGAAGAGGTCTACTGACTTACCCATGGTCAAAGATGGGATTTGATTCTAGGTTTTTCTGACTCCTCTCTTCATTTACACCAATGGTATCAAACTCAAACTTAGATGGAGGTCATTTAATCGTGGATAAGAATCCCTGTGGGCTACATAATGATTTAAAAAACCACACATGTATATACATTTGTTACTTCATCAACCCATTAAAGTCTGAGAGGAACTACAATTTTAATCTGGTTCAGGCCATAGCCTAAGAGCCCCATATTTGACACCTCTGCTTAAGACCATGTTGTTCCTCCAAAAGGAAGGTGCCAACTTTTTAAAACCTAAGGCAAAGTTTATGTCACAGAATTACTCACTACTTTCTTTATTTTCATAGTATAATTTAGGATTGGCATTTAATTTCACACTGATTTTCTCAAAGGTATGATTTAGAGTACATATATTTTCTTTTGCTATTTCTGTTCTTGGTGGATGGAGTAGAGAAGAGGGGAAGTGGAAGAAGACTTTTTACTGAATAAAACAAAATCTCACATTTTAAACTGTGAGGCAAATACTGAGAGGCAGTATAATGTAGAAACAACATAAAATCTACAGTCAGTGAACCTGGGTTCAAATACTAATTTTCTAAGTAACTATGTAATTGTAGGCAAATTACCTACCCTCTCTAATCCTATTTCCTAATTTATAAAATGAGAGCACTGAATTAAGTAATGTAAGGTCCTTTTCTAACTGTAAATCCTATGAAATTGTCAATAAAAATCTCAGGGATAGGAAGCCAGGGGTTTTTAAAAGTCAAACATTACTGTTTCAATTTGCTTATAAAAGAGCAATATGTGGTAATATTAATGAAAAAGAAAAGGAAAAAGTAAGTAATAATGGAAAATGAGGTTTAAAAAATCTCTTTCATTATATTAGCATATTCAAGTTTATATTCTTTACAACAGCATGGAGAGAAATTATCTTTTTTTATTATAGCTTTTTATTTACAAAACATATGCATGGGTAATTTTTCAACACTGACCCTTGCAAAACTTTTCCCCTCCTTCCTCTCATCCTCTCCCCTTGATGGCAGGTAGTCCAATACATGTTAAATATGTTAAGGTATATGTTAAATACAATATATGTATATACATTTATACAGTTATCTTGCTGCACAAGAAAAATCGGATCTAGAGAGTTAAAAAAAACCTGAGAAGGAAAACAAAAATGAAAGCAAACAATAACAGAAAGAGTGGAAATGCTATGTTGTAGTCCACACTCATTTCCCATAGTTCTTTCTCTGGATGGAGCTGATTCTCTTCATTATTGGACAATTGGAACTGGTTTGAATCATATCATGTTGAAGAGAGCCACGTTCATCAGAACTGATCATCATATACTACTGTTGTTGAAGTGTATAATGATTTCTTGGTTCTGCTCATTTCACTTAGCAAAAGTGTCTCTCCAGGCCTCTCTGAAATCATCCTGCTGGTCATTTCTTACAGAACAATAATATTCCATAACATTCATATACCATAATTTATTCAACCATTCTCCAATTGATGGATGTCCATTCAATTTCCAGTTTCTAGCCACTACAAAAAGTGCTGCCACAAACATTTTTGCACATGTGGATCCCTTTCTCTTCTTTAAGATCTCTTTGGGATAGAAGCTGGCTCAAAAGGTATGCACAGTTTGATAATGAGAAATTATCTGTTTTTGAAAAGATTTAACATAAAAATATTCTCTTTAAATTCTTTTTTTGGAAACATATTTTATAAAAATACAAATTATGACTGTATTAAGAATATTATAGAATTTATAACTGCAGAGACCACAGGATCACAGATGGGAAATTAGAGGCCATCATATCCAGCCTCCTCATTTTACAAATGAGGTCCAGGGAGTCCAAGGGACTTGCCCAACCAAGGTAACATTGGTAGTAGGCATCAGAATCGGGACTGGAACCAGATACCCTGATTCCAAAGGCACATTCTTTCCACTGTAACATGCCTAGTTCGTTTCCCTTGGTTTAAAGATACTGAAACTATGACCCATAGAATAGTAACTTGCTGAAATCTACCCTAGAAATAAGTAACAGAGAGCAAGGCTAGAAACCCAGGCTTGCTGTAGCCTAATCAAAGGCTCTTTCTACTGGGCCTAGCTGCCCCACTGGCATTGTGTATCACAGAAAAGCCTAATTCTTTAGAATTGACTAGTAGTGAAATATAGGAATTGTTTAGATGTGGGTCCAGAATTCCTTGTTATCCCTTGGCAAAAGGGTTTCCCAAATGGCAGGCCCATTTTTCCTGTTTTGGATTCTAGATTCCAGGTCTTCTGCAGCAGGTAAATTGGTCTGAGATTTGCAATATCTTTATGTAGTGGACAGAGTATTGGACTTTAATTTAAGAAAACTTATTTTTATCCTGTCTCTGATCTTGCTTAGCTGATGACCATGGACCAGTGGTCTCTCTGGGTCTCACTTACCCATAATTGATGGAGATAATAGGACTTTTGGTACTGCCTTCAAAGGGTGGTATTGAAATTTAAATGAGAATCTGTGTGCAAAACTGAAAACATCATTGAAAACCTCTTGGGCTTATGCTCCATGTATACTGCACAATGAGCTCCTCTATCTTCTTTGGATCCAGTTGTTCTTCCTTGGGATTTCTCAATGAGTCTGTATTCACTTAAGGTCAGGAGCTCAGCAATTTTTCTTCACTGGAGGGGAAGAGGATAGAAAATTGGGATACTTGTGAAATGTACAGATGACTAGGAAAAAATTAGCATTTAAAGAAACAGGAAGGACCTGAGAGTCAGTGGGATGAGGAAGAGCATTGAATCTGGAGTCAACATATCAACAAACCAACAAACCATTACTAATTAACTATATAATCCCAGCAGATGACTTACCTTTTCTGATCCTGTTTCCTAATTTATAAAATGAAGTCATTGGACTAAAATCATTAAGTTCCCCTTCTATCTGTAAATCCTGTGAAAATGCAATAAAACCAGAGGGATAGAAAGTCAATTGTTGATTTCATTTAGGATTCTAGGTCACACTTGCACAGTTTAGGTTATCTGTCATATACAAGGGAAAAGGAGATGTATGTGTAGATTAGCTAATAAAAACTGTGACTAGGTTGTCTTCACAATATGTGAATTGCAGACAGATGTTGCTGCTTGTCCATTGTTCTCAAAGAGGACCATAACATCAGGAAGGTGACGCCATGACATGCAAGTAAATTGGATTGAAGTGAGAGAGAACTGTGCAAGGTCACTTGCCTCACTTTCCCCTCCAGAATCATCTGTGACCAGATACAGATTAGAACAACTGATGGCTCTGGATGAGGTTTGCAAAGCCCTTTACTTATAATTTACTATCTCATGAGAATTTCTAATAACCCTGTGAGGTAGATGTAGGTAGTACTCCCATTTTCAAATAAAGAAACTGAGATTCGGAAAAAATAAGTGCTAGTTAAATGTCAGAGGCAGGATTTGAATCCAGAGTTTCTTGATTGTAACTCCAGCATGCTAATTACTCCCCTGGTGGCTCAGTACCATATTTATAAAAGAAATAATTTTGTCAACCAATTAGTCGATCAATCAAGTATTTGTTGATTACTTCCTTTGTATGCAGTTAGGTGAAGCATGAAGGGGTTGGCAGGGGGTTTGTGGGGAGGTGATCCTCATCTCCTGGGAGTTGTCAGACCAGTCAATGTGCTGCTGAGCTTAGGAAATGGGTCTGGGAGCCAACAGCTTTCAGTTCCAGTCCAATCTCTACTAATAGCTAGCTGGGTACTCAGGGGCAAGTCACTCAGTGACTTTGGACAAGTTTCCTTGTGTGTGAAATAAGAAATTTAACAGATTTCATCATTTTCAGCTTTAAAAAATGTTTGACAACCCAGAATTCATATCTATATGAAGCAATTTCTGTGTTGCTATAGTCAGTGAATAGTGTGCTGCATCTGGAGTCAGGAAGACCTGTGTTCAAATCAGATCATAGATGCTCACTAGCTGTCCATTGAGGAAAGAAATGGCAAACTATTCCAGTACTTCTTTGCCAAGGAAAACTCATAGATAGTATGGTCCAAGGACTCATGAAGATACAACTGAACAATATATAAAAAGTACCAACTTAATCAGTTGAAAAATGAAAAAAACAACCTCAGTTAATTAAACACCACCAAATAACCAATTTAATATTATTTTTTTTAAAGCTGAGTGAATAAATTGGCTTCTGCTGTTAGATTTCATAGAAATTATGCATGTATATTTATACTTTTATACATTTATACTGAATGGATACTGGAACAAGTGTTCTGTTATATCTGGATACTGATTAATCAAGAGAAAGTATGGATTAGATGGAAAGGTAGATGATAGATTAGAAAGATAATAGATGAGATAGAGAGTAATAAAGAAGAAAAAAAAGAAAAATAGGTAGAGAGATAACCTTTATCTTCTGAGTAAAAATTAATGGTCTTGGTTTTAGGCTTATTCATTTGCTATACATGTCTATATCTGCCTAGAAACACTGATGAGCAATTAATGGCATTCTAACCTAAACTAACTAATTCTAACTCTTAAAACTGAAGTAATTTGCCACCATCTTCAAAGCACACATCCTATTTCCTGCCCTGACCTAATCACCTCTAAAAAATAAATGCTAATGAGAAGATAAATCTCTTAGAGAAATAGAAATAGTTCACTAGAATGAATTTTTATGCCAGTTGGTGACATTGGAGGGAAAAAAGTCAGGAGATAAGAAAGTTTTAACAATAGGTTTTTTTTTTTACAGTTTAGTGGATATGATGAACTTTAGTCATCATTGTCAAGTTAATACACAGTCATGAAATTAATAGTCTAATTCTTAAGAATTTGAGAAATTCATTCGAGAGTCCAGGAAACAGTATTTTTAGGTTCTTATGGCATAACTAATAGGGACATATCCAAGGGAAGCAGACAGCAAACAATTAGATCCAATTGGATTCAGCTGTGGCAATGTAGACCCCACCACAGTCTTCTGGAGAAAAAGAGACTGTCATAGGGTCAGCCAATATCAACATGGCTCAATGGAAGAGGAATCTGAAGACCTGGGTCCTTCTTTGTTGTGCCACTTTATTCCCTTCTGCAGAGGATATCAGGGTTAAGTGAATTGCCCAGAGTCACAAAGCTAGTGAATGTCTGAGTTGAAATGCGAAATCAGGCCTTTCTGACTCCTGGGTTGATGCTCTATGAACTGCACCACCCAACCACCTTGTTCTTATTTATGTGTCATCAGCAGTTCCATTATTCTCTCTTTGAACCTCAAGTTTTCTCCTCTGGAAATTGAGGAACTTTGACAAAATAATTTCTGGGGTCTTTTTAAGCCTAACATTATGAAAATCTAAATAGTTAATACTTGGGAAGATGTTTATGATCAAAAGTCTGGCAGTCTGGGCTTAGACTTGGGAATTCTACCACAGATACTTACTAGTTATATGACCTGGATGAATCACTTAACCTCTGGGCCTCAGTTTTTTAATCTGTAAAAAAAATAACTTGGACTTGAAGGTCTATAAACTCTTCTCCAGCTCTAAGGCTATTAATTCTATGATATTCGATCCTATGACATTTATTGTACCTTTATTTTGATCTCCGTTCTGAAATCATTCACTATAATGGAAACTTCTTCAATAGCCAAATATGCATCTAGATATAAATCATTAAAAAAAAATCTATGATTTCCTTATGGTTGGTGAGGAAATTTCCATTCCCAATGCAGAACAGCATCTGCTCTGCAATTTAGTCAGAAAATTGCCTAAGTCACTGAGAGATTAAGTGAGTCTTTACACTATCAACTACTTTCCAGCAAACTCTTTTTTTCATTTCAGAAATGGAGAAACTTAAATCCTTTAAATCTAGGGTAAGCCAGTTACAGAAATGATCTATAATCACACAGACTGAATATAAGAATGCCACTAATATTCCTATTTTTGGATAAAAGATATTTATGATGTTATACCTGTCATCTCATAATTAAGGTTACTTCAGGAAACCATGTTTATTATCCACAAAATCAAAGGCATATTTATCAAGGGTAAAAATCTTGATGTCTTTTATAAATAGCACCAATTAAATTGCTGCATTAAGCTGATAAACTATCTAATTAACAGGGTTCATGTGCTATATTTGAAGTCAAGCCCTTCTGGCTCTACCACTAACTATCTATGACATGGGCAAGTCCCTTCTTCAATTTGAGTTTTCACATGAGTTCTCATGTGGAAAATGAATGGGATTGGTCTATATGATCTTCAACATCCTTTTTGCTTTGAAAATTTTGCAAATTGAATAAATGAGAATAATGTCCTCTGAACTCACTGTCAAATTCAGTAATTTAACAAAAGCAGAACCTCCCTACCATTTCATGGAAAACTAATCCCATTTGCCCAAATACACTTTTAAGTGTTGGATTTGTATAATCTAATCAGGCTGTATAAATTGATTTCTATCCTAATGATTCCCCTGAATGAAGCAATGATTCATAACCTAATTATTGACTGTTGATATATATATAAAATAGGCTCTACTGTTTTAAGATAATTGTACACAGCAGATAGGGTAGAAAAAAGGCACCTTATTACAACTGGCTTTAAAGACAAATATTTTAATCAAAAAAATTCTGGGTATGGCAAAGCAATTCCGTTTTCTATTCATTCATCTACTTATTCATTTTTTTTTTTAGTTCCTAAGCAAACTTTCTAACAGTGATTCTCAAAGTATGATCCAGAAAATTCTGGGTGAGTGGAGTCTCTGAAACTCTTTCAGAAGGTCTACAAATTCAAAATTAGTCTTTATTTCTAATATGGTAACTATTGGAATCCTTACAAAATGATAACCTTATTTATAAATATAAACCATGTGAACAAAAACTCTTTGGAGAGATAGATCCTCAATAATTTTTTAATAATATAAAGATACTGAGAACAGAAATTTGAGAAGCACTATTCTATAAAATGAAGGGTTTGGACAAAATGCTTTCTGAGGACCCTTCAAACTCTAAAGCGGTGAACATTTAAACAATAATGCCTGGTAAAGATATTGATTACCAGAAGAACAGCATGGAACAGTGGTCATTGTACTTAGAATCCAGAAGCCTGCGGTTCAAATCTCACCACAGACATTTATTAGGTGTGTAGTTCTGGTTGAGTCCCTCAATTAGGAGATGGGATTGAAACTTCTTAAATCTCTACACAGTACTTCCTGCAGAATACAGAGACTAAGCCCTTAATAAATGGTAGTGATTATGTTGGTAGTTAGAGGAGAGAAAATAAATGACTTGAAATTTATTTTGTATACTTTTTTTTTAAAAGATAGTAATTTTATTTCTAAGCATATGATGAAAAATTGCATCATTCAATTCAACTTGCATTTATTCAACTTATATAGGCACCTAGGTACAAAGAAGAAAACAAAAGTCTCTATCCTCAAAGAACTTCCATTCTATTGGGAAGCAGCTAAATAAATGACAGAATGACAAATATTAATAGCAATGGTATATGAATCCATTGCTATTCTAACTCGAGGCACCTCCATCTCTTCTAGGGGGTACTCCACTTTCCCAGCTCCTCTTTTGGGTGGATTCTTGAATGAATGACCTTTTACTAAGCACTTATTATGCGCTAAACATTCGTCAAAGCACTGGAAATATAAATGAAAAAAAAAAAAAAAGCAGAACAGTAATGCGAGAGAGTATTATATGCCAAGAAAACACATCAAAAATTCAACATGCCAATTACACACCAAGAAAAACATGATGAAAAATTCAACACGACAATTACATGCCACTTAAAGTTACACATTCTGCCTTATTAAGAAACACAAAAACTCCACCTAACCTACTGCTTTTAGAATTAGGAAGATACCTATGAATGACCAGGGATTGCACTAGAGTGTGGGTTGGGGGAGTCAACAAATCCTGCCTCAGATACTTACTGTGTGATCCTGGACAAGTCACAATTTGTTTGCCTTAGTCTCCTCAATTGTAACATTGGTATAATAATAACACCTACCTCCCAGGAGTATTGGGAAGATCATATGAGAGAATTGTTAAGCCTTTAGCACAATACCTGGCACATAGTAAGCAAGAAACAAATGGTAGCAATTATTTTATTGCAAAGATAAATTCTGGATTTCAAATGACAGCAAAGTTAACTTGGATTTAGGGTGGCTGACTCTGTACCTACATCAAGATATGAATCTAAAACCTGCCATTCCCTCAGATTCAGTGAATTATAGATACAGAAGTGTTGATCTTGAGGAAGACTGAGGATGCTCCACTTGTTTCATAAGACCCTGTAAATATCTTGGAAAGAAGATCTGCATCATATTTCCAACTGGTTGTTGGACCTCCTCCCTTATCAGAACCCCAGAACCACACAGTCTAAAACAATTCATCTTTCCTACCAAACCTATTCTTCCAACTTCCCTCTTTCTGATCATGACGTCACCTTCTGCAAAATGGGTCTATATATAAAGGGCTGAAGCTCTGAATAGGTGCACTGGAATCAGACAACCGAGCACTTAAGGCTAATTACCCATTGGCCAATAACTCTATTAGCATATGTTTGGAAAAATGGCCCTTCTTACTATTCCTTCCTGGCTTGATCTTTTCTTATATAGAGATAATCATAGGAGGGATTAGAGGGTGGAGTGAGATGAGCCAGATTCACTTTGCAGGAGGACAAGGAGGAGAAGGGAGGTCGGTAAGTGGAGAGCTTGTGGCAGTTTTGTCATCTCCTTTACTTCTCCCCCTAAAGACCAAGGACTTTTGCTCCTCCTGACTCTGGCTGCAGGGATCTAGCGCGGACTCTACAAACCTTAGTCTCCCTCCCTTTTCCTCATCTCCCATCAATCACCAGGTCCCGTCAGCCTTATCTAAGTATCACCTCTGTTATCCGTCCCCTTCCTTCTCTCCACACCGGCACTAGGTGTGCCCGGGCCATCACCTGGGACTTTGGCAACAGCCTGTCCATTGCACCTTATATACGTGTCAGACCGATCTTCCTGCTGTGCGGCCTGGATCACGGAGTCGGAGTAAGAGACCCCAGAGGCCAGCTCGTCCGACCCAATAGAACATTAGTCCATCCCGCGCCATCCTCCTAGATCCCTGCCCCCAGCTCCTGGGCTGCCGTTCCAGGCCCTCGCGTTCCTGCTGCTGACGTTCTCGATCCCACCCTGATGCCCTAGGCCTTCGGGTCCCCACTGTTCTAAGTGTTCCGAGCTTCCAGGTTCCTGCAGTTCTCCCGTCCCAGGCCCCTACGCTCTCTCCTCCCCACCCCCTTTGTCTGTAAACGTCTCCGGCTCTACAAGTATGACACGAGAACGGGGGGACGCGGGGGCCCAGGTCTGACCCCCCGGGCAGGGCCCCCCTCCCGGAGCCCGGACAAAGGTCCGCAGGGACGCGGAAGGCGGACCTAGGCCCGGGAGCCCCGCGAAAGCAGCCGGTTCCAGATGCTCGGACTCGGCGCTTGCGCAGACCTCCTCGCCTCTCCCGGCACTGCAGTTTGCCGGAAGTGAGAAATGGGAGGCCGCAGCCTTAGTGGCGGCAGGCGCACCTGCTGCTGCTCAGGGGCGTAGGGCGGCTGGCTACATCCGGGCATTTCCCCTCCCTAGTCTCTGTTCCCCTCCCTAGTCTCTGACGTCCAGAGCCGTTGGAACAATTTGAAAAGCACGCACAGCCAATCGGCCTTAGCCCAAGATGGTGGAACGAAGGAAGGAGGGAGGGAGGGAGCAGGTGGAGCGATGGCGCCCAATCACAGCTCGGTCGCCCACCTCGGTCTCTCGGACCAATGGGAAGAAAATTGACAACACGTGCGCCTCTCCCCGGCCAATGGGCAAAGCCCTTAGAAGGAGCCGCTCACTTTTGAATTGGCGGCGGCCGCGGTCAGCGGGGAATGGCGGATTCGGCTGGAGGCTCCGGAGGCCTGAGTATTCGTGACAGCGGGTGAGGAGGTGGTGGCTGCGGGGGCCGACTTGTGCCAGAGCTGGATCGGCGGGGCGGGTAATCTCGGGGGGGGGCCTGCTCGGCGACCCGGCGCCTTGCGCTGCCTTCTCGGAGCCGGCGCGGGGCCGGGGCTGCGGGAGGATTCAGAGCCTTGGGGCGCCGCTGTCCCCCGCAGGGCCGGGCCCGTCTTTTCCTTTGTCTCCCCTTCTGTAAAAGGGGCTCCGCTCCCCTCCTCTGCCGCTTGCGAGGGGCCGAGTTGGGCGGCGGCCGGCAGTGGGGGTGGGGCAGCGCGCGGGCGTATCGGATGTCAGCCGTCCCTGACCCAGCCCCGCTGCCGCGCCGAGGAAACTGAGGCCCGGGGACTCCCTGGCTTGGGGGATGTGAGCCTCCTTCCCCCCCGTCTCTGTCTCCTCCTCTGGCGAACCGCGGCTAGCCCACGATAGGCATTTAATCGGTGCTTACTAACTTTGTCTGGGAGATTTGAGGTTCTCCCAAGTCCACGCCCCCGTGAGCCCTAGTTCAGAGACCAGCCCGGATCCGAATCTGGGGGCTGAGGAGGTTCAGGGGACGGGGATGGGGGGGGGGCAGCCCCTCCCTCTCCTCTGTATGCTTCCTCTCCTGCTTGGGAAAAAAGGGAGGGATATTTACCCTAGCCAAGAACTGAGTAAGCGCCCATTAGTTAGCAGTAGGGCTCGGGGGCGAGGTGTCCGCCAGGGGAAACTGAGGCCGAGTTGCCGGACTCCTGGGGGGGGGGGGGGGGGGGGGGAAGGCAACCTTCCTGGTTCTCAAGCTTTTCCTGCTAAATGCTGGCAGACCGATTGATTGCAGGACCCGGTCCGGTGAACGGGGCAAGCGATGCGTTCTCAAGCTGGGGTGGGAGGGGTTGTCCTGACGCGCCCCAAGGAAGGAACTCGTCAGGGCTCAAAGCCCGAACATCGAACAGGCCAGCTGGGCTGCTGTGTCCCTGGTAGAGCGAAGACACTGAGCTGCTGGAAAGTGATCAGGATTAAGGGAGGAGGGGGAGGCCTGGGGTGGATCCTATGAAGCCTTTTCACTGTAGCAATCTGAGTTAATTAGTTAATTACAGACTAACACTGTAGTCTGACCTGAAGCGGGGAGGCTGGAACGTTGTAGTTATCTCGGCAAGGTCCGATCCAGGCGCTCTGGTTCGGAAATGACCTTTTCTTTTATAACACGATACTTGGTCATGAAAGTGATTTGCAGCCTTTTGTCTTTAATCAGAGTTGCTGGTGGGGGCTTGCCCAGTTAAGAACTAATATGGGAGTTTTATAGTAAGTGGTTACAAAGTATGTTTTGAGGAGTAGTAGAGGGATGCTGTGTACCACTAAGAAAGGATATTATGTATCACTATGAAAGAATGTTAAGTTCCTTGAAGACAGTTTTTTTTTTTTTTTTGTTTTTGTTTTTTTTTGCTTCCCAAGTACCTAGTTTGTAGACATTTAACACATAGTAGACACTTAACCAATTCTGTATTGAATGAAAGAGTGGAAATGATATTTTTGGTTTATTTTTATCCCTATTCCCCAAATAATCTTGGCTCTCTTTTTATTATTCAGTATCATAATTCTGTCACTTCTGAAATTCCATGGAAATTTGAGTCAGAGAATAGCTGGAATAATTTGAAAGAGCTAATTGAATGGATACAACTGGGAAAACCTTAGATTTAAGATGCTTTTTTTTTTATCATGCCCTTTTAAGTTCGATTTTTTTTATTAGTTTTACAGAGACCAAGAAGTGTAGAGTATCTCTTTAAAAAAAAAAAAAAAGCAACAACAAAAATCCCCCCTACCCCTTACTGCAATTTAGAACTGCATTAAAGGGAGGAGGGATTTGTCATGATTTAAAAAGTTAGTCAAGAAAATTTTCCCTAGAAAAATTTCTCTTGAGGTGACATTCTGTTACTTTACAGCTCCACTAAAAATTCTGTAGTAAGAGTCTAGTAAATTGTAGTTGGTAGATGTTGATTAGTCATTTTCATCTTCTATGTTCTAGTCTCCTCTAGGACTTTTAAGAGCTTCTCTCACATAAATTGAGATGCTTTAATGGCTTTTCCCATCATTAAGATTTTTTTTTTTTTTGGTCTATCACACACCTGATTCTCAGCTGATTCAAAGTTACTATTAGAACTTATTTATGATTTTATATAATGGGCATAAAACTATGTGCACAGATGCTTAATATATGTTTGAATGAATAAATTTCAGATCAAATAAAGACCATCAGGAAACAAGTGTTTTATTACATTTGACATCTTGACAATTATCTGAGTGCTTTTTGGGAAAAACTTAGGCCCTATTACTGAGTCATTAAGATTTTAATTAGTGAGAATGAGTATAGCAACCATATGTAAACTAGGGAAAATGAGAACTTCTAGTATTTACATTGAATTTATTTTTGAACAAAATGAGACATCAAAGTGTGAAGAAGACCCTACTGAAGTCCTCTCCAGGAAGGTCTTTTCCCTCTTATTCAGCTCCCTCTTTTTCCTTTCAACTCGCACCATTCTAAAAATAGGCTTCTTACCTTACATAGGCTTATCAACCTGAGCAAACTTGTACTTTTTCAAACTTTCAGGAGAGATGGCTAAATGTTTCTCTTGGCAGCAGGATTTCCTTGCTTCATCTGAACAGAGGGGGAAAAAAATCTCACTAAAGTTTACAAGTGGAATTGTAATTTGATCAGGAAAGATCTTGATTCAAATCAATCAGAAGAGAATTTATTAAATTTGTTCCTCTCAATGTAAAGGCTGATATGAAATGGTATCTGCCCTCCAAGTGGGTACAACCTTTTAAGAGGGCAGTATCAATCAGTAAGCATTTGTGAAGCACCTACTGGGTATAGACAGTATGATAAGGTACTGGGAGTACAAAGATAAGTGAGTCAGTATCTGCCCTCATAGAGCACATGTTTGAAAGGGAGAGAAAACGTGTGTGTGTGTGTGTGTGTGTGTGTGTGTACTGGCTATCCCTATAGGGTAGCAACAAGCTAGTTTAGATGGACGAAGGAATTAGCCTGGAAAGGGGGTTGTGGGTTGAGCCAGGGCTAAGCAAAGAGGTTGTATTTGGCCACAGAGGGGTCCAAACTGGAGTTTGTTGAACAGGAGGGTGACATGATTTTACTTAGACCTTAAGAAAATCACTTTAGCAACTCTAAGGAGGAGTTAGAGAGACAGTTGAGATAGGAAGATAGGCCAGTGGCTCCCAAATTGTAGTTCATGTGTTAGGATCTGTAGGGTCAAAACTGTTTTTATAGTAATTCTAAGGTGTTATTTGCTTTTTAAAATACATACCTCCATTTTAATTATATCTTTGTGAGGCCAGATCTTCTTCATATTCTTCAACCAAAAAAATCGCAAAAGATTGAGTGCAGAAATAATTATGAGAATTAGCTGTCTTCTATTAAGCCAGCCATTAAAGAGATTTGCAGAAACCATTAAAAAACAGTCCCACTTTTATCTTATTTTTTTGGGGAAATAATAGTTATTTTTATAAAAATATTTGTGTTAACATGGGGTGGAGGTGCTATTATAAAATGAATTAGTAAATGTTTTAAACATTTATTAGTTTTACTTTTTAATGTTTTTATAAATAAATATGGATATATTTAACACAAATAAATCTTGTTTGAGATTCTCAGTAATGTTTGAGTGTAAAGGTTTGAGAACTGCTTCCATAGCCCAGGTTGAAAGGTGAGAGTTGCACTTGAACTAGGATTGGAGCTTTTTAGAGATCTGGGGTCACTAGGAGAGAAAGAGTATATGGAGAGAAGAGGCCTCAAGGCAGCACTGGGACTTGCCTGCAGGTAGGGAGTACTTATCTTCACTTTTGAGGTATTAATTCAGGCAGACCTGGGTTCAAGTCCCAACTCTAATATAGACTGGTTGTACAGGCCTGGGGAAGTCATTTGATTTTTTTGGTACTTTAGGAAGGGTTGTTGTGGAGGAAATTGTTATTCAAATAGGTGTTCATTCCATCCTATCCATTACTGAGATTGTGTGCTGTGGGAGGGATACTCTTTTAAATGAATAATTGTTTTAAAAGTAAAAAGTCTTGCTGCAATGTGCAGAAAGCAATCAGTTTGAGTGTTGTCCTTATTCACATCCAGTGTAGAATTCTCTGAGGTTTAACCTTGTAAAGATTTGGTCTTAGACCCTTGCAGGCAGGAAACTAGGAAGTTTTAGGGTCATTTGTGAATTGAAACACATTTGTGGGTGAATATTCTGCACTTTTTCATAGATGGGTAATTACTGTCTTTGTGTATGAGCCAGCAATAGAGCTATATTTGTTTCAATATTATTTTTGTTTTTGTATTGGTTCCTTGAATGCTACATCTCACTTTTTTTGGTGTGACACTCCCAGCCCAAAGATAAGACATAATTTTCATCATGTGTTACTGTCCCACCTCATCTTCAAGTTCTGACAAATTTGGTGTTCAGGAGGAAGATGGCTCATGATTTGAGAAACTCTTCTAGGTCCCACGTTAGTGGTTTCCCGGACCTTTTTGGTTGGTATATTCTCTGATAATTAGCTTCCAGGATTAGAATGCAGGCTTTCCAGACTGGGAGAATGACAGTGTGATCTACTGCAGAGAGCACTGGATTTGGAGTCAGAAGACTGGTTTCAGTCTTGTCGGTTCTAATAACTTATAGTAACCAGTACTCTTCTAGTACTGGTAAGAGAGTAGTTTACTCCTTTACTTCTTTCTTTGTAAAGTGAGGGACCTGGACCATAGGACCTTTGAGGTAATTTCCAGGCCTAAACATGTGATCATGGAAATTTTCTAATTTATCTTTACTTCCTCCATATAATCCCCGAAACTTCAATGTTGAGGATAAGAACTGAACTTATGATTTCACTGGCTGAGGAATCATCTGCAGCTGAGGAATCATCTGCAGCTAATACAGTTTTCTCTGCAGTTTATAGAGAGTTCATCAAGGCACTGAGGTGAAATGACTTGCTCAGGGTCTCACAGCTAGTATGTATCAGGAAGGACTTGAACCCAGACATTTTTGACTACTCTAAGGCCAATTTTCTATTCATACATTAGCACCAGAAAGAGTAATGATTTTTTCTTTTGCACATGAGATTGGGAATGAACTTATATATCATTGAATAGAAGAATATAGTGGGTGCATTTTCTTTAAGATTCTTGACTTTGTTGTACTTAAGTTATGTATTTTTAATTCTGAGCGTTAGTAAGGAATACAATAAATCTCAATATTAATCTTGTAACTCAATACATTGAGTTACATTGTATACTGATAGACAATGAATATTTTTAAGTAATTAAATCTATTTATCTGTTTAAAGAATTAAATTAAAAAAAAGAAATTATAGGTAGAAACTAATTAATCCTAAAACAGTTTAAACTTGATATGATAAAAATAATTTTAAGATAATTTGCTATTCTGAATTTAAATTTCATATTAACTTTTAGGTAAAAAAGCTGAGAAGAATCAATAATGGCTGACAATAGTTTATTAGTATCCACCGCTGTAAAGAGTCTCTTGGCAGACACCTCTATTTTTGATTCTAAAGTTCCTGAAATTTCTAAAGAAAATGAACTTACTGGATCTACGTCAGATGCTGAAGGTAATTATCAAAAAATTTCACATTTTTTCATGTTTTCAAAACTGAATAATCATTTTATAAATAAGTGAAATGAAACCTACCTTAGGAAGTGGTGGTTACTCCCTTTGGAGGAGTTCAAGCAGAATCTGGATAATTGATTGTCAAATGTATTAGGGATTCTCTTCCTTATGTGAGTTGAATTGGATGACTGCTGAGGTTCCTTCCAATTGAGATAGTTTGTTTCCACCTTCATAAGCTAACTATATAGAAAATATTCCTGCTCTTTAAAAGAACCAGCAAATATAGTTATCTTATTAGTAAATGTTTATTGACCCTGGCCATATTTTAGGAACATAAATGGCACAGAAAGCACTTAAAATTTATGTTTTATGTCTGGGTTCAGTGAGCTTTTGATCTAACAAGGTATTTGAGAAATCATTAGATCATAAAGTGGGTCTACCTGGTTTTCTGTTCAGAAGAGCTTGCTATTACACTTTTGCCTATAACTTTTTTTCCCAAATGGATTCAGCAAATAGTGTTAGGTGAAAATTGTACAAGAAGCTAATTTATCTTGAACAACTTTAAAAGGATTATGATGTGTAGCCTAAAAAGTTGATGATATTGCTATACCTTGCCTTGGTTAGACCATATCTGGAATGTTGTATTCAGCTCTGGGCACCACAGTTTTAGGAACGATATTGATAGGCTGGAGATCATCAAGAGTGGGGCAACCAGGATCATGAATGGTTACAAGATCTTGCCAGAGGAGTGAGGATTGAGTGAAGGAACTCATAATATTTAGCTTGGAAGAAAAAAAAAAGATAGGTAAGCAGAATCCATGTCGAAAAATATCACGTAGAAAAGAGATTAGAATTGTTACATTTGGTAGCAGAGGGCAATGAACTGGAGATTGCAAAGAGACAGATTTAGACTTAATATAATTAGAGCTATACAAAAGAATGGTCTGCCTACAGAGGTAAGTTATGGAGTCCACCTCATTGGAGGAATTCACTTTATGAGAGGGAATTGTTGTTCAGGCACTGGTTGAAATAGATGAGTTTCCAGATCAGTTGGTCAACAAGCATTTATTAAATCCATACAAGCAGCCAGGCCCTGTGCCAAGTGCTGGGGATACAAAGAAAGGCCAAAAGCAAAACAAACTACCTCAAACCAAAAATAGCAGTCCCTGTTCTCAAGGAGCTAATAATCTAGTGAGAGAGATAGCATGCAGCAACTCTAAACAATTGATATACAAGAAAATTTGAAGATAATCAATAGAAAGAAAATACTAGAAACAATGGGGATCAGGAAAGGCTTCCTGTAAAAGATAGAATTTTAGCTGGGATATGAAGCCAGGAAATTTAGGAGAGAAAATATTCCAGACATGGGAGATAAATTGCAATTGCCAAATTTTTAGATTGCAAATATATCTTGTAACATTTCTCCTTGTCCCCTGCAGTGGCAGTTCCCCCTTCTCTACCTTCCCCTTATTATTAAAAGTTAACTGGGCTTTAAGAGGGTGCTATTCTGCTCCTTGAATGAAGTAAGGGCATATTAGAATGACACCACAGTAGGCAAGGGAACTGTTAGCATCACTATTCATTTCTGATAGCATAATGACGTATTTTTTTTACCCCTTAACAGAAGAAATGCCTCAGATTGAAACTCGAGTTATACTGGTTCAAGAAGCTGAAAGACAAGAACAACTTATAAGGGCTTTAGAGGTGAGAGTTGCTACTTTGGCTTCAGCTATAGCCACAAGGTTTCTATCCTTAAGTTTGTATATGTGCCCACAGTTTGGTAGTTCTTTGATCTCATACCCAAGTCTCTCTTCCACAGACCATTAAAATAATGGAAGTCCCAGTTATAAAGATAAAAGAAAGTTGCCCTGGAAAAGCGGATGAAAAGTTAATAAAAAGTATTATTAACATGGTACGTCAGGGGTTTACATTGCATGTGGCATGCTGTCCTTCCTTTGACTTGGTTCTTATTCTGTGATATGTGATAATCAGATCTAAATTTGAAATTGAGGTGGATGTGGTGCACTCCAAAGCTGGTTGAAGGGAAAATATGGGATGCTAATTTCATACTTAATTTTGAAACTAGCACTTAGTAAAGCCTCACTATAGCATATGATACATTTGATGAAATGTCTTTTATAAAATAACTTGCTATTGTAGAATATGAATATAGCAGTACATTTCAACAGAGATCTCATATTTTCATTTGAACTAGCTTCTTCCATTAATTTTATATTCACTCTAAAGTTTTGAAATCTTGGCAAAAGTAGAATTAAAGAACTTTTTCAAATATGGGAGTATGCTATATATGAGCATATGAAATTATATATAATTTTCTAGACTTGACATTCAAATATCTTTTCAGTTCATTCATACAATAACAGCTTTCAAATCACCGAATTTACCAGTCCAAAGATGTTAAGAAAAAAGAAAGCTTCATTTAAAAATATATGGGTAGCAAAATGTAGACTTCATTCCTTTTTATTTGTCTCTGAAAATTTTGCTCACTACTCTAAATAATGGCAAGTGATTATTTGCTAGATTACTTGATTTTTATATATCCCATTAATGTTTATTTAAAATAATTTATCATGCTTAAGTTTAAGCATTAACAAACCAAATAAACCTGCATTAATAACTGTTTACATTTTTGAAAAAAATCAACATTGTAAGTGCTAACAACAGCTCATTAGTTACTCCCTCTGTTATCCCTGGGGTTGTCTTTGTCTCTTCATTTCTTTAAATCCTTTTCCTTTCAAACTGCTGTAGTCATGGTAGTTCATATTGGTTTCTTTCTAAATAAGGGGCAGCTTTACTGTTCCATTGCACATTTCCTTTGTTCTTAATAGGTAATATTGATTATAATGTTTTATTGTTTTTTAATTAAATTTTATTCTATGCCTTAGGTTTTCATTATACTACATGTCCTCTGCTGCCTCATTGTTGGATAGAAGGGTCCCCGAAGTCTGCTGCTGGAGAGCAGACTCTAGCAGTCCTACCAGCTTAGAAAGTATTGGATTACAGGCCCAGTTTATTGGATAGAGTAGTGAACTTGGAATTGAGAACAGTTGAGTTCCATCTCCAGCACTGATAGCTCAGGGATCTGGGTAGTTCAGTAACTTCAATTACATCATCTATATATGCACTACTAATAAGCTTGTCCAACAGAGTTATTGAGGCTCATATGCTGTGATGCATGTAAGATGCTTGTCAAACTGGAAGGCATTAAATGCCAATTTTATTATTAAGATTCAGTTTAACCAAGACATGCTTATGTTCAGATATACTCGTCACCAGTTTGCCTGCAGGGTACTGAATTTTTCTCCTAAGATAACTCTCACAAATTTCTGCTGAGTTAGAATAGTAGTGATCCATGTTGGTGGGAGAAGCATCCCCATTGACAAGATGATAGATCCTTAGAGCATTGACATCTACTATAATTAAAAAATATAGCTTCAAAAACAACTACTTCAAACTTTTAGGTTAGCACGAAAACAGAAGAATCAGTGATGAAGAACAATGTTTGGTCTTTTTCTTGGAAATAATTAACATACCTCTTTTAAATTTTACATTCCTCATTCTAAGATTTTTTTTCTATCAGCGTGTAAAGTAATTAATTTGATGCTTACTTAACATCCACTCAGGTATTTCAGTCTAGAACTAATTGAAAGTTTGTAGGTAATAGCAATATATAAACAAAGGCAATGTTTTCTATTTTCAACTTAAATGTAATACTGATATTGAATAATTACTTGGAATTGGGAACAGTTGAGGGCAAATGGCACTGCTGATACTTATTAATAAGCTCAGGGATCTGGGCAGATCAAGTAATCTCAGTTGTTATATCATCTATATATACACTACTAATAAACTTTCCAACAGGACTATTGTGATAAATGACATTTAATGTATAATGTCTATTTAGAGTCACTTTCTTTATTAACTAATTGTGTATGCATAAATGCTTCATACTTGTAATATTCTATTTAAAAAATCAAGGAAATAAAAGTGCCCTACCTAAAGATGGAATCAGTGAAGGACTTTGAAGCTTCAGATTCACCAGAATTTGAAAACATATTTGTGGTTATGGACTTTGAGGATGCTGTCTTCAGTGATTTATATAAGGCCGATTATAGAATTGTTGGACCCCCAGTTGTCCTTAATTGTGCAAAAAAAGGAGAGGTAAGAGCATAAACTAATTTGAACTTTTTAGTATTCAACTGTTTTTACATGTGTTGTCATAGTAAATTTTGTAACTTTACATTAAATCTGTATTCTACTATGCCATGCTAGTACTGAGTAAGAAAACATCAAGCCATGACCTATAGAGGACCAGCCTTCCAAGGGAGGAAGATCTGGGCTCTTCCTCTGCCAGGTAGCTTAGGACTTTGATCTTCCCAACTCCTTTAAAGCTACATTACATAGGAGTTACTTATTTGAATCAGTAGAGGGAGTTTTCGTCTTAGGAATTTCCTATATTAATGAAATTACAGGTCTGATCTCAAGAAGAGTGAAGTCTAAAGAAAAAAACATTTGCTTGAGAATCCATCCAACTTGGGTTCTATCCTGTTGTATTAACAGGGACCAATCTGGGCCCATTCCTTGACTGATATTTTGGACTATCTTTGCTCTGTCACCTGTAAAATAAGATCATTGATCTAAGTTAGGGGATACTTATGATATATTTTTGCTTTTCATTTTGGTAATTCTGTACCTAACCCAAGCAGGGTGTGTGTTCCCTTTTTTCCTGGCATTATATAATTGTTTGTGATTAGAAGAGTGGTGATTGTGCCATGGGAGCATTTTCTGATAAAGCATGTTTTGATTTTAGGGCTTTTAGAATATCACCTGTTTGTTTAATTGGTCATCTGAATAGTATAGAAATAGCAGCAGCTGTAGTTTTGTTATCCGTTAATGTTTTCCTATTACAAAATAAAGGTCTTGTGGCTAATAAATCTTAATGCTGGTTAGTCTAGTACCTTTGAAACTACATTTATAGGGATAACGACTGGACTGGTGATTGCACTAATATAGAAAACGCCTAACAATGTGATGTAGAGTTCTAGTATCAGCTGCCTCTTTTACACATTCTTCTTAGAGAACTCTGAAAAGCATTAAAAGGGTAAGTGATTTGTCCAGGGTCCCATTGTCTCTATGTGTCAAAAGTGACACTTAGAACTATGGTTCTATGACTGAGCCCTTTTTCCAATATGGCATCCTGTGTGAATTCATTTTATTATACTTTGATTTTCTTTTTATATTTCTGAATTCCTTTAGAATTATTTAGTGTTATGTTTACTCTGTAACAGTTACCTTCTTATTATCAGCTTTTGATGTAGTCTCAAAGTAAATTTTTTAGGACAATTTAATACTCTTAAGTAATAAAATCAGTAATAACTGATGAATTTTTGACAGATTTCTGTGGAGAAAACCTTCATAATGGAAATCGAGTTTTGGATTCTATTTTCACCTTTCTGACCAACTGAGCTAATGCTCAGTTTATCTAATGATAAATCCTTTCTGATTTTTCTGTCTCCAAAATGGATATATTTTAATAAAGTGCCTTACCCTCCTTTAATAGAAAAAAAAATATCATGATCTTTATCTAATGTTATTAAATTCCTTTGACTCATTTTTAATAACTAATGAGGACTCGAGACAGTGGACGTGTTTGGTACAGTTTTGTTTGCAAACTATTTCATCTACGGAGCTTGCAGCAATTGAAGTGAATATACAAATGTGTCTTACTCTGTAAGAGTAAGGTTGTTATGTCATGTGTAAATTTATCCTAAGTTGATTGAGAGATTTGCATTCTTGGTGAGTGGTTTTACTCTCAAAGAGAAAATTTAGAGAGACTAATCTTTGAAGATATAAAAGAGTTTTGACTTGGGAATCTTTCAAAAATAATTTGGTTTTTTGTTTGTCTATTTGAATGATTATGTTTATTTTTTACTAAGGGATCAGGTAAGATTAAATCAAGTAGAAAACATTCTTACCTAAGGAAAACTATTTTATGATGCCTTTAAGTGATCATGAACTGAAATAATCCTAATAATCCTGTGAGGTGATGCTATGCATGGAGACTTGAGACTGGGAATCTGGAAGACTTGAGTTCAAATTCTGCCTTAGACTTACTTGGCTTTGTAATGTTGGGTGAATCACTTAGCCACTCAGTTTCCTCATCTATAAAATGGAAAGAATTATTCTTGATAGCTTTCCAGGTCTAAATCTAAGCTTTTTTTTTTTTTTTTTTTCCCCAGCCTTTGCCGTATTCCTGCCGCCCTCTGTACTGTGCAAGCATGTTGAACCTGGTACTGTGCTTTACTGGATTTAGGAAGAAAGAAGAGCTTGTGAGTCTCTTTAAATAACCCTCAAAGGGTTCCTCTCTAATAATTTTGCAAACTTCATTGACAGCCTTATTTGTATTCCATTTTAAAGAGATTGAAGGAGAAAATAGCATATACCAAGTAGTTTTAAAAATCTTAGAGCTGTTCTGAAGACATATTAAAATCTATATAGATAAAACTTGGAAAATAATTTTAAAATTCAGAAATTATCTGAAGATTTTAAGATGTCTAGATGTTATGAAAACAAACTGGTTGATCTTTTTTAGTTTATACCTTTGTAACTGGTATTGAATAAGACAGCCTTAAAACAATGTTTTGTCTAAAACTTCAGATTTACTTCTGGTTCATAGAATACAGCAAAAGATAAATTATATCTGATTTTTTTTTTTGAGGGGGTTGAAGAGAAATCAGTTGCTAAAATATAGACTGCTGAAGGGAAAAAACTCAGATTTGATACAAAGTGGTGTTCATTGTGGAGAAAATAATGAATATAAATAAGAGAATAGTTAAAACCATTGCTTAATTAACTTAGGCTCAAATGAAGACTTAAAAAAACTGTCTTTGATGTTACGCTATTAATATTGCTTATTAAAATGTCTTTAATCTGTATGATAAAATTTTGTGTACTATGAAAAATCTTAAAAAAAATTTTTTTAATTTAAAGTAAGTTTTCACTGATAATGTATAATTTTTTTTTTTTTCAATCCGGAGGTCAAATTGGTGACTTTGGCCCATTACATGGGTGGAACTATTCGAAAGGACTTTAATTCCAAAGTTACACATTTGGTGGCAAATTGTACACAAGGAGAAAAGTTCAGGGTATGTATGATTGGATCTATCTTTAACTTTCACATAACAGATTATCTTCTAAGTTGTGTGATACAGCAATATTCTCTCAATTATTTGTAGGACAAAAGGAATTTTGTTTTATTTAGTATTTTTAAGTCACTTCAGTGTAGGTCTCTTATATTATAAAGCATAAATGTTTGGGAATTTTTTTCCATTGTAAAGAAAGCAAAGTCCTAATTAAACTTTTTAATCAGGTAGAGAAATATAGGATAGTACTATTTATTTCTCTTGTTTAATTTATGGTTGTTAGCTTGACTTTGCCAAAGCCCTCCTTTGGCTTGGTGAGGACTCTGATTTGTTGTGTCAATGGAGCCTAAACTCTCAGGACCTACCATGATACATGACCTTATCAGGCAATCAGAAGGACAAAACTCGATGTGAAAACCAGGTGTTTTACAAGAGAAATGAACATGCATGTGGAACCCAAAGAATTCATAGTACAAAAGGAATTTTACATGTTTTTGACAGCAAGATGAAGAAAGGAAGGAATGTCTGGAAGGGAAGTGGCATATGATAGGGAAAGGTAGAATAAAGGAGGAGAAAAGAACACCCCTCCCAAAGGGGAGAAGCAAGGTGATGAGAAAAGCCATGTCCTTTCCCTTTAGGAACTGCTAGGCTATAAAGATGAGTTTGCATATCTACAGGGTCCCAGCTCCCCAAGCAAATTCCCCAGCTTGTAGCTGAACACCTGCCTTGGCTCACAAGGACCCACAAGGAATTTAGTTTGGTACAACAAATTATTTCAGCTGTGTGTGGGAGGATAAGAGGGTACTTTTGTTCTTGATACATTCAGGGTCTCCCATATGCTTTGGTCCAGTGTTTCTGGGAAATATGGCAACTTAAAAATACAAGTTCAGGGGACCCATGAACAAACCCCAAGTATTGATCCAGTGATCAACTCTATTTCTGCCATTTTAAGAGGATCCTTGCTAAATTTGAAGAAGCTGCTATATTGGTCTTATTGAATGATTTTTCAGCCATGACCACTCCCAAAGACAGTTCTATAATAAGTATTAGAGGGATTGTAATTTCTGGTGATGGAAACTCATGCCAATTAAATCCGAGATCCATGAAATATGGAAGTATACATAGTTGCTGCCTACTTTCTTAAGTTTTATTGATTTTGCTTCCTTTCCTTGCCTTTACTTTTTCCTCTGAGGATCTCTCCTGTCCTTATCAGCCTGCTTTGAATTGTTCTTTTTTATCTCTATTTCCTCTTCCAGTGGGAGGGTCTGTGCCATTTTTCTTTTTTGTATCCCTACTGCTGAACCATGAATGCTGTTCCAAATAGGTTTTAGTAAACATTTCATGGATTGAATAGAACTGTGGGATTTACAAGGACCAATTATTCTTTGCACTTTTACTCTACTGTGTTCCTATAGTGGGTAGACTGTCTAGGCTGTTTATAGGTACTCAAAAGTCATTAGCAGAATTAGAATTTTGAGGAAGGCTTTCTTCTATATACTGGTACTGAGAAGGGAGGCGTGGCACAAGTGACTGAGATACCAGGCCATTGTGGTATGGCGGTCAAAACTTGGAAACTGATGATGGAAGGGTGTAATCCTACAAGAAGGACTGACATCATAGAATTAAATCAGTATAGCATATTGGAGAGTATAGCATAGTAGAATCAGTGCAGATAGTTGACTGCATATTAGAAGGAAGAACAAAGGAAGAGTCAGAAATAACTCCTAAAATTGGGCCAATGAAATAAGTTGACATTTTTATACAGTTTGAAAGTTTTTAAAGCACTTTGGAGAGATCTCATTGGATCATAATGGTTTCACCAACGGAAATGTTGAATTCAGAAGGAAGAGCAAGTTTTAAAAAAAGGATCTTTATTTTGATACTTTGAGCTTCAGATGGAGTTATGAAGCTTGGGATCAAGACCAGAGATACAGATTTGGGAGGCATCTGTTTGGAGCTCATAGGTGAAAAGTTTTGGAATTGAATGAAATCGCCAAGGGATAGAATAGAAAACTGAATCTGGTCTTGTCTGATTGAAATGACACTTTGTAGGTAATAAATGAAAAATTAGTTTGGCCAAATTATATCCATTTATGTGAAAAGATTCTTGTTTATATTTTCTGCTGTTTACAAGGAGAAAGAAATATTTATTTGAACTTAATTTAGTGTTGCCTCCTTATCAAGTAAAATCGTGGTTTTGTGAAATATGAGTCCTGAGAATGTTTTTTTTTATATATATATAAGACATGCGGACACACACATAAAAGTTTTGATATATAACAGGTGGAATTTTCAGTAGAGTCTTGAACCCTAGAAAGGGGAATGGAAAAAGTCACTGATACTAATGGGTTAATGCTGTGGCAGGCTCTAGGAGGCCTTCTTTTCCTGGATTTCTTAAGCAAAGAGATAATCTAGAGCCCAGCTTCTTAAATTTTTTCCGCTTTGTTATACGTTTTCACTCAAGAAATTTTTATGCGAACCTGGAATGTAATATATAAAACAGTTATACAAATCAAACATTTTAAGTAGTAATCATAATTTTATAACCCCACTCCATTCAGTTATGAGATCCCATGGGATCATGATCTATAATTTAAGAAACTTTGGTCTAGAGTAGGGCTCTTTAACTTTATTTCCCTTGCTCTTCTTTTTCTTTTTTTTGCTAGAGAAATCTTGATGTAATTGCATCTTGAATCTGAGCCAAGGAGTTTCTAGTTCATGCATGTTGCAGGGCAAAGTATGCATCTTATGTGTTCAGAACCATGGCTGCGGTAAAGCTGTGCAATGTAACATGAGTAAATGCTGCCAAAAACACCTTGGATTCATTATGCTCTTGATTTTCTTTTGGTCACTGCATTCAGAAACCTTTTATATTGCCATATTTTCCATATCCTATATGAGGTCACAATCCATAGGCTAGAGATAAAGGAAGTGGTGATGGCAGACTTTACCACCACCTTTTTTTGTCTAGGGACATCTCTGTTCACTAAAATTCTACTGCAAGAAAATAATTGGACTTTTGGAAGTTTTTTTTAATAATAAATTCTTTACCTTTTTGATATGAAACTTCACATTTTTCTTTTGTGATGATATATTCCATATGTCTTTTCAAAATTATGTGAGTAACATTAGGAATTGATGCTGCTAATTTTTAATTTCATTATAATTAATTAAATTAAATTAAACTTCAATTAAACTTGGAGCTATGTAAGATGAATATCCTTTAACTAATGACATATCATTATTAATAATGATTTTGTTTATTTTAGGTTGCTGTTAGTCTAGGCACTCCTATTGTGAAGCCAGAATGGATTTTTAAGGCCTGGGAAAGGAGAAATGAACAGTAGGTGTTTGAGTATTTAAATTTCTTGTTGTTGTTTTATTATTATAACTTTTTATTTAAAAAACATATGCATTGGTAATTTTTCAGTATTGACCCTTGCAAAACCTTGTGTCCAACTTTTCCCCTCCTTTCTCTTATCTTCTCCATCAAATGGTAGGTAGTCCAATACATGTTAAATATGTTAAAGTATATGTTAAATCCAATATATCATACATTAGTTTAAATGTAGGCCTTATTCCCTAAGCAAAGAAATTTAAGATTTCATAGAAAAATTAGGATACCATAATTTAAGGAGATTGACATGGAAAGAAAAGGCCCCACAATCAAAGATTTGTTATATATTACTGCTATCTTCTCAGAATCAGCCTGGGAATTTTTAATATAAAGTATTACAGGCTCTAATTTGTCTCCATGTTCAATCATTTGCTAAGTGCTATCATTTGTATCTTGGCAATCTTTCTCCTATCCTCTTCTTTTTCATTATTTTGGCTGCTGCCACCTTAGTTCATGCCCATCATTTTAGTGAGAGGTATGAGGGGACAGCAGATTATTATACTCCTTGAATGCTGGGTGGAGAAGTTTGAATAGGAAGGTGTCAAAAGATTTTTTGAGGAGAGAGGAGAGAGAAACAAATCTTTGTTTAAAAAAAAAAAATTGTTTTTTGGCAGTATTATGAAAGCTGGTTGATGGAGAGAGGAGAGAACTTCTGTAGAACTATGAGACCAATTGGGTGATAGGAACTGCTTAGTTCTGGAGTGCTGGATAGGAAGAGAATAGAAGGAAGGATGAGATTCTAGGTCATATGTTTTGATTCTTTTGTTTTACTGTTTTAAACTGTTGGTAGATTTTAACATTCTTTAGAATTCATATAAAAAGATTTCACAGCACGGTTTGGAATTTTTTTTAGAGAGACCATTCATGGCAAAATAAATGATAGCATTCAATTTCTACTTCAGAATGAGATAAACTGTTTTTTGACTATTCACGTTACAGTGTCCCTCAGCAATTAGTATAGTTTTATAAATTTGATCTAACTTAACATTTTCCAATTTGGATTGAACTCCTCTCCTCCAAACTCATGGCTCTTCCAAATTTGTTTTTCCCCTTAGAGTCCCCTTCCAGAGTCCTGAGTTCACCATCTAGGTCAAATCATTTTTGACTCCCTTTGACTTCCCCTTCATTTCACATAGGCATTTAGGTGGCAAATGTTCACATTTCTATCTTCACAGCTTTTCTTATTTAGATTCTCTTCTAGCTAATTGCATAGTCACTTCCCAAGTTCAGCAGTTTCACTTTTTGCCTGGATTATCACAGTCATCTCCTGGCTGAGTTCTTCCTCAGAACTCTTCTCCACCCTAGTCCATCTTGCACATTGCTGCTAAAGGGGTATTCCCACATCAGTAACTCCAGTTTCTGTTGCCTCTGGAATTGTCTAAAGTCCTCAAACTGATTAGCTTTTAAAACTCTTCCACCATATGACTTCAATCTCCTTTTCAAGCTTCATGTTCTTCATGTTGCTGTCCTTGCTAAGCTTCATGTTCTTCATGTTGCTGTCCTTGCTGTCATCGAATTTCTCTATATATTCCTTTTGCTGGTGCCTTCTGTATGCTTTCTTCCTCTGAGGCTAAGGTAAATGCCACTTTCTACATGAAGCCTTTCTTGATCTCTTCTACCTTATATTTGTTTTGTATCTTCCTCTCCCCCAACCCTGTATTTAAGCACTAGGAACCAGGAACTGATTTTTTTTTTGTCAGTCTCCCCAGTGCCCAGCTTGATGCCTAGCACAGGGCAGATGTTTAAGGTATGATTGTTTTTTTTTTTTTTTTAATAGCCTTTTATTCACAGGATATATACATGGGTAACTTTACAGCATTAACAATTGCCAAACCTCTTGTTCCAATTTTTCACCTCTTACCCCACCCCCCCACCCCCTCCCCTAGATGGCAGGATGGCCAGTAGATGTTAAATATATTAAAATATAACTTAGATACACAATAAGTATACATGACCAAAACATTATTTTGCTGTACAAAAAGAATCAGACTCTGAATTATTGTACAATTAGCTTGTGAAGGAAATAAAAAATGCATGTGTGCATAAATATAGGGATTGGGAATTTAATGTAATGGTTTTTAGTCATCTCCCAGAGTTCTTTTTCTGGGCATAGCTAGTTCAGTTCATTACTGCTCCATTAGAAATGATTTGGTTGATCTCGTTGCTGAGAAGGGCCTGATGCATCAGAACTGGTCATCATACAGTATTGTTCTTGAAGTATACAATGATCTCCTGGTCCTGCTCATTTCACTCAGCATCAGTTCGTGTAAGTCTCTCCAAGCCTTTCTGAAATTATCCTGTTGGTCATTTCTTACAGAACAGCAATATTTCCATAATATTCATATACCACAATTTATTCAGCCATTCTCCAACTGATGGACATCCATTCAGTTTCCAGTTTTTAGCCACTACAAAAAGGGCTGCCACAAACATTCGTGCACACACAGGTCCCTTTCCCTTCTTTATAATCTCTTTGGGATATAATCCCAGTAGTAACACTGCTGGATCAAAGGGTATGCACAGTTTTTGAGCATAGTTCCAAACTACTCTCCAAAATGGTTGGATTCGTTCACAACTCCATAAGGTATGATTGTTAATTTCTTTGTGTTTAGGGATTTCTGCGCTGCAGCTGATGAATTTATAAATGAATTTAAAGTTCCTCCATTTCAAGATTGCATGCTGAGTTTTCTGGGATTCTCAGATGAGGAGAAGGCTAATATGGAAGAAATGACTGAAATGCAAGGTGGTATTATTTGGTACAATTAAATAGGGATGAATCATAAATTAATTTTCTCCCCTTTTATGATGTTTCAGTCTATAAATTTTAAAATTTTGGATTGGGAAAGAAATGCTTGAATCATTGTGGGCTCTTCCCTTTAACTTTAGGAGGCCATTATTTACCAGTTGGAGATGAGCGGTGTACCCATCTTATAGTCGAAGAAAATGCAATAAAAGAGCTTCCATTTGAACCTTCAAAGAAACTTTATGTTGTAAAACAAGAGGCAAGTAATTCTTATACTTGTTAAACGTATCTAGGTATGTTATAAGTAAGATAAAATTTGTCTTGTACCAAGAGTGAGGATTGACAAGCCAGACAGCTCCTGTACTTTGCTGGCACTCAGGAAATATCTGTTGACAAGACCAAGCCAAGTCCTGCAACCTGGTTCTTTAGTCTGGAGAAGATCAGGCACTACAATAGTGATAGAATGAAATAGTTACTAAAAGAAAAAAGCTGATGGTCTGCTGCTGAAGAACTACTGTAGGAGAAAGCACTCTGCATCCTGCCCAGCTGCCAATAGGCAAAAGTGCTGGAGCACATGAGTGTGACTGGTTTGGGCTTTGCCCTGAGAAAGGAGTCACTGGAGTGTAGAATAGGTTATTTCAACTTACATTGGCAATTTCTTATTTAGACGTGGAGACATTGAAAAAAAATATAAATGAAATTAAAAACAAAATTGTAAGTGATTGTACATGTCTTCGAAAGTTGTTAATGACCATTTAAAAGTCCCCTACTACTTTTCATCATTGTTTTACTTCCTATATTTATAGCATGGATTTATTGTTTTTATCTTTATAATGGTTTTGATCCTTTTTTCTTTCCATATTTGAATTTTTCCATATTCATTATTTGATTTTTTTAAAAAAAATTCAGATCTGATAATTGTTTTATGAAATTCCAACCAATATAACTTAGCAACATTTTGTTTCCTTTTCCCTCCTTGTCCCCTACCCCCAGCCATGGCCTTAGAACCGTAAAAAGAAAAAACTAACCAAGATACTGAGGAAAGTCTAATATGATGTTTCCACATATGTTTCCCAGAGAGAGATGGAAGAGATGTCTTCTCAGTTACATCTTTTTTTTTTTTTTTTAGAACCAAGCTTGGTCACCATAATTTCCCTAAGTTCAGGTTGTTTTGTTGTACTGTATTTTGCAGTCATTGTCTATATTTATAATCTTTATATATAATCTTTTTACTTCACTTTTATAGCATTTCATATAATTTTGAACTAGTTGATGCTTTGTTTCCAGTTCTTTACCTTTATAAAACATACCATAGCTAGAATGAGAAAGGAAGTGATCAACTAGAAAAAAAAATTGTTCCAAATATCAGAAATAATGAAAAAACCAAATGCTTTTTTCTAGTAAATAAACCGTTGGAAGCAAAGCATATAAGCAGTTGTTAGTTGAAGGAGTCTTTAAATCATTAATAATGAGGGACAGCTGGGTGTTGCAGTGGATAGAGCACCAGCCGTGAAGTCAGGAGGACCTGAATTCAAATTTGGTCTCGGACACTTAACACTTATTAGCTGTGTGACCTTGGGCAAGTCACTTAATCCCAATTACCCCAGCCAAAAAAAAAGCTAATAATGAAATGCAAATTGAAACAACTTTGTATCATAGTCAACAAATGGACAAAGGTAGTGAAAGATGGGAATAACTTCTATCACTGTCAAATGAGTCAGTGTAAGAAAGTTACATGATTTTTATCAATTGAAATATTGCTAAAAATGAATTTCCAGTGCTTTGCTACTGTACTTTAAGAACCCATAGGCATCTTCATCTGACCAGAAGCAGAAACCTTCCGTACGTAGTCTCCCCTTGTGAAATGTGAGCTCTTTAAGAGCAGACAACTGTTTTCAATAAATATATATTAATCGCTGTGTTTTATGCACTATCTTGTTTTTTTCTTTGTATTCTCAGCATTACAGTGGTTTGCACACCGTAAGTGCTTAATAAATTTTTTTTCCATTCTTTGAACTAAGTTCTTAAGAACTAAGGATATTTTTGCAAAGAATTTTTTTTTTTAACTCTAACTTTGGGGCATAGACCCAGCAATGGGATCAGGGAGCCCAGAAATAATGAACAGGTAGGTGGTATAGTGGGGTAAAGTATAAAACACAAGTAATCAGGAAGCCCTGAGGTCATATCATCTCTCAAAAACTATCTGAGTCAGAGCAAATGTCTTTTCAGTTGTTTCAGTTTCCTTATTTGTGAAATGGGGATAATATTAGCATGTATGCCTCATAGTTAGTGTGAAGATCAAATTAAATAATTGTAGAAGCAATATAAATTTTTTAGTAGAAATAATTTACATTTTTTCAGTGCTGAATGATAGCTGTTAATAGAAAAAAAATGTATATTCCGTAATAAGTAATCCGAAATTTTCCACAGATAAATTGGGTATAATAGTTTGATAATTTCATCAGCAAAATAATATTGTGATTTTTTTTTTTTAACTTACAGCCATGCTAGTAATTCTGTTGGTATTTTATTGTTTTTGACAATTTGGATATCAGGAGAAACTCAAGGTTTCTTTAGTTTTAAATGTAAATTTTAAAATGTCTATTTTTCTAATAGTTAATAGACATTTGACACACATTTTTATTCTTTGATTAATGACATGGTCTGATAAATTTATGTGTATTATACATTTTACTAGAATGTCAAACTTTTTTTTTTTTTAATAAGTATTTGATATAATGCATTATTTTTATCCATTAGTTATTTCTAAATGCATTGCTTTTTGTTATATAAGAACTTTCATATACTCAAATTATTCTATTCTGTAATGTAGATTTCAGGTCTTCTGTGTTGAATTTTTTTTTTTTTTTTTTTGATCCTTTTCAGTGGTTCTGGGGCAGTATTCAGATGGATGCCAGAGCTGGAGAATCTATGTATTTATATGAAAAGGTAGAAAAATTATTTCTTCATGCATTCAGAGAAAATGTGTACTAAATGATAAAAATATAGTATCTTTTAATCTTTATATTACTTCATAATTCTTATCTCGAGGAAATTATAGAAAATAATTTAAAATTAGATACAAAATAACATTTTTCCTTGAGGCATAAATGAAAACAATCATATCAATAAATTCAGAATCATAAAATCTAATGGAGAACCTTTTATGAGGTTTTTTTTTTTTTTAAGTTCCTATATTCCTCACATAAAATTGAAAAACACTTTCAAATGCTAAAATGTTACTATTAGGCAATTACAATTCTTTATTTACTATTGAATCTTATTATACTTCAGACTTGTATGAAATCAATATGCAATTTTGTACAAATAGGCTACAATCTGGTTAGTGTGCGTGTGTTATATATGTATATAATATACACACACATATTTTTTTCATGCCTTTATAACTAATACAGAACATTTATGCTTAATTTTAGGCTAACACTCCTGAACTCAAGAAATCAGTGTCACTCCTTTCTTTGAGTACCCCAAATAGCAATCGTAAGAGACGTCGCTTGAAAGAGACACTTGCTCAGCTGGCAAGAGAAACTGATATATCACCATTCCCCCCTCGTAAACGCCCATCAGCTGAGCATTCCCTTTCTATAGGATCACTACTGGATATCTCCAATACACCAGAGTCCAGTACTAGCTATGGAGGTAAAGTATAATTTAATAAATTCATTTGAATCTTAAATACAAATCTTCTTAGTGTATAGGTAAGTGGACACAGTCTCCACATATTTCTATTGTAGTCGGTCAAAATGATTTCTTAAAGACCTACTGTGGGATTATCTATAATGTGAAAAGCAGAATATAAAGGATTTGGGGGAATATAAAAAGTATAAGACATAGTCTTCATGCCATCCATAAAATAATTGTGGAGAAAAGATGAAGGCATACAGATATAAAGGGTGTAACAACATACCATATTGCAAAATATATGATTAATTAACAAAGTGGATAATGGATTGTGAATCAGAGGATATTTTGATGAATTATTTGAGGAGATGCAACTTGAGCTAGAAACTTAAGGATGGATCAAATTTAAATAGGAAGATGGGAAAGCGCAAAACATTATATTAAAACAAGCAGTAAATTTATTTGCAAGAATCATAAGGTTATTTTGGTAGGAGTAGGAAATAAAAGCCTGGAAAGGTTAGTCATGTTCTAGAAGACCATGAAAACCAGATAGCATAACTCATTTATTTTGTCCTTCAAGGAACAACATTTGAAGGTCTTTCAGCAGATGGAAAGAGGTGATTAAAGAGGATGTCTTAATTTGAGATAAGATGAATTAGAGAAAGTAGATGTAAGGATGCTAATGTTAATTGTAAGGAGAGCAAGTAGTAGGTTTGGAAAGGAAAAAATGAATATCTTAATGACAAGGGAAAGAAAGTACTAAAAGACTGAGTGGGAGTGAGCGATTGGAAAGTATTAATAATGATTAAGTAAGTTCTTGAACCCGATTACTATACAGATGATGGTACCATTAGCATGAATGGAAAATTGGGAGATATAGCTTGGTGTTGGGTTGGAAGACAGTAGGAACACTGGATATGATAGAAAATTGTTTTTTTTTTTTTTATTATTATAGTAACTTTTTATTGACAGAATCCATGCCAGGGTAATTTTTTTTTACATTATCCCTTGCACTCACTTCTGTTCCGATTTTTCCCTCCCACCCTCCACCCTCTCCCCTAGATGGCAAGCAGTCCTATATATGTTGACTATGTCCTAGTATACCCTAGATACAATGTATGTGTGCAGATCCAAACAGTTTTCTTGTTGCACAGGGAGAATTGGATTCAGAAGATAGAAATAACCCGGGAAGAAAAACAAAAATGCAAACAGTTTACATTCATTTCCCAGTGTTTTTTTTAATTTGGGTGTAGCTGCTTCTGTCCATCATTGATCAATTGAAACTGAATTAGGTCTCTTTGTCCAAGAAATCCACTTCCATCAGATTAAATCTTCATACAGTATCGTTGTTGATGTATATAATGATCTCTTGGTTCTGCTCATTTCACTTAGCATCAGTTCATGTAATTCTCTCCAAGCTTCTCTGTATTCATCTTGCTGGTCATTTCTTACAGAACAATAATATTCCATAACATTCATATACCACAATTTACCCAACCATTCTCCAATTGATGGGCATCCACTCAGTTTCCAGCTTCTAGCCACTACAAACAGGGCTGCCACAAACATTTTGGCACATACTGGTCCTTTTCCCTTCTTTAGTATTTCCTTGGGGTATAAGCCCAGTAGAAACACTGCTGGATCAAAGGGTATGCACAGTTTGATAACTTTTTGGGCATAATTCCAGATTGCTCTCCAGAATGGTTGGATTCGTTCACAGCTCCACCAACAATGTATCAGTGTCCCAGTTTTCCCACATCCCCTCCAACACTCATCATTATTTTTTCCTGTCATCTTAGCCAATCTGACAGATGTGTAGTGGTACCTCAGAGTTGTCTTAATTGTTAGCAAATTGTTTTAATTGTAATATGCTCAGTCTGAAAAATGGAACAGGGATACGTAACTATGGCTAACATAAGAGATTTGGGGACCATCCTGATAAAGACCTTGGATGAAAGCAAAACAGTAAACATGATGTATATATGTAGAAAATATAATGGCTGAAAAGAACCAATGACGCAGGACTAAATTTCAAGAAACATCCCATAGTGGGAAAAATTGCCAATGAAGGGGATAGGAGGATCAATCAATTATTTAGATGAAGAAATGGGTAAGGAAAGAGTTGAAGATTTCTATCTCTAAGCTTTGGTTTTAAATTATTTAAGAAAGTGATTGTCATTGAAAAATTTAAACAGCCTGTTATCTCTGATCAGATCATCAAGTAGTAGTTATACACACACACAAAAAAATGTAGGAAGTCAATCAACAAAGCCTTAGATAATTTTTTCTCTCAAACAGGTTGCTGGAAACAAATATATACTAATCAAAGTGGTAGTTAAAATTTTTGTATAAAAATCTTTCCTTACTCTGCCTCTCAAATAAAAAAAAAAGGAAAATTGTGTTTCAACTTTAAAAAATAAAAGATTGAATAGTTTATTTCTCTTCTCTAACAGAGTGACCCATTTTTTCTAGACATTCCAGAAAACTCTGGGAGATTGAGTCAACTAACAAGATCTATTAAAGATTGAAGTGTAATAAAAATAGTAAAAGACTAGGACCAATGTACCTCTCATTGCCACCAAATACCTCGGTCTTCATCTTGTCCTTCCTCTGATTGTGATGGAAAAGGGACTCACATTTCCCAGGTCAATTGTCTTACTGGGCCCTCATGGTGGTTATTTCTCTTACTTCAGTTTTTTCCTAGGGTAGGTGAAGAAGCAGTGGGCTTTGAAATCATTACCAGAATAAATATACATGTCCTTCTGAGTACAAAACAGTTGCTTTTATCTTTTCTTTAGTTTTCCCAAAATATAGTATTGTGAATAATATATTTGGTGATGATTTTTTTTTATGTTATTGGTACTTCATTTGTATCTGAAAGGAAAATAAATTTTCTGACCCCCTTTGAAAGGAAATATTCTTGTTTTGTTTTGTTTTTCCTGAAGACCCAAGTTCTTTATTTTCAGATTTCATGAAATATCGTTTGTTTCTTAATGATAGAAATGATTTTTGATTGATATTTAAAAAAAAATCTTTATGCATATAACATACTTAGAATATTAAGAAATAGGATATATTATATCTTTGAGAATAATCACTTATGAACTTTTGTGATATCATCATACATACTCAGTGATTTAACTTCTAATCAGATGAATTCTGCACTTACCGAGGATAGGTTTCCCCAGCAATTTCTAATAGGTAATCTGGCAGAAATACTCAAAAGAAAATTGGAATATTCTGATCTATTGCTTGGGATTCCAATGACTTTAAACAAAGCCTGTATTAAGAAGCATATCTAGACCCAGCTGTTCTTTTGTGTTTTAATAAAATAATTGCTCAATTTTATTTTTTATTTTATTATTTATTTTAATAAAAAAATTCCTTTAAAAATTAAATAAAAAATTTAATTTAATTTTAATTTTAATTTAATTTTAAAAAATTTTAATTTAATTTTAAAAATTAAATAAAAAAATTAAATAAAAAAATGCTGAGGTATTCATACCTATTATTTGGGAAACACCTTGTGCTGTGTTGTGCTGTTTATTCCTTCTCTCCTGTGCCTTCAGCTCTTCCCTTTAATTCACTCCTTCACATCTACCTTGAGAGGTAGTATGAAATAATAAGACTTATGTACTTAGAGTTATCAAGGTGATTCTGGAAAAATTAATTTGGAACCTCATTTTCATACCTGGAGTAGTTATGAACAAATGAAATAAAGTGCTTTACAAACTTAAAATGTCATGTAAATGTTTGTTGTCACTACTACTACAAATATGCCCACATTTCCTTAAAAATAAACATGTAAACACACAAGTCTTTTGTAAAAAGCTATCCCTAGTCTTGACCTTCTGTCTAAACTTAACTGCTGTTACTCTTTAATAAAATGCTTCACACTGCAAAAATAAGCACTTTACATGTATATAGTCCTTTAAGATTTGCAAACACTTTCTCCTTGGTGAGAACAAGAAATGTTGATATAAAGAAACCCATTTTCAGAGGTAAAGTGATTGAGCTGAGATCATTTAGCTCATGTTTGAGGCAGGATTCAAACCCTTCTGCTTTTACATTTATCCCTCTAGTCTTCTGTGTTCTCCCTCAGTCTAGACTGTTTCTTGAACATGAGAGGCACTTTTCCCACATGTGCTGTCATCCATAAAATAAGTGTTCCTTCTTTCCTCTAGCTTTCTGAACAGTATTTGGGGAGGTAGCAGGGGTGCAGTAAAAACACTTGATTTTAGACACTATTAATTTGAATCCCAGATTACCTATTTTAATAGGACAAACTTGGGCAGATCACTTAATCTTGAATAAAATGTAAAATGTGGCCACTAGTAGCCATCTCCATCTCAGATGCTGAGAACTTGGTTTTCCTACTTTGGGCAGTACTGGAATGACAGCTGCACAAAGACCCAGTTTTCTTTTCTCTCAAATGAGAAGGCAAGGCACAGGCAGCCCACCTTATATGGGATATTTTTTATATTGTGTCCAAGAAGGGACCATGCCTTATACAACCTCACTGTGTCCTGTGCAACATCTTAAACTATGGGTTTCTGGGTAACTATGGAATAAAAGGTTGTTGATTTTTTTTTTTTTTTTTAAACCCATCAAGTAGTCATTGAGGGGCTTGCTCTTTGTAAAGCCATTTTACTTGGTTTCATGCAAAAGATGTTAGTAATAAAAAATAGGTTTCCTTTTGTGGCAGAGAAAATTAATTTTTGTAAAAGACCTGTTTGAGAAGGAAAGTTTTTGATTAGCAAGTTTTCCTTAAAACTTCTGCTTTCTTCTAAAAGAATTTGAGGAGACTAATAAAATAGATAATTTTTAAAGTTATGATTAGCATTTTGACATTATAGGGTATCGTTTTATACACAAATAAGTAATTTATTTTTGAAAGACATGTTACCTAACATTTCAATAATACAATAGTAAATGGGGGAAAATTTACAAAATGTAGTGATACTGAATATTGTACAGTTAAAGAAATTTTCAGAATATGGAATTTCCAAGTTAAGTAAAAAGACAATTTTGATATGGAAACTAGTTTATGTTGGGACTCTGTAGGGAAAATAACACTAGGTTAATAGTGAAGAAATCTGGCCCTGGTAATTGCTGTGTGGTTTCTTTTTTAAATGTCACAAATTTTTTCTCTCATTTTCTTACTGAATTGGGGATTCTCATTATCTTGTTTAGTTATGAGAATCAATCGAAATGACAGTTTAAGGATATGAGGCACTAGTCACACCTATAAGTACTGATTTAGATATTTGTAAGACTTAAATTGTTTTAAACTTATTGTTAAATGAGTACCTTTGTTTTACTGAAACATTTAGCAATTTTTAAACTTGTTTTACTTTTTTTTTTTTTTTTTTTTTTAGAAACACCAAAATCTTGTACTAAGCCTTCCAAAAATTCTACTCCGGTACCTCCAAAGCAATCAGCAAGGTGGCAGGTTGCAAAAGAACTTTATCAGACTGAAAGTAATTATGTAAATATACTCGCAACAATTATTCAAGTAAGTTCAAATTGGTGAAGCTTGTTTGTTTTGAGTGTCTGGCGTAAAATTCAAAATATATGTACTAGGGGGAAAAGAATTATGATGCTAAAATGAATATGACCAGAATTGCAACTAGTGACTAAAAAACTCATTACTCTGAAAACAGTCAGCACAATGGTAGATATCAAAGATTATGATCTTGGAGGAGTAGGGCTTTCATTCCCGATATATTTAATGTAATTAACATCACTGATTTGAGGAGGCCCTTGTAAAGCTCTACCCGACTTTCTAAAAGAAGCATGTTTGGGGTCTCAGAGATAATCTGGTATTGGACATTTTTTCCCATGCACTGTTTACATTAGAACTTGGTAAATGGGATGCATGAAGCTCTTTTGTAGCAGGGTTTTGCATGGTCATTATTCATTAGGCAGCTTTAGAGGCAGAAGCACTGTTGATTTCAGTGAGGCTGTGAATCACTCAGGTCCTGTGAACATAAACATGGCTGCTTTCAACTGTATGGAAAGCAGGATACATTTGGCATTTGGGGGCAAAGAAATTGGAACCCCAGTTAAACCCAGGATAATAGAGCTACTTTGCTATTGAAGCATTTCAGGTTTTCTTTTTTATACATTGGAATGTTTATAGTTATTGATAAATGGTTAAAAACTTGTGTAAATTCTGTTAGGCCTTTAGAAAATGCTGGGGATGGGGATAACAGTTCTAATTAGCATAGGAAATAAATTCACCTGTACTGGGTGCTGCTACTAATAAAGTAGAAGACTTGGAATTAAGAATTCATTCTTTTTACTTCCCATTTGGGATTTTCTTGGCAAAGGTCCTACAGTGCTTTGCCATTTCCTTTTCCAGTTCATTTTCCAGGAAACTGGGGCAAACAGGGTAAAGTGACTGGCCGAGGATCACATGGCTAATAAGTGTCTGAGGCCAGATTTGAACTCAGGGAGGTGACTCTTCCTGACTCCAGGTGGCCCTCTAACCACTGTCCCACCTATTTGCTCAGAGTCAGGAAAACATGAATTCATATATGACCTCAACCACTTACTAGCTATGTGACTATAGGCAATCACATAATCTAAGTCTCAGTTTCCTTATCTGTAAAATGGAGCATACTCTGAGGATTGCTTCAAAGATCAGATATGAGAATCAAGTCAAATAATATAAGCTCTTTACAGATCTTAAAGTTCTGCTGAAATGTTATCATCACCATTGTCTTCTCAGAAGCCATGGAAATATATTAAGAAAGATGATAAGTATTCATATTCTAGAAGGCTAAGCATGAATTTATGAAAGCTTTCATTTGGAAGATTACAGCCAAAACCATGACTACAGTCTTTTTACTTTCAGGGGGATTTCTAAGATAAAATTTTTGCTTTACAGTATATATTAGAATTTCATAATGGCTCTGAGCTGTCTTTGAGTTTGTAGTTGTACTAGAAGTGTTCTGATAGACTGGTAGGCCAGCTAGACTGTTGGATGAACCACCGGTTGTTTTTGTTACAATTAGTATATCAGCAGATAAGTATGCTATGAGTAATTAACTTTGAACTCATAAAGTTTCCTTTAATGCTTTGAGTAAATTTTCAGTAAACATTACCTGTCAGTAGGGTAAGAATATATTTTAAAATTAAGCAATTATAAATATTAAATATTTTAAAAGTAGATTTCTAGAAGTTGTTGTTTATATATTTGTTGACAACTTTTTGCTTTGCATAACCTTTATTTCTCAATGTCTTTCCTTACCAGAAAATCATCTTTTAAAACAAAGAATTAAAAATTCAGAGAATAGGAAAAAAATACAGTAGAATTAACCAATATATTAAACATTTTAGAAATGCTTCTAAATGTCAGAACTTTTCCTTTTCTCTCTTAGTTTTTTTTTTTTTTTAAGAACAGCATAAATTCATGCTTGGCCTTCTAGTTAGTTAACAACTTGAATGTAAAATAAAAATTATTATGTGACTATGTGATAACTCTTTTAATACTGGGACTACGTGATTAACTCAATAAAACCTGATTGGGCTAAAATACGTATCTGATCAAGTGTACAGATTATTTGTAAATATCATGAAGGAAAGAAAAATATTCTTGATTTTATTTTGGGAGAAGTTGGGATAGTGTTGTCTTTGCTTTTGTATTCCTACTTGTATCATATATCAATCACTATTTTTCTTACTGTTGAACCTGTTTATTTTTCCTTGCTTTAGTTATTTCAAGTTCCATTGGAAGAGGAAGGACAACGTGGAGGACCCATTCTTGCTCCAGAAGAGATTAAGGCCATCTTTGGTAGCATTCCCGATATCTTTGATGTTCACACCAAAATAAAGGTGAACTTCCTTACATCACACGTAGCACAATTAATCTTTTTTAAAGACCTTGAAAAGGATTATATAGTAGTGCACACCTATAAGAATTCCTTTTGGTGCTTTAGTTGGTGTAGTAGCATTTTATTCCTAAAATTACTTCATTTCCTTTCTTCCCTCTTTGACTGAACTTTAGTGTTCCTGGAGGTATACACCTGTGACATGTGCCTATTACATTTCTTTTAATCTTAGCAACCTAAATAATGAAGATTGAAGGTATCAGCTCCTGTTAATGTTTTCTTTGTCCTTTCTTTACCTCTATTTTGGATTAGTTTTGCTGAAGTTTGACAATTGTTGTACTAGAGGGCTATTGTTTGTTGTTGTTCCAGCATATAGTTGTGTCTGATTCTTTGCGATCCCGTGCTATGTTTTCTTGCCAAAGATACTGGGGTGATTTGCCATCTCCTTCTCCAGTGGATTAAAGCAAACAGGTTAAGTGACTTGTCCGGGATAACATAGCTGGTGAGTGTCTGATGTCTGATTTGAACTTGGGTTTTCTTGACTCCAGACCTAGCCTACTGAGCCAGCCAGCTACCTCTCTATTTCTAGTTTCTCTCCTCTTAGGCAAACAAGTATGTACACAATCCAAAAAAAGATACTTTTTGTTTCATGACATGATTTCTAATCAAGTATCTATAACTTCTCTAGGTCCTTTGTATCTTAGACTAGAATGCTTAATGTTTCGGATTCTTTTTTTTTTTTTTTTTTTATTGTTCCTTTAATAAAGATTTAAGTTTGCCAGCATTTTTTCCCAAGGTAGTGCTCCTCAAAATCTTAAGACCATGTATTGTGAAATAATTGGGAAAGTGGTCTGAAGTTTGAAATATTTTCTAAGCAATATAATTTCCTCATTATAAAATATAGGTGGTGAATATTTTAAATTATAATATAAAGTAATACTAATAAGTAAAATGAGAAATTAATGCAAATGAAATGGACAATGAGCCTAAAATGATATAACATAGTTCTTACACAAGTAAGAGTTAAGTCTCATAGAATCTAAGGACATACTGAAGAACTCTTGTTTTTTGAACACTGGGTATGGGATTAGGTCTTCAGAATAAGGAAGACCTTGCCCTGAAAATTTGTGTGTCATCAAAAGAACATGACTAGATGGTAGGAGTCCTGGGTTCTGATTTTACTTTTATCCCTAACTAGTTGGGTGATCTTACCAAAGTCATTAACCTGCTGGTTCTTCATCTATAATTATTACCTCAAAATTCCTTAAGTGATGACATTTCATAATTTTTTTGCCATTTTTTTTTTATTGTAGTCACATTCCTTACTAATACCATGTGGTAGCACTTAATACATACTTATTTGTTGACATATATTTAATATTTTAAGCTAGCAAAATAGTATTAGGATATAGGTGATTCTATAATAAAACAAAAACCAAAGTGAGCACAGTTCTTAGTCTCAATTATTTGTCTATCTCCCTTCATTTTCACTGTTGAGAATTCACTTCTTGGGAATTGTGAATAAGGGGAAAGCTTGTATTGTCTTCACATTCATACTCTTTTCAGAGATCATATTTCCATATGTTCTGAGAGGAGGTATATAGGATGTTGTGATGTTAAATTATCCTAAGGAAGTCAGCCCAGAGGGATGGAGGAATATTGAGAGATGGAATATTAGAAATAAAAAGAAATTTATATGAATGATGATGGAGGAGAACAATTGTCTAAAGAAATTGATGTGGGTCACACATAACTCCACCAAAAAAAAAGCTAATTTAAAAACTAAGTTTTCAAAAAATCATGTCAAAGAAGTGAAGAAGGAAAGGTTTTTTAAAGAAGCATCACATAACCCACTGCTAAAACCACAGTCAACTGAGGACCACACAAAAGGAACTTCTTTTGCTCTTTGCTCTGCTAAGGAGAAAATTATCTCTGAAAAGGAGAGGACAAAAATGCTCAACAGGAAATCAAAACTTAAAGGAAGGAATGAGATAATAAGCAAATATTTTGGTATACTTAATGCTTTCAAGCTCTTAAGTGTGAGTCAAATCAAAAGTATTTAAAGACTTAGTTGATCAGTCAGTTAAACATTTATTAAGCATCTGCTGTACTCAATACCTGTGTATGGTCCAGAGATACAAGGGTAAAAATGAAACATTCCTTGTCTTGAGTCACTGCCAGGGACATACTGGGAGGTGGGGGATGTAGAGTAGACCTTAAAAAAGAAAAAAAAAAATCTAGAGAAGTGAGCTTTTCACAAAAAGAAGTAATTTGATTCAAATTTTGGTAAAATTCTAGAAGTATAGGTTAAAGGAAAGGAAGGAGAAGTAATAAGCACATATATAATATATCCTGCTGGGTAAGTGCTGTTATTATCCCCATTTTATGGTCGAGGAAATTAAGGCCAATTTAGGTTAAATGACTTGTCATAGATCACAGAGCCAATTAGAGACTGGATTTGAACTTGGGTCTTTCTGACTCAGGGTACATCTATCTAGAAGAAAAAGTGATGATCCCAAAGAGTTGACTTGGCTTCATCAAGAGCCAGTTATGCCAAACTCTTAGCCTTTTTTTTTTTTTTTTTTTTTTTTTTTGTTAGTAGTGTGCTGGATGGGGTGAATATTATAAACTTTACCTAGATTTAGAAGTATATGGGGTAATACAGAAGACTTCTGGGGGTGGAGCCAAGATGGCCGAGTAAAGTCAGGAAGCTGCTCGAACTTTTCCAGTTTCCCTGGAAAACCACATGAAACAATTTGACAGAATGAAACCATTCTCTAGCTCAAGATAGATTGGAAAAACTTCAAGAAAGATCAGTCCCACTAGGATGAAAAGGATGTTCAGCTCAGCTCAGACTCTGGGAAAGCCACTGAGATGAGAGGGTCTTAATCACAGCAAACAAGCAACTAAGACCCTCAGTCCTGCTTCAGTAGAGGAACAACTCAGCAGGGCAGCTTCCAATCTTAACTCAGAAGGAAAATTCTTGGAAACCAGGCTTTCTTGAACAAAGCAGGCAAAGCTATCCCCTACAAATAAAAGGGGTCCCTGTGGCCAAAGCCAAGGCTTAGAGCTGCACAGGAAGCTTGAGACAGACAGGGCCAGGAGCAGAGCTTTATTATAAAAGTGAAAAAGAGGAAATATCAAAAGAAAAGGGAAAAAAATGTGTAAGAAACAGAAGTTTATGCCAGGAGTAGGGCTCTACTATAAAAGTGAAAAAAGAAGAAATATCAAAAGAAAAGGGGAAAAAATGTGCAAAAAATGGAAAAGAACCCTGACCATAGAAAACTACTATGGTGACAGAGAAGATAGCTCAGATGAAAACAAAATATCCATAGAGGAAATCTCAAAGAGTGATATGAATTGGTCTCAAGCCCAAAGAGCCTTCTTGAAAGACTTTAAAAGGCAAATGAGAGGTAAAAGAAAAAAGGAGAAATGAAATGAGAGATATACGTGAGAGGGTCTTGGAAAAGGAAGGAAAAAAATTGTCTGAAGAAAACAATTCCTCAAAAGATAGAATAAACCAAATGGAAAAAGGGATACAAAAGCTAACTGAAGGAAATCACACATTAAAACCTAGAACAGGACAAATAAAAGCTAGTGACTCTGTGAGACAGCAAGAATCGGTCATACAAACTAAAATGAACGAAAAAATGGAATACCTCTTTGGAGAAGTATGGGGCTGTTCAAGGATGTCTTTGGTGTAAGGCTTTTTCTAAGCTCTTTTCAAATTTACTTGCCCATATTTGGTGTTCATCTTTACCCACCTTTCTAAGAAGTGGTTACATGTGCAGTGGTAGCTATACCCTAGCAAACTGTGGGTGAGTGCTCACTTGGGGCTCCAGGTAACTGTAGCATGTGCAGCAGGCATATCTCAGTAAAACCATCTTAGCAGACAGACTAAAACAGGTTTTGAGGAGCCAACAGGCCTCATATCCAATAGTTAATTAGGGTGGACTTTGGCTCTGGAAGAGAATAAGATGGACAATTTTGTGCCTCACTTAAATCTAATTCAAGACATCATTCTGTGATACTATTGATCCTCTTTGAAACAAAGGACAAACAACATCCTAGATTAACATATCTTATGGCAGTCTTTCATGCTGTTATGGAAAACATGAACAGATGTAGACTGGATGATCTGGTTAGCTGGATTTGAAATTGGATGATTTGTGTCTGAATAGACATTATTGGCAATTGTAGAGAGTTCTCTGATAGATGTGCTGGAAGGTTTAGGCTCACTACCCTTTGACCTTTTTATCAATAACTTCACAAAAGCATTTATGGCAGGCTTATACATTTTTGTAGATGAAAAAGAAAGGTGGCCGAGGCACTAGCTAGGACACACAAAGATCTCAGGGGTGTACTCGTATAACCATATCTAATAAAGTGAAATTTAATGGGGGTATAAATGGGGGTCTTTGTAGTTGGGTTTAAGAAGATCAATTTCTCAAGTTTAAGATGTAAAAAAACATGGTTTTAGATGTTTGCTTGCCAGAAAAAAATCGAAGAATAGTGATCTTTAAGACCACTAAAGCTTAGCTGTTCATATTAAGAAAGAAGAGTTCCTCAAAAAGGAGAAAGTAATGTTCTTTTGTTTCCTTTCCTAAAAACATCTAGAGTTTTGAATTCAGTTCTGCACATCACAGTCAAGAAAGACCATTGATAAGTTGAAGGACACTCATTCTATACAAGGATTCATTGCAGGTCTTGTGGATGCTAGCCTAGAGAAGAATTTGGACTGACTCTTTTCAGGTTTTTGAAGGACTGGCTGTGTGAAGAGATTAGACTTGTTTTGCTTGGCCTCAGAGAATTGACCATGAGTGTAAAGTGCAAAGAGATTGTTTTAAGCTTGGTGGAAGGGAAGACCTAGTAGTTACATGAAAAGGGATTCAGTTACGTCAGGAAGGGGAGGTGTGGGATGTTTAGGCTCTCCCTGCAGAGGATTTCAGGAACACACAGGCCATTTGTTAGGAATATTGTAGCCAGGCTTCCTATCTTTTGTTACGGGTTGAGTCATTTAGCCTTGGGAATCTCCTCCACTCCGGAGATTTAAATATGAAATGGTGAATTCTTGAAGTAGGGTAATGGGAGCAGAGAGGAAAATGGGTGTGAGACAAGAAGAACAGCCTCCAGAGGAAGGAGGGAGATAGTTTGCATGTATCTGCTGGATGATCTTTGCTAAGAGGGTGAAAACTTTTAGTCATATAGCAACCACTTGTAACATGATTTGAGTGACAGAGGCCAAAGTGGAGTTTGTTAAGAAGGGGCTAGAGGGTGAGGAAATAAAGTATGTAGGGATCATTCTTTGGCAGTTTGGCTGCAAATTGAAGAAAAAACAGTAATTTCTTTTTATCAAATTGGTTTGAATTTAACCTACCTCTCCATATCATTGAACTTGAGTTGGAAAAGAGCACTGTAATTACCTTATTCAACTGGTCCTTAATGAGAATACTCTCCATAAATGTCTCCAACCAAGGGGTCCTTTGGCTTACAGACTTGTAGGGAACAAGAGCCAACCTTCCATCCAATGAAGCAAAGTTCAGTTTGAAATGGGATGAAAGATTAGCGAGTTTTCCTTTAAATCCTGCCAAAATCTGCCTTATGACCCATCTCAGTGCTAGTTGTGTTCATTGACACCCAGAAAAATAAGCTTCATTCTTATTCCATGGGACGTTTTTTGAAAACTTCATAGAATCTCATTCAACATATACTTGAATAGTTAACTCTGTTATGAACCTACCTGAGAAGTGGTCATCTAAAATTTGCCAGAAAACCTATTATTCCCTGAGATAGCCCATTCTACTTTTGGCTACTCATTATTAGGAAGAGCTAGCTGGGTGGCACCATAGTACACAGAGTACCAGGCCTGAAGTCAGGAAGTATCATTTTCATGAGTTCATATTCTGTCTCAGATGTAAACCTGGGCAAGTCACTTAATCCTGATTGCCTCAGTTTCCTTATCTGTAAAATGGACTAGAAAAGGAAGTGGCAAAGTAAGCCAGTATTTTTGTCAACAAAACCCCAAATTAAAAAAATCACAAAAAGTTGGATGTGACTGAAACAACTGATCAACAGTTAGGAAACTTCCTTATCTCAAGGAAGAATTTCCCTCTTTTGCTCCTTACTCCATTGTTGTTCTTATTGAGAACAAAAATATTGTGTGGACCAAGAAAAATCTCTACAGAATTGGTAGATTATATTTTTTTCCCTATAAGCAAAGTGGATATAGTGGCTAGAGAGCCAAACTTAAGAAGACTTGGATTTTTAAGTCATGCCTTTGACACATTGGCTCTGTGACTCTGAACAAGTCAGTTAACCATTCAGTGATCCAAGGAACAATATAAGGTCATGAATTACATAAGTTACTGATCTTTATTTTTAAAGGAATTTCCTATCAGTATTTTTCTAAATCAAAATCAAGTCTGCACCAAATAACAAATAAAACCTTGTATTTTTGTATAAGATAGGTTATTTAGTTAATAGTTTATTTCTTTGGCCGTGGCATTCTATTATTATGAATTCAAATTTTTTGGCTTATAGCTCATTGTTAAACTCATGTTATCACACAGCCATTTAGTACTTATAATGGTTTTGGGTTGGTCCTTTGTTTTTTGTTTTTTTGTTTTTTTTGTTTGTTTGTTTTACTCTAATATTTTTGAAATACATTGTCTAGTTTAATATCGCCAGGATCATCAAAGAGAATTATTATATTTTTCCTCTTGTAGACTTCAGAGACTTCAGTTACCTGGTAGAATTAAAAAGTAGCACTTAGTTAACTTAGTGGATTTTCTTCCATGCTTTGTATATTAGCTGGATTTGGATTTTATAGGTGACAATTGCAGTCATTCTTTAATATATCAATCACTTTTTACATTACTTGTGACTGAATGCCAGGTTATGCCAGGAATAAGGAAAGAAAAGTTAGCAGAGTTTCTGTCTAACCTTGTTATGCCTAGTTGTTCCCCTGCCAAACTGTCTCCCATTTAGAGGTGTAGGAAATGGCTTGAGTGAAATACTTGTGGTTGTTGCAAATTATTTGCAGTCTCAGCTGGCCAGTAACCCTGGGTCCTAGCATTCTGAAGTACTCGGGAGGCTGTGAGTCAAACAGGAGGTGTTTGGTGGTCAGGATGATGATCAGAATCTGAATGGCTCCAGAGTGTTGAAAATCCTTACCTTTTCCTCCTTCTACCACCGAAGTCCTTTATGTTCCTGGGGAAGTGATGGTTTAGCTTGTATGGGCATTCATTGGAGTTTGAGTAGTAGAGAAACATTGTCAGATAGTTCCAAACAGGATACTTCATGTTGAGTTAATTTGGACAATAGAAATTTTAAATAATTTAGTCAATACTAATTTTTTTCAACGTTACGTTTGTGCCAGGCATAATTCATTATATTTTCTTTTCTTTCTTTTTCTTCTTTTGGAGACAATCTGGATTAAGTGATTTGTTCAGGGTCACCCAGCTAGTAAGGGTCTGACACTAGATTTGTATTCTGGTCCTCATGACTCCAGGACTGGCACTCTCTCTACTGTACCACCTAGCTGCTCCACAATTCATTGTAATTTGTAAAAGTCTCTGATGTTTTAAAAAAATTTTAATGTTTTTGATATGAGAGAACTTATATTTCCTTCCATTTTCTAATTTTTTTACTTTAATACTTCTTGATTCATTGAGTTGTTCATTATCTTCTGCTTGGTCCATTCTAATTTTTAGAAAATCTTACTTGGGCATAATTCTGTACCTCTTGTGCCAAGTTGGTACTTCACTTTATAAAATCTCTCCTTTATTGCTCTCATTTTTTTCCCCACAAGTCTTTTCTCTGTGTCTCATTTAATTTTGGTACATTTTTATAACTTGCATCATTTCTTTTAGGAATTCTAACTGATCTTGTGGGCAAGTTACTTTTCATTAAGGCTTTGATTTTAGGCATTTTGAAATTTCTGGTTTAGACATCCCTAGTCTCATAATATTCATCTTTTTTTTTTTTTTTTTGTTTAGTCATTCTTTCAGTGATTATATTTGAGTAATATGGCATTTCTCAATGCTGGCCTACCTAGAAGTTCTAGTCCAGGTGCTGAATCTGATCAGATCTGGGAATCTCTGTGACAGATTTAACTTGGAGGAATATTGAGTTTGAGTCCCTGAATTCTCTCAGAAATCTCTTCTTGTTGGCTTGGGCCTGGGAGTGAGTGATTTTCTATAACTGTCTCTTCACTGTTGGCCCAGCTCTAAGGAAAGAGTGCTTAGCTCATGATCAGTTCCGAGTGACTCCATGCCATTGGCTTAACTCAGCACACTGGACACTTGAGTCCATGATACCAGCTCACAGTTTCTGTTCCAGTCATTTGCTGAATTTATGATTTTTGGGCTTACTGGAAAGATGAGTCATTATACCTTCTCTTTTGGTTTTCCATTCACTACTTGTTCTGACATTCTTCTTAGAACGTTGTAGAAGTTGTATGGAAAACTGGGTTGTGTAGAAATTATAAATGTTGGAAATATTGAAGTATAAGATGCTTTGTAGCATGCATATGCCTGTCCACTAGTGCCTATTAGCTATCCAGTGACTTGAGATTTATTGAAGACCATTAATAGTGGTATGAAGTGACTACAAGAGAAATTCTCTTGTTTCTGCAATGGACAGAGATCAGTTTAAAAATAACTAGAAAGAAGGTTTAGTAAGAAAAGATAATTAATTTTCAAGTTGTATATATAGAGGGAGATACTTTTAGACTTGATGATTTGCCAACCAATTTTTTTCCTCATTATTTTAATAGGACATCATTGTCCAGTTCATAGAGCTAATTTCATTTTGAGAACAAACAAAAGATATTGCTAGCTCTGAGAAAGGATAAATTTAATATTTAATTTAAAAAGTTATTATGGGATGATGGTTAGGTACCCCAAGTCACTTACAGATCTATACCAGGGAAAGGAATGACTACAAAAGGACTTCCCTTTTAACTCTCTCCCCCTTCTCCCCTTGTTCTCAAAAGCACAGGTAGGCGGTGTAATATAGTGGGAAAACACTATTTAAAGTTAGGAGACCTAAGTTCAGATCCTGCTTGTAACCCACTGCTTATGAGACTATGGGCAGGCCCCTGAAACTGCCTGGTCCTTTGTTCTTCAGCTGCAGAATTGACAGAATAGCAATACAATTGATTTCTTTTGTAATCCAATATATTTTATTTTGTGAATTAAGAAAATTATTCCCGAGAAAGCTTCCAAAGACTTCATCAGATTCTATTCTGTGACCTACGAAAGGCTAAGAACCTCTGGACATGAGAGTCTTACAAATCCTTCCTGTTTAGATCAATGATTCTATCAGATACGTATGTAGAGGTAAATGTGAAAGATTATTAGTTTTAATGTTATACTCCATTTTGTATTTCAGGAGGATCTTGAAGACCTCATTATCAATTGGAATGAAAGCAAAAGTATTGGTGACATCTTTCTGAAATATGTGAGTGCTTACTAAAAGAATAATTTTCCTATTTAGAGTAATATATTGTCTGACACTGTCCCACTTATGTTATTTGTCCATATTATAGAAGCTTACCAAAGTATTGAAAGTTATTTTAATGATAATTGAGGGAAATTTTTCTTTAAAATCCCTTATAAGATACTCTTATGCTTTCTTATAAAGAATACTGAACCATAATGTTTTTTCTTGTTGAAGATCATTGTTATGAACATTATTTGTTATACTTTATTGGAGCATAATGATTCAGTGCCATTGAAGTCAATAACTTTTCTTTAATCTGAACATTTTCCAAATAACTCTAACTTTTTAAGTTTATAATCAACTTTCTCACTATCCATTTTAAATCACTAAAAATAAGAAAAGAGTGATTCAAAATAACTTAAGTTTTCACGTCACCAATTTTTGGCAAAGATCTTTTTTATATGTTCTTCCTACAACTCTTTCCACCTTTCAGATGTTCTGTTTTAGTATCATATGCAAACTTTTGCCTTTGTTCAGTCAGTCACTTTGTTACTTAGTATATAAATAGAGAGGAACATCAGATACATTTTCTTGTGTTTTGATTGTTTCAAACTTATTCACATTGAAAACCCTCTTGAAAAATGAATGAGTGAACTGCAGGTATTAAAAGTTAGTACCAATTAATTTAAGAGTAATATTTGTCAGATTGTAACTTTTTTGATTACTTGAAAGTGATAATTTTATAGAGTATAGAGAAAGTAATTAAAACATTTATTATATTGGGTTTTTTCTCTCTCTCACAGTCAAAAGATTTGGTAAAAATTTATCCTCCTTTTGTAAACTTCTTTGAAATGAGTAAGGAAACAATTGTTAAGTGTGAAAAACTGAAGCCAAGATTTCATGCTTTCCTAAAGGTAAAGTGGTATTTAAAAATTTTTTTTTGTGAATCATTTATTATTTTGAAAGAGTTTCGTAAAAAATTATTACTAACAAGAATCAAGCCTATCTCTATTAAGAACCATCTAGTTACACACATATTTTTAATTGCTTGCATTGGGGAGTAAGAGGGAAAGAGGAAGGAGCTGGGGGATAGGCTGCCCTAGTGCAGTGGTCAGAGTGCTAACTCAAAAGCATCATTGAACACATTCCAATTATATGACTGAAGAGAGAGGTGCAGGCCAGGTGCACAGCTCCATTGGCAGAGGAATTGTCCTCATTGGAAACTCACTCTACCAAGGAAATCAAAGGCTTAGAAGTTAGGTCAATGTGAGTGGGCCCTTTGTAAAGGGCAATGAAAATACTTGTCTCCAAGAAGTGGGTGGACTCAGCTAATTTGTAACTTGATAGTGCCAGTAAAGATACAAAAGTAAAAATTATTCTAAAGGGAAAGCTAATCTTTGGCAGGGATGTCTGTAGTCAGTGAAATATCAGGTTGGGTAATCTATATGCATCTTTCAAACTCAAAATTGTCAAATTTAAATTTTTTGAGTCAGAAATATCAATATAACTGATTCTGTGACATGAAGACTAGATTTTTTTATAGTAATTTAAAAAATTATGTTGAATAGAGTTAAGGAAATTATTAAACTGATTTCTTCTTTGAGTTATTTCTAGCCTATTGGAATACCATTTCAGATAGTAGATCTAATTTTAGGACTTAGGGGACCTACAAAAGGGCAAATGATTTTCTTCCTTTCATTTAGTATAATCAGGCCTACTTATGTGAATCTTGGGTTGTTGGATTTCATTTTTGTGCTGACTTTTAAAAACTGAAGTTAATAACTTTTCCCCCGCCAAAACCTCCTTCCAACTTTCCTGCTATTTCCCTCTCAGTTTCCCAGTCTTGCAACCAGGGGTCATTCTCAGCTTCCTCATTGTCTCTCATGCTCTGTCGTCAGTTTATTGCTAGGATCTGTTGATTTCATCACTGTGACATCTCTTGATATTTGCCCTTTTCTCTTCGGACATGGGATTTTTTGTATGAACCAGACACTCAATCTCATATATCCAGGTATTTTTTCTGGGTGTCCTTCATGCTTGAAATGTTTTCCTTCCATGCTTTCCTGGCTTGTTTTAAGTTGCAGCTAAACCCCCACTTTTATAGGAAGCCCTTTCTCTTTGTTATTTATTTCTAATTCATCATATATATATATATATATATATATATATGTTTGCTTGTCTTCTTGATGAGATTGAGCTCCTCAAAGACAGATAGTCCTTTGCCTTTTTTTGTTCCCCAAGAATGACACATAGTAGGTTTAATAAATGCTCATTAACTGACTGAAATGACTATTTTCTTCTTTGTAATAATTATGAAAAAATGTCATTTCTTTTTAGATTAACCAAGCTAAACCAGAATGTGGGCGTCAAAGCCTTGCTGAACTACTTATTCGACCTGTGCAGCGGTTACCAAGTGTTGCATTACTTCTAAATGGTACTTTTGTGATATAGTTTCATTATATTTCAGGGAATGGAATTTTCAAACAAAAGAAAAATTGCCAGTATATTTGTAGATTCCCACCTTTTTAAATGCCCTTAATTAGAAGGGGTATGATTATTTATAATCCTCATGAGTTCAGAGAAAGAGGGAAAAAAAAGACAATGTCCATAGGATAGAGACCTTATAGCTCATGAGTTTTACTTTGGGAATTTTTCAGGACTTTTGAGGTTAGAGCCACAGAAGTGATCACAAACACACATGCACACACACACCCTACTCCCTTAAGAAGAAACCTAGGATAAGTTTCTTCTTTCAGTATCTTGGAAAAGGGAGCATGACAAGTATAAGAACCTAAACAGTCAGGAAATTGGCACACTGAGGATTGAATTCATTTAAAATATGCATACTAAATTTAGAGTCACCAAAAAGGAAATATATTTTTATATCTGGTATATAAGTATACTGTGCTTTATTAAATAAAAAAAAAAAATGTTCTTGGGTCACATTTGCATAATTGTTTGATAAATGCTAGATTTCTAGTCCTAATGTGAGTCATGTTAGTGTTATTTGATGGAAGGAACCTTTTTTCTTTTCGTTTTCTCCCTTTTTGTTTTCTCCCCTTTTTTTTCCCTACTCTAACCTAGATTTTTCTATGATGTCATATCATCTTAAATAGTCTTCTGCTTTATAAGCAGATTTGCATTTTCATCTAAGTAAAAGGAAAGAAAGGAGGAAGATGCTCTAAAACAATATGTTGAAAGTCTGAGAGTGGGCCTTGGTCCACTTGTGGGCTTCCTCACTCAGTAAAGCAATGGGGGTGTTGTTTAATCATAGTTTCTTTGAGGCCATATTGTTTGTAATTTCTCAACATTCACTTTTGGGGATTTTTGTGTTTTTTTCCCCCCATTTACATTGTTGTAGTCATTAGGTATATTGTTTTCTTGGCTCTCCGTTCATGAAGATCTTTCATTGTAGTAAAACAACTTTTTTATTAAAGATCTTAAGAAACATACTGCTGAAGATAACCCTGACAAGAATACATTAGAAAGAGCTATTGGATCATTAAAGGAAGTAATGACGTAAGTTGATTTTAATTTTGGAATTTTGCTTAAGGTTTAAAATGGCATTGATGGAAAATTTAAGTGAATTAATTAATGGGAACATATTAATAACTAGTGTTTTGTGGCACAGCACAATTTCAATGATTTTCAGTGAAATAATGATAAACGATTCCAGTATACATTTACTAGAAAATAGCAGATTGTCAGCTTCATCCTAAAAGCATTTTGATTCCATACAAATACAGTGTTTTAGAAATTTGGAGATGTTAGACTTTACCTTATATATATTCCCATGCTGAATTTGCTTTTGAGTTCACATGCACCAAAGTGACTTATCCATCCTGAAACAAAAGAAAAAGTATACATGATATAAACATCCTTTTCTTCTTGCCTTTTTTTCCTTATTGTTTTCCATTAGTATTTTTAATGAAATGTAAGTTTTAGGGGACATCTGGAAATTGAAAGTTTATGCTATTTGATGGAATCTGTGAAAGTGAATGTGTGTTTTTTTTTTTAAACTACGAATCTTTAACATATTTCTAGAGATTCTCTATTACTGTCATAGGTGAATTTGAAGTCCAATAGATATCTCAATTTATAACAACCTTAAGAATTTTGTAGTACCCAAGTTATTTTTCTTTAAATATTTATGAATATTATAAGAGGGTAGCTGAATTGGTAGCAGATAGAAATTATTGAAAGGCTGCACCTCTAGAGTGTGGAGATAATGAGAAAGCTTTCATTTGCCAGGCCTTAGACATTTTAAAAAACCTATTTATAAGGATGGAAAGATGGTCACTGATATTAGATGTATTTGTATAATTTGTAATTAAGGTCATAAATATTTTAATAACAGGTAAAATGAACTTTAGTGAATATGAATTGGAAAATTGTCTGAAAGAAGCTTTAATCCTACTCAGTGTCCCCTGAAATTTATATGATAGACTGCTTCTTTGTTCAAACTAAATCTAGAAACTATAAAGAGGTTGTAGTATTACAGGTTTTGGAATGTGTTGCTCTTTAGAAGTAAGGTTATGCATGGATATCTATAGCTCATAAAACTTAACATGTAATGTGCCTGAATGGGTATGTTTGCTATGACTTAAATTGGGTGACAGACAGTTGACTTGTTTGAAAGATTCACCTAAAGCATTCTTTATCCTAAAGGATAAAGTAAGTTAGCTAGTTACCTGTGGAACATTGTGTATTGTCCAGTTTGCATATCTTTGTAGATGCCTTTTCTGTTGTAAAGTGAGATAGGTTTTTGCCTGTTTTTTACACTGAATATTGCTTATGGGCATCAGAATTAATATTTTTATATCTTGAATTTTCTTTTGTGTTTGCAGACATATTAATGAAGATAAGAGGAAAACAGAAGCCCAAAAACAAATTTTTGATGTTGTTTATGAAGTAGATGGATGCCCAGTAAGTGTTCTTACTTAATTTCTTAAAATGTTTTACTTTTCAGTTGTAATAGAAACCTGTGATTTATCTTTACAAACTATTATCAAGTGTTTTAAAAATTCCTTTTTGTATGACCAGACACCAAGTGGTCTCGTATTTGTATCTTTATTTGATGCAGGCTAACCTTTTGTCCTCCCACCGAAGCTTGGTGCAGAGAGTTGAAACCATATCTTTGGGTGAACATCCCTGTGACCGAGGAGAACAAGTAACTCTCTTTCTCTTCAATGATTGCCTGGAGGTATGCGATATCATCATAATAAGGTTATTGAACATTTGAGACCAAGTGAAGTTAAGAGGTGGCTTTCTCATCCCAAGTCAAGTTAAATTGTCCTATCCTAGTGATCACTGATCAACTGATGAATAGGAAGAGTATGTGTTTAGGAATAGATAGATGCTTTCCCTCAAGTGGCATACATTTTAAGAGATTGATAAAAGATAGAGAATTTCCATAAATAACTTAAACGATATATTAGTTGCTTTTTTGAACTTTATCATTGCAGATAAAGCTTATTTCAAAAAAGCAATAGAAATTAAGAGATCAGAAGGTATTGTCCAGAGATAGCATAGAATTCACTGAATGTGTTTGTGTTTTTAGCATTGTTTTATTGTTTCTTCTCTGTAATCTCTAATTCCTTGGTTAAAAAAACATGACTTTAAGTATGTCTCTTTGAGTTGTTTTCTCTTTTATCTTGAGGTTATCAGGACCTAGATTTTGGATTCTTAGTCTATCCTTTGGCACTTCTGTTTTTTTTTTTTTTTTTTTTTTTTTGTTTTTTTTTTTAAATGCTAGAGCTAATTAAGTTAAGTTCTTCCCTTTTTTGATTCCCTATGTTTGATATAAGTCTAAGGGAAGGTCTTTCTCCTTTCTTCTCTTTTCCTTTTACTCTTTTTTAATGCAAAATACAAATTCTTTCCCAGTTATATCACTTTAGACACATCCTGTCAATTTCCTTTTTTTTTTTTTTTTCCTCCTGAGGCAATTGGGGTTAAGACTTGCTCAGGGTCACACAGCCAGGAAGTGTTAAGTATATAAGACCAGATTTGAACTCAAATACACCTGACTTCAGGGCTGGTGCTCTATCCACTGCGCCAACTAACTGCCCCCTAACATATTTTTTTTGAGCCAATTAGGGTTAAGTGACTTGCCCAGGGTCCTGGGCAATTGACACATCCTGTCAATTTCCTTTTTTTTTTTTTTCCTCCTGAGGCAATTGGGGTTAAGACTTGCTCAGGGCCACACAGCTAGGAAGTGTTAAGTGTCTAAGATCAGATTTGAACTCGGGTCCTTCTGACTTCAGGGTTGATCCTCTGTCCAATGCGTCATCGTGCCACCTAACTGCCCCTACACTTTACTTTTCCTTTCTCCCTACTCATTTCATTGTCAATTATTTCCTTATGCAAACATCAGTATACTTACAATATTATTACACTTTATTGCAGTGATACAGATTCTTAGTTCATATGACTTGGAGAATATGCTTCACCCACATCTGTGACATGAGAATCATTGTGTTTAAATAGACTATAATAGTTATTTAAGTGGAATTTTGGGGGGTTTTAATTCTTTTAAGCTCATTGGTGATAGAAAAAATCTTAAAAATTTGCTTATTTATCTGAATTAGTTTTTTTTTTTTTTTTTTTTTTTTTAAACAGATAGCAAGGAAACGGCACAAGGTTATTGGCACATTCAAGAGTCCTCATGGCCATACCAGACCCCCGGCAGCTCTGAAACACATTCATCTAATGCCTCTTTCTCAAATTAAGAAGGTGCTAGATATAAAAGAGACTGAAGGTTTGTGTATTTGGCATTATGCAGTGGCTAATTGATACAGATAGTTTGTTTAGAGTTGTAGATTAGAATCTTCCAGTTATTTGAATGTTAACAGCTAATAAATCCTATTTATAAGCATTTGCAATTGAAGTTACAGAAATTGCTTATGAAACTGCATTTTACATGAGTTAGTAATTACAAAGTGATATGGGAATATGTAGGAAATCTTTATATTTATATAATCTTGTTACTTGTCAAATCAGTGCCTCCAAGGCACTAGCAGTGTTCTCCAGTTCTTTCAAGATCCAACCAAAGTCACCAAATGATTTGATATGCTTTATGGCTGATGTGTATAGAGCACTACTAATGCCTATATCAACATCTGAGGGATAAGACATTTGATTCATTTCAGTTTAGATGACCTTGGCAGGTATTCTGTATATTCAAGCTGTTTGCCAAGAATATTCAATGCGCTTCTGGGGAGATTTTAGTCCCTTTGGGAAAATGTCTGCAGCTATCCCAGGCACTAAAGCTGCAAGGAGAGGTACAAAAAGGTGAAGAGTGCTTCCCAGCAGAGTGTGTATTATTTTATATATATATGCATTTATTATGTTTGGAGGACATTTCTTTGTTGCTACAACAGTTAGCATTATAGAACTTGTTCCATAACTGATAGAGACATGAAAGTACTAGATGAAAATCTCTACTTGTGTGGATTCAAAATCACTTGTCTTGTGTGGATTCATAATGACCATAAAGACATTGCTTTTGAAATGTAGACTGCTTTCACATATCTCACGGAAAGTTTTAAAACAAAAGTACTAATGTCTAGGCTTTATTTCCTTGGATTTTATGCAGATAGTTTGTATTACTGAAGTAACCCTAATAGAGTTTTGTTGTTATAGAAAAGTTACATGCCTAAAACTCTTGAGATTGATGAAGTTTAGGTAAGAGGATAATTTTGCATTTTGGGGAAACTTATCATATAAAATACGAAGACATATTTAAGTCCATTCGATTCTTCTATTTCCACTTATTATTTCTAAACTCTTGTTAATGACAAGACGGGGAAAGATTAAGAGAACAGTTTTGAATTTCTACATGAATATATATCCTGGTACTGAGCTTTCATGCTCTTGGTCTATTTTCTTTATCTATTTTCAAGAGTAACACCGAATCTTATTTATCTAGATTGCCACAATGCTTTTGGCCTGCTTGTGAGGCCACCGACAGAACAGGCAAATGTGTTGCTCAGTTTCCAGATGACGTCAGAGGACCTTCCCAAAGACACCTGGCTGAAGATGCTCTGCCGACATGTGGCCAACACCATCTGTAAAGCAGATGCTGTAAGTTCTTATGTTTGTTAGTGAAAATGATTTCAAGTACATTGTCACACAAACATAGAGTACTTAGAATTTCTTATGAAATAGTGGGAGCCGGCACATGCTGTTTCTCTTATCAGGAGAATGGCTGGATCCTCAGAACCTTTGGGGTTGGAAACTCCATTTTTGAGTCAGAGGGATCTACAGTAGACAGGGTTTGAACTTCATCTTCCTCCTCCCTGCCCATGAATCCGTCCCTGGCTAACATAAAACCACTCTGGACCTCAGCCTCCTTGGTTGTGAAGTGAGAGAGTTGTACTGAAGTGATCTCCAGGCCTTTGTGCCTTAAGCGTCCTCTTTAGGTTCCTCTGCTATTTCCTCACATAGAAGAGGACTATCCAGTCGCCAGAGTATTTGTCTGGATACATAACTTTTCTCTGAGACTGATGGGGCAGGGAGAAAAACGGATAGGCGATCAGGAGCAAATGCTGGGATTTGGCCAAAGTTGTATAAATTGAAGCTGTGGCCATGTGAAGTAGGCAAGCATGTAGGCAGAGCAGAATGTTGTGATACTCGATAATGTTACATTTTTCAGGGTCTTTAGCCCTTGTTGCTTCTTAGAACCTTGGTGACCTTGGCCATGTTTCATTCTGTTCATGGACTTCATTCTTGTCATCTCTTAGGATTAGGGGGTTAAAGTCAATAATCTCTAGGATCGCTTCTAATTCTAGATCCTGAGCCTGTGATGATAATGTATCCTATGTATGTGTGTGTGTATTTGTACATGGAAATGATGCTATGTGACATTGATGGGAGCATTTGGCAATCAGTATTAACTCTATAACTACAACTGATGATGACAAATGGAATGTATAGTTTGATATTTAATGGTGTTCATAATCCTGTTAAGTACTAAGCAGGATGACCATTTCTACAGAACAGAGTGTCTTTTAGACTTCTCTTCAGAACTGTCCATACACCCTCTCCTTGATGTCAGACTAATGTGACAGATGGCTGTTTGCTTGAATCTGGGACCAGAATTATCATTCTTTGAGCTTCTGGGTGTGGGGTGATTTCTGTTGATATGAAGAGTGGCCTTTCGAGGCCTGCTTGGAATGTGCACTTCTCCTTTGCGTTGTCATAGAGATCTTTAGAATATCTTTGATGGATTTATCCCTGCCGGTGCATTCTTGAGAGATTAGGGCTAACAGTTAGCAATTTTTGCAGTTCATCGGTTATCTGTCATCTTTTCTTTTGACTCTTCAACTTTTATGCCTCTCTTTAAGAAAAAAAAATTTTTTTCTTACCCCTAAATCTCCTTCATAAAAAAATAAAAATTTGAGTAAAATCCAAATGATTATATGAGCAGATCAAGTCCTGGCTGTTTAGGCAACATTTCATGTATGAAAACTTACTCTCTTTTATCAAGAGACCCAAGGCATCAATAGTTCTTCATTTTTTCCCCGGAAGCAAGGTTGGTCATTAAAATTCATTTGAAGTCTGTTAACATTTTCATGCTTTCATTTGTGTTGAATCATTTTTGGGGTTCTGCTTTCTTCTCCATGAGTTTCTATATACATTTCCCTATGTTTTTCTGAATTCTTCATAACATGTTATCTATTGTGGCCTAATAATCTTTATTTATTGAGTACAGTTGGTTTAGCCATTCTCCCTATAATAGAAAGAGCTGCAATAAATATTTTGGTGAATATGTGACTTTTTTTGGTCATTGGTTTTCTTGGGGCTCTTCTGCTTTACATATCTGGAGAGTTATAATAGGAGGAGTTATTTGTTATCTCATTGCTGCTTTGAAGATGTAACCAGATCTCTTGTATTGTCTGTACAACTCTCTCCTCAGTCACCCAGGCTCAGAATGTTCACATCATCTTTGACTCTCTTCCCTCATCTTGCCAGATTCTACGGGCTCTGCCTTGAGACATCTCTTCTATCTGTCCCTCCTTTCTACTCCTGGTACCTATCTTAAGTATCTTCTCTTTTCAGCTTGGTTATTGAATTGGACTGTTAACTAGTATTTCTGCTCTCTTTAATTCATCCTCCAGTGGCCTCAGTGCAACAACTCTGGTTTGTGCCCCTGAGGTCCTGATGCCTCTTGAATAAAATGTGAATTTCTGATCTTGACATGAAAACCTTGCTCAAGCCTGCCTTTCTCACACTGCTTGATCTCCTGTTCCGTGATTGGCTAAAGTAGACAGATTCTGGCCCCTTGCTATGTCTGTGCCCATTTGATCCTCCATCCCTCTCTACTGAAGACCTTCCATTTCTTTGCTGCAGCTTTTCCTGAACCTCCTATTCTAATTCCCAGCAAGAGAGAAGGCATAATTCAAATACCTTATAGCACTTTACCTAGACTCTCCTTTTTGCTTAATCCATTCTTCCTTCATATAATTATGTTGAGGCAGTGAGATGGCATAGGAAATAGAAGGCTGAACCCCAGTTGGACTCAGAACCCAAGTTCCTTAGCCTAGTGACTTTGTACAATCATTTAAACTCGGCCTCAGTTTCTTTATGTGAAAAATGAGGATTTTATTAGTCTCTACTTCCAAGGTTCTTGTGAAGATCAAATGACATATGTGGAAAACAGTTTACAAATCTCAAAGTGTTATATGAATGCTAGTTTCTTCCCCCACTCCCATTCCCATTAGAGTTATAAAATCCTGAGAAGCAGGGTCTATTATATCTTTTTATCCCCTGTCTAACATAAGTGCTTGTTGGACATCCAGATGGTTCAGAGGGTGGAGCTCTGGGCCTGGACTCAGGAAGGCTGAGATATGTGATCCTGGGCAAGTGAACCTCTGCTTGCCTTAATCTAGAGAAGGAAATGGTGAGCCCTTTTGGTGTCTTCCAAGAAAACCCCCTACATGTGCTTTGGTCCACAGCGTCTCAAAGAGTTGAACACAACTGGACAACAGCACAGGAAGCACCATGCTCAGGCCCCAAGACATAGACACAGAAATTACGTAGCCATGCTCTTGCAATAGCTCACGTCTTTATGAAGTAGAGCAGGATCAGGGTTTCTAAGCAAAACTAGGACGTTTTATTCAATACAAGCTTGCATATAATTTAAAGTATAATTCAAAATATTGCTTTCAATGCTTTCTTGTCTGTTTCCTTTTACATTTCCTTTTGTCCTTGATGAAATGCTTCTCTCTCTCTCTCCCCCTTTATGCCCCTTCTCCTCCCTCTCTCCTTGGGCTCCCACATCACTTCCCGCAGGGATGGAAGTTTGTGGTCCATCGGCCGCATTGACCTAGCAGATGGTCAGTCTTTTTACTGCTGAGTAAGCGGCTCCTGTCATTCACCTCTCTGTGTGATGGCTGCCGAGGCCAGGCCAGAGGCAGCCAGGTTCACTTCTGTATTTCCAGCCTCTGGGGTTAAGCTTCATTGGAGTCTGACTTTTACATAGTAGTTGCTTAATTAATATTGAATAATTGATAGGAAAATTGTGTGAAGTATCTTGTTGTTTGCCTGTATGCCACAAGATGGCGCCAAACATTTAACTAATATGTCCTGGGTTACTTGGAGCATTCGGTCCCTTCAGAAATTTAGATTGGGATGACACCTTCTGGGTGCTTTATATGTGCAGAATTCTAGGAATGGTAGTGAAGCCACCCTTGGTAAGCTTGGCACTTTCTGTAATAGCTAAGAATATATATTGTTACCTAGTGTTGGCTAAAATCTGGTACTGGGTTTGCATGGGAAACGGGTATAAAGTAACTGAGTCCACAAAATGCTGATTTACTTGTTTAGTTCCTACAAACTATGCATTTAATATCTCATAGCTGAGAGAGTATCATTGCCAGTGTGACCTTCCTAACAGCCATGACCTCACAGCAGTCTAAGCCTCTGCATTAGTTCTTCAAAAACTTTCTGAAGCCAAGTCTTGCCTTCCTCCTCCCTTCTATAATCTGCCTCTCCAACTTTCTTTCTCACCACTTGCCTTCACATACTCACACTGCCCCAGCCAAATTGGGCAGAACAAAATCTTTTTCATTTCATATTCCCAATTTCCATATCACTGTGTTTGCACAGATTACATGCCCCCCATATCTAAGAGAGACTGTGGCATTTCTGTCGGTTGAAATCCTTTAGTACAACTTTCTGAAGACTTCACTGATTTTTATAGAAGTGATCCTTTCTTAAACCTCCTGCCACTCTTCCCTACCCCAGTGGATTTCATAACTTAATTTGCATTATTATTATGACACATTTTATTTCTCTCCACTAGAAGTGAAATACTTGCCTGCAGGCTAGGGACTATGTTTCATTTTTGTATCTTAAGCATCTAACCCAGTACCTTTCCCATTATAATCACTTGATAATTTTTTTTTAATGGAATTAAGACTTAGCATTTCATTTGCTCTCTTTAAATAATCCTAGCAACTATTTATTCATTTATTGTGAAGTCATCTGCTTTGCAAAAATGTCCCATTTTTTTAAAGGAAAAAACCCCATTGTTGTCATTTATCAGTAATCCCTTCACTAGAGAACTCTTCCTTGTTCTATCCATTCTCCCCTGCCAAGAGGAAGAAGTTATTTAATTAACAGTCTTGCAATCACAATTGGTCATTGCATTGGTGTCTTTTAGTAGTGTTTTCCATTATATTATTCTGGTCATTGTGTATATCATACCCGCTATCAGTTTATACAGGTCTTTTCAACTTTCTCTGCATTTGTTACATTGCCAATTTTAAGGATTCAACAATACTTTGATCTATTTCTAGTTCCATTGACACCTTGAGGAGCAAGGAGCAAATATGGTCATATTCCAAATTCCAAATTGATTTTCAGAATGGATGAACTAAATCACAATCCTTCCAATGTGTTTAAATTCCCCCTCCCCCAGTATAGTTAAATCAGTTTCAAAATAGAAATTATTAAACTTGTTGAGTTTATTTTTCATCTACTTGTTATTTTGAATTTAAATAAAATTTTTAAGAGAATTTTGGTGGTCTTAAAAAAACTAACAAATTCTATTTTTTCAACAGGAAAACCTTATTTATTCTGCAGATCCAGAATCTTTTGAAGTAAATACAAAAGATATGGATAGCACATTGAGTAGAGCATCCAGAGCAATTAAAAAGACTTCTAAACGGGTAAGACTTCATTAAAACTAATATTATACTTCTACAACATGTTTTTCACTATCTTTTCCCCAGAATATAATGCTACAACGGTAGACATCACTGCTTCTGAGATGGGTTTTTTATAATCTAGATATTGTCCATAGCCTGAGAAATGGCCTCTAGACAGTGTTTTGATTGAGCCCATTTATAGTAAGTGTACTATAATACTTTATATAACATTTTCTGGGCCCTTGCTCTCCTTGTTGGTCATTCTCTTTAATGAAAACATTTTGTAGGTCTAGAAAGTTCTGAGCTACCATAGAGTTCTTTAAAATTATTTGTTCTGCTTGTGTGTAGAGATCACCTCCTCCATTCCCCTTTCCCTTCCTCCCATTGTTTCTCCCAACTTCCCTAGGATCCCTTCAGGTCCATTAAAATAAAAGCTTGTATTCTAATTAGACTTTTCTCTTTCTTATTTATGATGAGGACTTGGCTTAGACATCTAAGCTCTCCTTCTTAAGTTTTTCACTATGCAAGTGAGCTGGGATGTTGATTGCCTCATGTACTTCCTCTAGACGTGAGGTCCAAATAAGATAGTTCATGGGAGAGTACTTGGAAAAATATAGATACTCTACAAGAGCATGATTGTGCCTAATAATTTAGTGCTGTCCTGGGGCTACTAGCCCTTTTGTGAGAATACTTTAAAAATATGTGTTTTGCTCCTTTTGCTTTGCATAATATTTGATGTTTATCAGCTGTTTTAGATTTGCCAAGTAACTGTCATTCCATTTATACCTAGGTTACCAGGGCATTTTCCTTCACCAAGACTCCAAAGAGAGCTTTCCGAAGGACTTTGATAACTGCACAGAGCAGCGTGGAGGGGAGGAGCCCTTGCTCGAGCAGTGACACTTACATCGGCAGCCGCCTGACCAGCACAACCTCATTAGCAGTAAGTCCTACGCTAACCTTGCACAATACCTGACCACGTTGCAAAGGGTGGGGTGGTGGGGAACAGAATTTAACACTTGATTTTGTGTACATTTCATGATGAATTGCTGCCAGACCATAAAAATCAGTAGCATTCTGTTGGTGCAAACATCAGAGCTCTGGGCAAATTCTCCTATTGAACAGCTGGGAGGGAACGTGCGAACCCCCCTTCTTGGCTTCTTGTTGTCCCTGTGGGGCAAGCTGGTGTGATTCCAGCTCTGTCACAGGTGAGATGCACTTCAGGGCTGAGTGCACGTGGTAACAGATGATGAGATGAGTTTTCTCTTCTGAAGCAGGAGGGTGTTAAGAGAGTCAAAGTGGATATTAATTATTTTCTTTGTAAATCCCGTGATCATTGGAAACTTTTTCTAGGCCTTGAATTCCAAAATAAGATTGTAGTTCTAGATGGGATATAGATTATCAAATGTATCTGGTTAATAGAAAATCATGTGATACATTAATAATATAGAACATTAAAGACCAGTAATTATTAACTTTTCAAGTGTGTGTGTGGGAGGGATAGATGTGTTCTTGGTTCTCACCACTTTATATTAGCCAGATCTTTGATGTACATTAACTTTCAGTTATCATGTAACACGTTTGAATAAATTTCTAGAGTGTTGAGACAAACAACTAAGACCTAGAAAGAAGCCAAGAAGTTGTACTTGGTTTACTAATCTGATGTATGTACAAAACACCTGTATCTATGATCTCTAAAGTGAACTAACTCTTGCTTTGCTTTATTGAGGTGTGATGATGCATTTTGGAAATAATAACTAGGTCATAACTTTGTTTTCTTACGTATATCTATAGCGTTGAGAGCAACACATGCTTTGAATCATAGGAAAATAGAATTTTACCAGAAAATTATATTTTAAAAAATACTTCTTAGAGGGATTGCTTTAACATTTTAATTGTAATCTTTTAAAAATTTCCTATATTTATGAAAGGGGAATCAAAGATATTGCTCTCCTTTTCATCATTACTTGCTTTTTAGTAATAACTCTCCTCATCTGTTTATAGATGACCTGTTTGATTTCCAAATACAGAGTAATTGGATCTGTTCATGCCTCATCCTCTACTGATGGACCCTTAAAGCTTTTTGCTTCTTTCTAGTTCCCATAATGATGTCTCCTTCATAGCAGAGAGAAATATTTCTCTTCAAACTAGAAAAAACTCTAAACATCTATTGATTCTAAAAGCTCCCTAAATCACTCTTAACGTTTATGAAAAGTTGGGGCAAACAGTGATAGAAGGAAACTCTAAAGATGCTTAAAGTTAGTTATATTGAGGAGAGTTCAACTTGGCATAAATGCTTCTTAAAAAAGTAAAATGCTAATTTTTCTTTTCCTGAATTACCAATTGGGAATTGAGGTTTTGCACAATTTCTTGGTTCATAGTTCTTGGACTGAATTTCTTGCACCTTTGGTCATTAGTCACAAAGAATTTAAACATGGTGAAATTTCAGCACCTTTTGAGGTTTTCTGATATTAAAAAAACCCCACAAGTTTACAAAAGACTATTTTGAAGAATAGATTTACATGTAAAGATCTGCTTCACAATCATATTTGTGACATTAAACACTGGCTTAATAATGCTACATTTAAGGTGTACAAACCTGAACACAATGTTAGCTCTGCTGCTAGATATTTGAATTTTGACTTTAGTATTGATTAGTACTCAACTGAGCAGTGAAACCGATCATTTTGTTTTGCTATTTAATTGGTAAGCGTATTGAATAAAAACTTAATGAAATTACAAGCCATTCACCCTGATATATTTTCTTTTTTATTGTTTTAAGTAGTAGCATTATAATTTTTATTAAAATTGAAATCTACTTTTGAGCTTTTTTTTCCATGTTGTGTGATATGTTGTATCATAGCTGTCAGATTTGCCCATATCTAATTGTGATCTCTGAAGCAGGAAATTTGGAAGCTTAACTTTTTTTTTTTTTTTCATGATTTCTTTTTTCTTTTTATTTATTTATTTATTTAATTAAATAACTTTTTATTGACAGAACCCATGCCAGGGTAATGTTTTTTACAACATTATCCCTTGCACTCACTTCTGTTCCGATTTTTCCCCTCCCTCCCTCCACCCTCTCCCCAAGATGGCAAGCAGTCCTATACATGTTAAATAGATTACAGTAGATCTTGGATACAATGTATGTGAACAGTTTTCTTGTTGCTCAGGGAGAATTGGATTTAGAAGGTATAAATAACCTGGGAAGAAGAACAAAAATGCAAGCAGTTTACATTCATTTCCTGGTGTTCTTTCTTTGGGTGTAGCTATGGAAGCTTAACTTTTTGACAAAAGTATAACTTGAGGAATTTATTATTTAAGCCTCATTCTCTAATGCACTGCCCTTCCCCTACTTCTTTCTTTTTGCCTACCCTCCTAATTCCACTGGTGTCTGAAACCTATCCAAATCTCCATTATCTTTTAAAAGGATTGTTTAGGAACTTGTGAAGAGACTGAATATACAACTATCAGTTGTTTTAGAAAATTGTCTTACATTCTCTGGCCTATTCAAAAATCTACCTCTCATTTCAACTTTATGATTGTCTTTCTACTGTAAAAACTTATTTCCAAAGTGTAGAGGAATGCTGCACCATTAATTTCAACTATCAAAAATGTTGTAGACCAATGCTAGCACATCATTTAATCCAATGTCTGTTTAAAAGAGGGGATCTTTCAAATATTTTTCGAACTGCTCTAGTTTTCTTATTAAGGTATTTTAAGTCAATTTTACTCAAAGTTTGTTATCCTTTTTTTTTTTTTTTTTCTCATTTTGAATTGTCTTATTTATGCTATGGTTGTGAGTTTATTACCTTTATGGATAATGTAGAAATACTGATGGTAATGTAGGAGAGTTCAACATCTGTTAGAAAATCTTGAACTATATTATGATCCTTTTTCTTTTTTGCTTTACAGGGTATTCCATCCCCTTCCCTTGTTAGCCTTCCATCATTCTTTGAAAAGAGGAGTCATACTTTAAGCCGATCTACAACTCATTTGATATGAAGTTATTCCTCTTATGATGTCTTAATCCAGTGACTGACAAGCAGCTTATTCTTGAGACAAGATATTGACTTAAATAGTACTGTCATTAGCACTTGATGAAAACCAGGCGGACGTTAGGTAACACTAAATTAACCATTTGAATTTTTTAAAGGGATTAGTTGCTCAGTTATAAACATAAAAAGTGAAGAAACTGATATTGGGTTAGATGTAATTTATTTGTTTAAACTCTTCTTTCCACGGCAGTATCTTAAGTTATTTCTAACATCAGTAATTTTGATCCTTTGATACAATAAATGATTTTATTGTTGGATGCAAAGATTCTGATGTAGACTTTTGTATAGTGCCTAGTAATGATCACATGGAATACATCTGTATAAATGCTCTGTGAAGTGCAGAGGTCAAGTGACATTGTCAAGATTCTCGCTGAATAAATGACTTCCCCGGCAGCTGACTCTGCAGACACGTTTGCTTCACCATGCTGCTTCAAGTACAGTGATTTCTCTGTATTGTGTATTTCCAAATCTGGCACATAAGGAAAAAATGATAATTTGTTCCACATAAAAAAAAAGTGTAACTGACAGAAATAAAGTCCTTTTATATAGATTGTAGTGAGGACATAGTTTTGAAAATATTGTATGTTTTGCACAAAAATAGGTCAGTGGGTACATATAGTTACTTCAGAGTCCAGATGGTTTTTTTTTTTTATATATATATATCATACATGTAGCAACTGGGATACTTTTAAAATTTAGTTTTATAGTTTGTAAAAGGTCACTTTGAAGTACAAGACTATGAAAAAATTATACTGATAATGTATTTATAGCATTTAATCAACGTTATTTTGAAAGTTGGCACAGTTTGCTTATCTGCTTTTAAAATATGCATGTATATATTTGGGCATTTCATGGTGAAATCCAGATTGTGGTTCTGAATCAGGTGTAAAATTAAATTCATTTATTTACTGTAAAAATAGCTCTATCTCAAATTTTCTATATATAGTCTTGTTTTTTTCGTTATAGTGAATATTTTGAAATAATCCCCTTTTCTTATCTATTTAGGGACTAATCTAAACACATTGATGCCATTTAGTAATTCTCAGGTTTCTGTTATAAGACTTTGACTACATACGATTGTTGTATGTTGTGCATGTAACTAGAGTGCTGCTTTTGAGGATATTAAATGGCCCTTTTCTGATGTGTTTTTAAAACTAAGAACTGTGTAAATAAAGATGTAAAACCCTCCAATGTTTACTGTTCTGACTTTAAAGAATAAAAGAAAATCCAGAAAAAAAAAATGACAAAAAAAGGACAAACCAGAATCTTTTGTGATTTCAAAATAAATCTGCTACAAGTGGTTACTTATCACAGTTATCCTTGACCTTAAAATGATAAAATTAGAGGAGTAAGTTAATTTTATAAATCAGTTATTTTACAGAAATAAAAATGCAAATTAAAGGAAGGTCACAGGCAGTATTATTATTTATGAATCTGACTTTCCTGATCACATGACCAATACATTCATATGGCTGTCATTCCTTAGAATGATCTTTTAATGTAGGAGAGTCATATTCAAGATAAAGTGATGGCAGAAACTTCTCTGCACTGACATTTGTGGCCAATATGTGTCTTAGGCCAGGGTCCTATTGTGTGACTATTAAGATACTCCAAACATTCATATAAGGTTAAAAGACCACATTTTTTTGAGTGTCTGGAAGTTTTTATTTTTAGGTCTTAATCTGACCGTCTTGCAGGAACTTTTTGTCATTTTCTGATATGAGATAATAGATAATCCCTAAATGTGTTTTTAGTTTATTTTTAACTCAGATTCTTCTAAAAAGGTGTTTGGAATGTGTCAAAAGCATGCCTAGCTTTTGACAATCAACTTTGAAAATGATTTTTTAAAAGTTAGTTTCTTCAAAGATTGTTATAAGATACTCAAGAAGAGGAAACGTGATATGCTTCACTTTAGGAAAACTTCATTTAAAAGCATCTGAATTTTCACAAATGATAAATGAGGATATAAAGTTTCAATTGATAAAATGACTTACCATAGGGTTTTTTTTTTTTTTTTTTTTAGTAAGTTTCTGTAGAATGTTTAAAATGTTTGATTTAATAAGTAGGGAGCATTTTTTATTTATAGCATTCTACAGGCACAGGGGGAGAGGTACAACAAAAACAGTTGTGGGTTTTTTTGTTTTTTTGTTTTGTTTTTTTTGGCTGAGGCAATTGGGGTTAAGTGACTCTCCCAGGGTCACACAGCTAGGAAGTGTTAAGTGTCTGAACCCAGATTTGAACTCGGGTCCTCTGGACTAAAGGGCTGTAGCTGTAACCATTGAGCCACCTAGCCACCCTGGTCTTGTTTTTAAACTGTCAAACACATGGTACTTTTGAACAAAGTTTAGTCAATATCAGAACAATTCAAATTGCTGGGAAAACTAGAGTTGATTGTACAAAATGTATCTAACAGTCTGGCATTTCGCTTAATCTGTCTGGATGAAGGTTCCATCATCTTCAAAGGGGAAAGATCACACTTGCGCTGTCTACATCATGGGGCTGTCACAAAGGTCCAATAAGGCAATACATGGGGAAATGATTTTGTAAGTTTAATATACTTTAGAAAATGCAAGCCATTATGTGAAGGAAGACTAATTAGGAAAAAAAGGTGTGTGTGTGTGTGTGTGCGCGCGCGTAAGTAAAACCTTTTCACATAAGGAACAAGGTATGTATTTGTATCTGTGCACTATCCAAAGAGGTCTCTGATAGATCCCTCCACTTGCTCAAGGATCCTTCAATACTGGCCTTCATGTTGCCCCAGACATTCCCCCTGGTGGTCTCTAGTCTTCCCTCTTCAACTCGTCCTCCTGGTTGCCTTTAAGACCCAACTCAAATCCCCACCTGTTGAGGGACCTTTCCTCTTTTTCTCCCCTCCTCAGTATTAGTGCTTTCTCTCCAAGATTAACTTCCATTTACTCTATATCCATGTTTTATGAATTTTGAGATTTGCATGTTGTCTCTGCTTAGAATGGGAGCGTCTTAAGGCTAAATGAACTGAAATCACTTTGGTATTTCTTTATGACTGAAATTACAAGACTAATATACTTCAAGCCAAGCTTGAAGGAACATTATTTAGCCTTGAATTTCGGTGCCTCGTTTTGTGTTCCCTAATAATGGAGACAATGATAGGGGATAAACCAGTGATTTCCTTGAAATAGACAACTTCCAGGGGTAGAAATGACTTCACCACTGCAAGTCAGCACCATTTCTTCAACTTTAAGCGACTTGGGTACTTCCAGCAACCGTGTAAGTGTATCAGCCAGTTCTTCCTGGCAAGGCCGGCTCTCCATCCTCCCAGGCCAGTTATGTCTTCATTCTCCGGGCCTTCCAGACTTCCAAGCCCCAAAAGGTACCGCCCTTCTTTCCTCTTACTAACTTTTATTAGATTATACATCCTTCATTGTTATGGCACGTGCTTAGCACAATGCCTGGCACATAGTGCTTAATAAATGCTTTTTGATTTAGCACTTTATCTAGTATTTAATAAATGCTTATTGATCACCTTTTACCAGATGCGAACATTGACTTAGATTGGCCCGAACTTCCCTTTTTTCACTGCTTGAGAGAGGGGGGTGGAATTTGTGTTAGTCTTGTTAGCGTCATTCATATTCCTCCACTCATCCTGATCTATATCTGACCATTGGACCCAAGTGTCTCTCTAAGGGAAAGTGAGGCTGGTGACCTTGCCCAGCCCTCCCTCACTTCAATCCAATTCACTTGCATGTTATGGCATCTCCTCTCTGATGTCATGGTCTTTTTTCCAGACCAAAAGGCAAACAACAATTCATGAAGCATTCAACTATTACTCAAGTCACCCTCCTTGGATACTTCAGTTCAACAAACACTTGTTTAAATGCTGACTAGGTGAAATAGTCCCTACCCTCAGGGAGCTTGTATGGCTATCATTATAATCATAATCACAACAAAACAAATTACAGCAGTAACTTCGGATGGCTCCACATACTGCTAAGTGCCTCATAAATATTCATTGCTAGAAAAATCTCACCTTTCATGCTGTTGGACAAAACTGGTAAATTTCTCATCTTATTTTAAGGTCACTAATTAACACTTCATTACTGTGACTTACTCTTCTCCCTATGGAAAACAAAACCTCTAGGGAATGAAGAAATATTTTGGAATATTTTATGATGCTGATGTTTTGCTAGAGAGGCAGTGTGATATATAGTGGGTCTCAGAGACAAGATAATCTGGGTTCATGTTCTAGCTGCATGTATAAATTGTGCCCCAGGGCAAAGCCTTTCACCTTGCAGTGGTCCCAAGTAATTTTCAAAACTGTAAATTGTGGAAAAGGGGCTGATGGCCTTTGGAAGAAGTTTCCATGCTGGGACTTCTTCACATTGATGAAATCACAGCCATGGACCAAAAAAAAAATTAGGTTTAACTCCGACTGCTTGCCAATAGTTCTCTGTTAGGTCTTCTGTTAGGCAACTGCCAACATGAGATGACCTTCAAAAGAAAAAATTGGAAATAATAGAAGAGAATAGAATATGTCAATGCTTTCTCCTGATCTTAGGGTCTTATTGCTCTCATCCTTATTCTGATCCAGCATACTTCTTTGTTTTCAGGCTTACTCACCCCAATCTGGTTCACCCATTTCCCAGGTTCCCTTATATCTTTTGGAATACATACTTATTTTCAGTCAGTTCCCATATATCCTCTAATTTTATTAACAACCTCCTTTCTATTTCTTGGTTCAATGGGAATGTTGAATTTCCTCTGAGGATACACATCCTTCGCAATCTTTCCATCAGAGGTTATTCCCTCCACACCTGACCATCACAAATCTAATAGGAAGAACTGACATGATCAGCTTGCTTTGGCCCTTTTTGGTTTCCTCTCACTCCATGGATCAATAATCCTTCCTCTTTTGAAGTCCATGTAGCTTGATTATTCCACTCTTCCTATCTTTGGGCCTGCCTTCATTCACTTCTCTCAATGACTTTAGGCCTTACCTCTATTCCACTGTCTTTGCGGATAGTGATATTCATGTTGACAATCCCCAAGCTTCAGTCCTTGATCCATGCTGGAGAGTAAACCTAGAGGCAGCTGATATGAATTTCATCGTCTTCTACTCCTTAAACTAGTGGTTCTCTAACTTTTGTTTTCAGTATCTTTATCCTATTAAAAATGACTGAGGATCTCTCAAGTGTTTTTGTTTATCTGGGTTATATGTATAGACATTTACCATATTGGAAATAAAAACTATTTTTGAATTTGTAGACCCTCTAAAAGGGTTTCAGAGATCCCCAAGATTCTAGACCATACTTTGAGAACCACTGCCTTAAACCTTTCAGCAACATCATCGGCTCAGTCCCTCTCTCATTACAGGGGTCAAGATACTTCTATTTCTCTCTAAAATTAATTCCTGGATTCTGTCATCTCATTCCTCCAGGACATTGTTCCATTAGTCTTTCCTTCCCTTTCTCTTTTCCCTTTCCCACTTTCCTTCCCAGTATTTCTCTTTCTACTTCTCTTCCATCTTTCACCCCTTCTCTTCCTTCCTTTCTATCTTCCCACCTCTTTACCCAATTTGTTCTGTCTACCAATATGCACAAATTAAAAATGAAAACAAAACATCTTTCCATTGAACATCCAGATGCTTTCCATCTCTCTTCTCTATTGCTAGACTTTGAAAGACATTTTCTACTCTCAGTGCATCCACTTCTTCACCACTCATTTTCTCCTTAATTCCTTAAATTGCTTTCCATGCCCATTACTCCACTGGAATTGTCTTCTCCAATGTAATGGTTGGATTCCTCTCGGTTTTGTGAGTCCTCAGCAGTATGGTAGAGTAATGTTGCACTTGGAGTCAAAATGAACAGGGGCAGGTCCCACTCTCAGACACTTGCTACCGGAGCAAGAGAACCTGAATAAGTTATTTAACCTCCAACCTCCCTGGACATCATCCTCTTCCTCTGTAAAAAAGAGAAGGTTGAATAGGATGATCTCCGAAGTCCTTGTGCAGTGCCTAGAACACAGTAGGGACTTAATAAATGTTTATTTCCTCCCTTCCTTTCTCTGTGTGATTCAATGATACACCTTGACATCTGGATGTCTTGACACCCTCTCCTTCTAGATGCTCTTTTCTCCTTGGGCAATTCTTTTAATTCCCTGATGCTCCTTCTGCCTCTTTGCTGTCTCTTCATCTTCTAGCCCCTTAAGATAAGTGTCAACCAAGGACAATCTTGAGGCGCTTTTTTTTTTCCCTCTCCTCATTTTCTTCCCTGTCAATGTTTTCAGTAGACTCATACAAATTAGCTGCTTTCTTGGTCTCAACACATAGAGTCAAGATTCCAATAGAGAAACGATCCATGTTGAAGGTATATTGACTTAGAAAACCACAAGTTAACACAAGCTATTGTGTATTTTTATTTATTTCGTCAAACGTTTCCCCATTAAATTTTAATCTGGTGCAGACCATTTGAGAATTTTGCTGGCTGCCCAGTCTGTGGGCTGCGTTCCACACTGCTAGCAACCTTCATCTTTATATCAAATGACTCCCAAGTCTACCTTTCTAATCCTGATCCCTCAGCACTCTGGAACCCACGTTTGTAACTCCTAGGGGACACTCCCATTTACATGTCCCATTGCATTTCAAACTCAAGATCCTTATCTTTTCCTAGAAGTCCTTTCCTATTTCTGACTTCCCTATTTCCATCAGGGCCGGTGTCATTCACCTTATCTCCTGTTATCTGAAGTTTCAGTCTTGCATTGGATATTTCCTGCTGAGGCTTCATCCAGTCCAGTCTCAGTTTTAAGAGAGAGAAACTAGTCCAGAAAAGTGAAGTGATTTCCCTAAATTACCCCAGGTTTCATGTAGTGGAAATTGGGATGAACACTTGGATGCTGTCTCTAAATCCAAAAGCTTTCTTTCATTCCCCATTTGTTCTTTCTAATTCAGTTACTTGCCAAGCCTTTCTATCTGGCCTCTGAAATCATTCTCACAATAATCTCTTCCTCTGTCTTCTCATGGCTTCTATCCTCATTCCTACCCATGTGACTTATGGCAATAATTTTCCTGCCTTAATTCAACAACCATTGATGCTAGACATTGTGCTAGGAATACAAAGGCAAAAACGAAATTCTTACTCTTTAGGAACTTAAAATTTCCAGTTTCTCTCTACCTTTAGACCACTCCTCAAATCACTGCCAAACTAATCTTCTGTGTGGATCTGTTAAGGTAAAAGTCTTAACTTTTTCCAATGGCTCTCCATTATCTACCTAACAAATAGTGGTCTATCTCTTTTGCTTATTTTTCACATCCATCCACAGCTGGTTGCCGCCTTTCTTTAACACGTTTATCATCTAGTTCTTTACATGTTCCTCTGATCACTGACATAAATCTAACTTGGTCAGAGTGAGTGGATATGTGAGTGGATATATTGCTTTGGGGGGGGGGGGGGGGGGCAGCTATTTGGCATAGTGGATAGAGCACTGGGCTGGGAGTCAGGAAGAGTCTCTTTGTGAGTTCAAATTTGGCCTCAGACACTAATTGTGTGATCCTAGGCAGTCACTCAACCCTCTTTATCTCACTTTCCTCATCTATAAAATAAGCTGGAAAAGATGGCAGACCACTCCCATATCTCTACCCCAAAATAGGGGCAGCTAGATGGCACAATGGATAGAGCACCAACCCTGGAGTCAGGAAGACCTGAGTTCAAATCTGGTCTCAAACACTTAATACTTGCTACTAGCTGTGTGACCCTGGGCAAGTCACTTAACCCCAATCGACTCACGAAAAAACCAAAACGAAACAAAAAAGAAACTCCCAAAATAGTCATACAAAGTCAGACATTACTGAACAAAGCCAATATATTGCAGTAATAATTTTTTCTCTGATTATTTTGCATATATTAACATTGTTGAATTATATATTATATTAACATATAATATGTATACTATTACATATATCTATTATTTTGCATCAATATTCATTGAGGAAACTGGTCTTTTCTTTAAAATTTGATGTTTTGGGGTTTAGAACCATATTTATCTCATAAAAAGATTCAGTTTTCTTTCTGAATTGGTGAGAATGATATTTGTAGAACATATTTGCTCTTTGTAAATGCATCTAGATTAGGGGTCTTATTTTCTTTGATAATTCAATTAATTTTTTTTGACATTGTATGTATAATTCTTATTCCTTAAAATTTGATTTTTTTAAATAGTTTTGATGATTTCCTTTGAATTCTTAGGGTTTTTTTTTTGGCACATAATTGAACATAGTCACTTGGGAGAAGTCTCACTCATTTTCTATTTTCACCTTTATTTCCTTACTTTTTAATATTTCTTTTGTATTTTGGGGATAATTTTATTTTCTAGTTTAAAAAAATTCATACTCACTTCCTTAATCTTCTGTTTTGTTAAAATGTGTCATCTGACAGACATTTTCCTCTAAGGACTGTTTTAATTCCATCACTGAAATTTTGATATGTTGTCTCATCATTTTTTCCAATATAATCATTATTTTCATGATTTGTCTTTAGACCTACTTGTTATTTATTCCAATTATGTCTGTATTTTTTTTGCTTAAGTTTCTTTTATATTTTTTTTATTGTGTTAAGGATTATAAGGGATGTTGATTATTTTTGCATATTTACATTTATAGTGTTTAAGATTTCTTATGCTTCAGCACATGATCACTTTTGGTTAAAGTTCCCTATGATACTTTATTCTTTATTTCAGAATTCTCCAAGTCTTTCAAGTCATTCTCCATTATCTCCAAGAAACTGTATATTTCTTCCTTGTTTACTTTTCTACTGGATAGACTTAGCTCTAATAGAAGAATATTAAAATCTCTTATAATTACTGTGTTACTCTTAGTATCTGTTAAGAATTTGGCTAAATTTGCCTTTAGGAATTTAGACACTATACCATTTAATGCATAGGAAGGACCCCAAAAAGGCTACCCTGGGGTAAACCTTTGGGAAAACAAGGACAAGAGATTTCACAGGAAGGGCAGGTATGGATGGATTGAGCGCTGCATTCATTCACATTAGCAAAATCATGAATCCATCGGAGACTTCGAGGAATGAAATTTTTTCTGTGTGTGGCTTACTGTCTATAATTTCTTGTATATTTTATTTTTAAATGATTTAATGAAATTCTTTTCTCTTATATTATTGCCAAGTCCTATTGACTTCCTTCCCCTCTGCAACAGAGTCCTTCTTTGTAACAAATATGAATAGTCAAGTCAAAAAAATGTAACATATTATTCATGTCTTCCTTTTTTATTTGTATCCTCAGAGCTTTATGCTGTGCTCATAGCAAGTGCTTATTAAGTGTTTTATTCATTCATTGTCCTTGTCATCTGTCCATGTCACACCTCTGGTTCACCAGCTTTGCCAAAGGGCAGGAAACATCCTTTCCTAGTAGGCTGCTGAAATCATAATTACTTGCTTGCATCTATTAGAGTTTTGAAGCCTTTTGGTATTGTTTTCCTTTACATTATTATGGACATAATATAAATTACTTTACTGGTTTTATTTCCTTCTGCTTCAGTTCACACAGGTCTGCCTAAGTCTATTGGAATTTTCTATATTTGAGATTTCTTGCAGTAGAATTATAGTCCAACTAATGAATACGATATAATTTGTTCAACCATTCCCTAAATGATGGGCATCCATTTTGTTTATAGATCTTTGTGGCTGTCATTCTTTTTCCCTGTCTTTCATCTCCTTGGGGTATATACAGCAGATAGTGATATTGCTAAGTCATATGCTATGGACAGTTTAGTGATTTTGTGTGTGTAATTTCAAGGTATTTTTCAGACTAATTGGACCAGTTCTATAGTGTAATTTCCCCTTTGGTTTCTTTTGACAATTTTTATTGTTGCCCTATCTGAAATTATGATGCAATTCCTACTTTTTCAAATTGCCTGAAGCATAATACATTTCCTCCTAGCTCCTCATTTTTATTCTGTATGTTTTGAAATAGATTTTTGTTATCTCTTTTGTTTTCAAGTCACCTAGATTTTCCTCAGCATTCCTACCCCATAGGCTCTCAGAAAGCTATCCCTTATAACAAATACATTTTTTAAAGAGAAAAAAGAAAAAGAAGAAGAAAAAAAGTTTCAGGAAAACCAATTAATACATAAAAACAATAAAAAAAAATTTGGCTTGATATGCCTTCTTCTACACTCTTTGTCTTACTTCCCTGCTCTTTCTCCCACCTCCAACTTCTTCAAAGGAGTCAGGACTTGAAGTGTCTTCTTATATTTCTTCTTTAGAACCAACCTTGTTCTTTGTAATTTTGTACCATTCATTTTCTTTAAATTTTTTGCTTTATTGATATCTTTTTTTTTTAATATCACTTAAATTTCATTCTGTATCTCTTCCTCTTCTCCCTCTAGAAAGCCATTCACACACAAGAGAATTTTAAAAGAAGGATAAAGAAAAGAAATTTATATTTAAAAGAATTTATAAAGAAAAATATTTCTTCCTGACATTAAGTGTATTTTTTATTTTTTAAAATTTGGGTATTTGTTAGTTTTGTTGATAATTATCCATTTCCCTTGATTTCTCAGTTTTACTGCTTAAAAAAAAAAAGAGCAAAAGTGGTCATTGAAAAGATCTGGCAGAAGAGTTATGGGGATATCTTCCCAGATCTGTTCTTCAGAGCCAAGCCTGCTTTTTAAAATTTTGCAACACTCATTTTCAGTTATTTTGTGGGTATTATTTACATTTACATTATTATAGACATTCATGTGTGTGCGCACATACACACATTTTTATTCTACTTTACTTTGCATCAATTCATAGAAATCTTTTCATATTTCTCTGTATTTATCATATTTGTTTTTTTCTCATAATAAGGAAATATTCTGTTATATACAATTGTACCATAATTTATTTAGCTCTTCTCTATATGATGGACATCTACTTTGCTTCTCATTTTTTTGCCACCACAAAAGAGAAATCAAAAGCTGGAGTTGAGGTTGCCAGGAGAAATATCATTACTCTCAGGTGTGTAAATAATATAATGTTGAGAAAGTGAAGAAGATATTAAGAAGCCTCTTGATGAGTGTAGAAGAGGAGACATATAAGTTGACTTGAAACTTGACATCAAAAAAACCTAAGATCTTGGCAGCTGGTCCCTTCATTTCCAGGTCAGTAGGGGGAGAAGAAATGGAAGCGATGTCTGATTTTATACTCTTGGGCTCAAAGATCACCACAGATGGCAACTGCAGTCATGAAATGAAGATTCCTTGGAAGGAAAGTTATGTCAAATCTGAACAACAGAGTAAAAAGCAGAAACATGACTCTGCCAAAAAAAAAATCCATATTGTCAAAATTTTTCCAGTGGCAACATAGGGTTTGAGAACTGGACTATAAGGAAAGCTGAACACGGCAGAAATTATACTTTTGAGTTGTGGTACTGAAGGAGACGTTTGAGAGTCCCTTGGACAGCAAGAAGATCCAATCAGTCTTGGCAAAGATGACAGAATAAGACAAGGACGAATATTGGAGGGGATGTGGGAAAACTGGGACACTAATACATTGTTGGTGGAATTGTGAATGGATCTAGCCATTCTGGAGAGTGATTTGGAACTATGTTCAAAAAAAAAATTATCAAACTGTGCATACCCTTTGACCCAGCAGTGTTTCTATTGGGCTTATGTCCCAAATAGAACTCAAAGGAGGGAAAGGGACCCACATGTGTAAAAGTGTTTGTGGCAGCCCTTTTTGTAGTGGGAAGAAACTGGAAACTGAGTGGATGCTCATTGGAGAATGGCTGAATAAATTATGATATATGAATGTTATGGAATATTATTGTTCTATAAGAAATAATCAGGAGGATGATTTTAGAGAGGCCTGGAGAGACTTACATGAACTGATGCTAAGTAAAATGAGCAGAACCAGGAGATCATTGTATACAACAACAATATTATAGATGATCAATTCTGATGAATGTGGATCTTTCCAACAATGAGTTGATTGATGCCAGTTCCAATGATCTTGTGATGAAGAGAGCCATCTATATCCAGAGAGAGAGACCGTGGGAACTGAGTGTGGATCACAACATAACATTCTCACTTTTGTTGTTGTTGTTCACTTACATGTTGTTTTCCTACTCATTTACTTTCTTTTTTTGATCTTATTTCTCTTGTGTAGCAAGAGAATTGTACAAATATATTTATAAATATTAGATTTAACATATATTCTTAATATATGTTAGAGGAAGAAGTGGGAGGAACGAGGAGAAAATTTGAAAGACAAGGCTATGCAAGGGTCAAAGTTGTCAAATTATCCATGCATATGTTTTGAAAATAAAAATTAGTTTAAAAAAAGATCAAATCAGTTAATACTTAATAGAAATTAATTCAGGCTATTCACTAGAAGATCAAATATTATAGAATAGAAGATCATTATATGTAATGAGAAGATGGGACTTGGTGGGAAAGACCCTGGTTTGGGGAGAGATTAAAGGCAAAAGGAAGTGGGAACAGCAGAGAATGAGATGAATAGATGAGTATCATGGAAACAATGAATATAAACTAGATAGACTTTGAGAGATAGGGGAGAACAGAAGGGCTTAGAGTACTATAGTCCATATAGTTATATGCCTAACAATATAATCTCTAAGTCAAAAGGTATAGACATTTTAATCATTTTTTAAAGCATCATTCCAAATGGCTTTTCTTGAATGGTTAAACCAATTCACAGTTTTATCTAAAGTACATTAGTGTGCTACTTTCCCTTCCTTTTGTCATCTTGGCTAATTAGGTGAATATGAAGTGAAACTGAAGAATTGTTTTGCTTTTCTCTTTCTAAGGATATGGAACAATGTTTTATATTATTATGAATAATTTGTGATTTTTTTTGAGAACTGTTCATATCCTCTGACCACTTATCTATAGGAGAATAGTTTTTAGTCTTTTGTATTTTTATTAATATGTTATATATACATATAAACAATACATATGTGTATATATATGTAATATATGTATATGCACATGTATATTTGCATGTATTCATTTATATGTATTAATACAGGAGTAAGAGAAATATATATGTATATATATAGTATATGAAATTCTTATCAGATGTATTTGACAAATAAGATTTCTCCTCAGTTGATTCTTACCTTCTTATTCTAGTTATATTAATTTTGTTCATTTAAAAGCTTTTCAGTGTCATGTAATCAAAAGTAGCTATTTTCTCTTTAGTAATTGTCTCTTTTCCTTGTTTGGTTTAAAATTCACTCTTTCACCATATCTGTGAAGGGTACCTGATTTGGTTTGAATAACAACAATAATAGCTAACATTTGTATAGTACTTTACAAAACACTTTACATGTTGTCTCATTTTATCCTTACAAAAGCCTTCTGAGGTGTGTGCTATTATTTGCATTTTACAGGTTAGGAAACTGAGTCAAACAGAGGGTTCATAGCTAGTGAGTATCTGAGGCAGGTTTTAAATCTAGATCTACTTGACTTGAAAGTCCCACCATCTGTTCGCTAAGCCAATGAGGTGTACACATTTGTGAAGCGAAGAGATGGGTCTGGATGACTCTGGGATCCCTTCTATATCTAGATCTAGGATTCACCTTGACCTCTCTGTAGGCTACATACACCTTTCTTCCTTACTTCCAGAGATTCACCACAATCACAAAATTCTCTTCCAACATTTATGAAGTTCCTATTATGGAGCCTAGCACTGACCATGGAGATGGCAGTCCACTGTGGGAAATAATGCTCAACCATATGGGAAAGTGGGACAATAACCAATGCAAAGGTAAAAAAGCTACAGGGATTGATCAGAGGCCATTGAATGGAGGAAGGAACATTTTCAGTAATCCTTGAATATAATTTCAACCTGGAAATTAGCATAAAAACTTCCCTCGCAGGTAATTTTTTTTTAATGTCAAATTGCTCCACCTCTTTCCTATTACACCTAGAAATTTATATTAGGTTCAACTGAGTAAATGACTATTTCTCCAGGTGAATCATCAGCACACATGTAACCTGGGAGTTAAAAAGCCAATAGTGTTACAAGTAACTAGCACATAATTACCATCTCTAAGCTGCAGAAGTGGGTCAATACAAGCAGGCACTCTGCAAACAGGGGAAGCTGGTAGATTATTCCTTAGCTGGGAAACCAAACCAGGAGAGTGTGTGTGTGGGGGGGTGACTCATGCTTCAGCACTAAGGAGGAAATAACTAGATTCTGTGTGTGTTTCTAAAGCAGCTTTTGGATCCTGCCTCCTCTGGGAAAATGTGGAACGACTGTGATCATTTCAAGCAAGCTTCAGAAGAAGGAATCTGAAATAAGGTATAGGGAAAAGATTTCATGGGAGACAAGCAACTGACTTTTCCATAGTTGGTCACATAGAGTCTAAAGCAAAATTTGAACTCAGGCCTTTCTGTATTACTGTATCATGATGATGACAGAAACCAAACTAGCCATCTCAAAGAACCCGAGTCCATGGGTTGAGGCTGGAGAGGAGTTGGTCACAAGCCTTGCTGAAACCCTATTGTGACTCTGTATGCTTTTATAAAATTCATAAAAATGAAAAATGTGGCAAAGTGTCGGTTCTGTGCCCCTCTAGGTAGTGAGAGCTCCCCACTCTCAGAGTCATCTTGCTGTCACTCTAGAAAGTGTGGGAAGGGATCAGCAAAATTACAAAAGGTTGATAGATTTTTTAAAAAAAGAAATGCGTCGGTCTGGATTAGGTGGAAAGGGAATCAATTCAATTTGTTCTGAGGGGCTCTGCCCACATGCTTTCAGCTTTTAATTCTTTCACGCCTAATTTTACAGTTTTAGAAGTGAGATTTTTACATCAGAGCCGTCCAAAACACACTGAAATGTTAAAATGCAATTTGTTTCTTTAAAACCTAAACAACCATGATGAAATATTTGCCATTTTATTTTAAAAAATAATTGGCCAAGAAAGATTTCAGGACAATGGTTTTTTCCAATCTAATAACGCAAATATGATAATTTTTGTTTCTGACATTTTGGAGCTCTCTGTTGGCCAGCTCACCTGGCTCTAAAATGTTGGGATTCCTTGATTTTGGCTTGAGGCCATGAGTGGAAGGAACTAAGCCCCTCAGCTCTGTGCTCTCTGGCATTATATCGTCCTCAACTTCATGATGGACTTTTTTCCTCTTTATATTTGTGCACCTCGTCTGTCTGTCCATCTGTCTGTCTGCCTTTCTCCTTTCTCTCCCTCTCTCTTTCTTCTCTTGTGTCTCTGTCTCCTTTCCTCTCTCCTTTCCTCCATCCCTGCTCCTTCCCTCTCCCTTTCTGTTTCTATCTTTCTCTTCTCTCAGGACCCTCTCCTCCTTCCCTCCCTCACCCCTCTTTTTCTCTTCTTTCTTTTTCTTTCTCTCTGTCTCTGTCTGTCTCTTTCTCTCTCTCTGCCCTCCCCTGCCTCCATAAGCCTATTCCATCACTTGCTCTTGGAACAATAATCAGATATTTTTCTCCATTGCTTCTGGAAAGAGGATGACAGGTAACTCCCTTATGATTCACTCATCTGTTTCTTCCCAGACTATACTCTTTCCCCTGGCTACCCCTCTCCTGTACGTTTTGTCTTTCCTACTAGAATTCAAGCTCCTTGAAGGCGAGACTGATTTTTCATTAATATTTGTAACTGTAGCTCTTAGTGCTTGACACATAGTAAGCACTTTATATATGCTTTTTATTCATTCATTCATTGGTACATCCTTTTGACAATAATTGATAATTGTATTTATGAGCCTGAAGCAACACGAGCTCCCTTCACTGATCAAAATGATGTAGTTCTGGGGCCATTGCATTGTCAGCTTTAAGAAGAAGGAGAAGGAAGGGGAGGGAAAGGGGGAAGGAGAAGAAAGGAGGAAGGATGGGGAATGGGGATGAGGAAAGGAGAGGAAGGGGGGGAAAGGAAGAGGGAAGGAGAGGAAAGAAGGGAAGATGAGGAGGAGAAAAGGAGGAGAAGAAGCTAATACTTTGAACACTGGGTAATCAGTAACAAAAACAAATTTCCCCAGATCAATGTATGTCTTTATTAAAGTCTTGTGATACTTCTTTATGGTATGGAGGTGACACGTTATAAAGTGGCAAAGGTTCCATGTTGGGGTCCAGGCAGCTGACTGTGTGTCTATAGGCTCACCTACTTCCCTGCATTTCGGAGAGGTTTTTCACCAGTCTGGCTACAGAAAGGTGTGTTGTCCAGGGCTAGTCTCCACTACTGTACAGTCAGTGAAGGCCATTCCCATATTCACAAAATCACGGATCCCTGAAATTCCCAACTCTAATCTTCTTACATCAGGGCCTACATATTCAGAACTCATAGTATTGAAACCCATACCATTTTCATTCCATTACTACAAGCTTGACAGTACTCAGAGTACTGGAGTACCATTATCTTCCCATTACTTAAAGCATGAATGTGTAATACTTAGAGAATTGAGTATGTCCCATTATCTTCTCATTTCTGAAATTCTGAATGTGAAGTATTCAGAGATTCCTTGTAGACTTGGCAATGTTGTCATATTTTAAAAAATGACGGACTCCCTCCTGCTGCAGAGCTATTAAACAGTGGATTGTCATTCTGTTTTCACTGCCAGAAGTCATTAAGTCAAATGCAAATGGGAATAGTTATAATAAAAATAAGCAGGATGAGCTTTCCAGAAGCACAGGTATAACTTTTTGTTGTAGAGAACAAAAGACAATAAATTCAGTGGAAATCCACCCATTCTTCCCCAGCTCCAAAGGTTAAAACTCAAGAATCTACTGAGCATCTCCTGATGATTCCATTTGTATGTGGGTATGATCCTATAACGGTGAAAGTAAGATGGCCTAGAGGATAGAAGGCAAACCATGGCCTCAGGAGAAGGAGACGCATCATGGTATGGTGCTTAGAGCTTTGAACATGGGAACCTGCCTGCTACCTCAGACATTTCCTCCATGTGTGGCCCTGGGCAAATCAAGTAACTTTGTGTGTAAAAAAAAAGGGGGGGGAGGAAATGGATTTGGACTCAATGACCCATAGCTCATTTCCAGCTTAGGATATCCAGCTTAGGACAGGCAGCTCTGGAGGAAGAGAGCTCATCTCCATGTTGCCAAAGCAATACAAAAGTACTTGTAGGAATCCGGATTTTAGACCAGACAATCTCTCCATGCTCCCTCTCCATCCCATGCCTTGCTATTTTTTACATGTGCATTCCACTTTAAAATCCACTGAAGGGGGATATTGAGGGAACACAGTGGGATAAAGCACCGGGCCTGGAGTCAGGAAGAACTAAATTCAAATCCGGCCTCACTGGGGGAGCAAGGGCACGTCACTTAACTCAGATTTACCTCCCCCAAACAAAACAAAACAGAAATCTAGTGCAGGGTATTAAGTTCAGGACTCATACAGATATTCAAAATGTGGGAAGTAATTTGCTACATTCGATTCTGAAATTTCTTGTCAGATGGAATAAAAAAGCGTGTCAATCACCGGAATAACTGTTGAGCTAGGAGGTGATTATATTGAAAAATAATGTATATTCATTTTTCTGGCTTCCACTCGATGCTATACTTAAATGGATCCCACCAATAAATCCACAGCGTTTCGAGTTAGAGGCAATGTTCCAATCTCCCACATCTTGTAGAAATGGGTGTCAAATTTCTGTTTGACCCCCTTCAGTGATGGAGAGTTCAATACCCACAGAGAAAGCCCATACTTTCGGATACCTTTAATTGTAAGTTTTTCCTTCCACTGGGTCATGAATCTGTCTCCTTAGTTTTGCCCCTGGGGTTATCACCGAGTCCGTTGCTTTTTTAATGTGCAACTCTTCAGACAAGTTAAAAATAGTTACCATACCTCCTTTAAGTTTTCTTCCCTTGAGGATAACCACACTCTCGTTCTTTGAAGTGCATGATAGCGTTGTCAAACTCCTTATCAACTTCTCTGGAAACAGGTTTGTGTCTGTCCCTTCTCAAGTGTGACACTCAGCAATGAATTTTCCAGATGTGTTCTGGACCACCTCAGACAACACCAGGACTGCTATTGTCCTTGGCCTATGTTCTTCCCTCCTCCACTGCCCTCCCTTTCTCTCCCCTTCTTTTTATTCTCTTTCCTTTCTCTCTCACTACTCCTTCCTCTCTCTTTCCTTCCCTTTTCCTTCCCTTCTGGTTCCTATCTCCCCCAAGGATTTAAATAAAGTCTAACTATATGACTCACAGTACCAAAAAAGCTCAAGGTCTTCGGGTTTGCTCTCCTCTAGACAGGTCCTATCTATCCTTCATTGAGCCTTGGTGCAAATGGTCCCAAGTGCAAAGAACCTTTTTCCACTGGCAAGGAGTTCAATGATGCCCTGTTATTTCAATCCCATTAAGACTCACTTAACATTACCATCTTATTCTGGCTCCCATTTTCAACTTCAATATTCAGTCACTGTTTTTAAGTCTGTGCAGTATCACTTAAATGAATATCCATTTATGACCCTTTCTCCCCAAATCAGATTTTTCTCAATCATATGTTCCTAATTTCCTCATCATGAGGGCATACAATAATTATTTGTACATCTCCCTGCCATGGCAAGCTCCTTGAAAAGAGGGACTGTCTTCAATAAACTTTGAGATACTTGTATTTCTTTTTTTTTTAACTTTTGTTTTAATTCTTTTTCTATGTATGATTTTTAATCTTTAAAAAAATTTATGATTTTTAAAAATGATTTAAAAATTATATCAGTTATCTCTAGGAGAAGAGGAATCTTCCCTTTTGACAAAGAATAGCAATTTAAAAAATTTGGATGTAACAATAATGTCTAAAAATATATAGATCATTGTGTCCTGATAGCTCCCTACCTCTTTCCCATGAAGGAGGCATATGCTTTTCATGATCTGTTCTCTGGGATTGGATTTTGGTTTTTTTAATCACCCTGAGTTCTGTTTCTATCAATATCTTCTATTAGCTCTTTTTAGTAGCCACATTAACATATGTAACTAATTAAACCTTTTTTATCATGTGAATTCTTGTCAAATTAGAACTCCTCTATCTTGGAGTTGTGACCAGCACACAGAAGGCTTAATATTTGTCAGACTGACTCATCTTCCTGAGTTCAAATCTGTTCTCAGGCTTACATGTGACCCTGGGCAAGTCATTTAATCCTGTATGGCTCAGTTTCTTCATCTATAAAATGAACGGGAAAAGAAAATAGCAAATCATTCCAGTATCTTTGCCAAAAAAAAAGAAAAAAAATCCAAAACTAAATGGAGCCACAAGAGTCAGACTTAACTACAAAATAATAATATATTGAATGAAAATAATTCCATTTTCAGTCATGTCTAGTTTTTTTGTGAATCATAATTATCATTTTTTAACTTAGATATAGCCCTGTACTACAGAGCTCAACAAACAGGGGCATAATTGCTAAGGAAAGTTACATGTAAGTGGCAATCAGATCCAAGCTTGACTTGAAGCTCATGGAATTCTAACTAGCAAGCCCCAATATGTGTTGGCCTATTGGCAGAGAGTCTTACAACTTTCTTCTTCTTCTTCTTCTTCTTCTTCTTCTTCTTCTTCTTCTTCTTCTTCTTCTTCTTTCTTTCTTCCTTCCTAAAATCCTTTTCTCCTGCACTCCTACAAACCTTCCTTCCTTCCTTCCTTCCTTCCTTCCTTCCTTCCTTCCTTCCTTCCTTCCTTCCTTCCTTCCTTCCTTCCTTCCTTCCTTCCTTCCTTCCTTCCTTCCTTTCTTTCTTTCTTTCTTTCTTTCTTTCTTTCTTTCTTCTTTCTTCTTCTTTTTTTTTTTTTTTTTTTTACTAAATTAAGCCCCTATTATTCAGATGGTTTATTTAGGTGCTAGGGAAGGAAATTTTTTAAAGTTATAAGGAACACCAAATGAATAATTTTGATTATATTAATTTAAAAAAGTTTTTGTACAAACAAAACTAATGCAGACAAGATTAGAAGGGAAGCAATAAATTGGGAAAACATTTTTCCATTTAAGGATTCTGAAAAAAGCCTTATTTCTAAAATATATAGAAAATTGACTCAAATTTACAAGAATTCAAGCCATTCTTCAATTGAATATTTTTCTCCAATAAATGGTCAAAGGATATGAACAGATAATTTTCAGATGAAGAAATTAAAACCATTTCTCGTCATATGAAAAGTAGCTCTAAATCATTATTAAGAGAAATGCAAATTAAGACAACTCTGACATACCACTACATACCTTTCAGATTGGCTAAGATGACAGAAAAAGGTAATGACAAATGTTGGAGGGGATGTGGGAAAACTGGGACACTGATGCATTGTTGGTGGAGTTGTGAACAGATCCAACCATTCTGGAGAGCAGTTTGGAACTGTACTCAAAAAGTTATCAAAATCAAAAGTTATCAAAATGTGCATCATTTGATCCAGCAGTGTTTCTACTGGGCTTATATCCCAAAAAGATCCTAAAGGAAGGAAAAGGACCCACATGTGCAAAAATGTTTGGGCAGCTCTTTTTGTAGTAGCAAGAAACTGCAAACTGAATGGATTCCCATCAGTGGAAGAATGGCTGAATAAGTTGTGATATATGAATGTTATGGAATATTATTGTTCTGTAAGAAATGATCAAGAGGATGATTTCAGAGAAGCCTGGAGGGACTGACATGAACTGATGCTGAGTGAAATGAGCAGAACCAGGAGATCATTCTACATGGCAACAGCAAGATGATACGATGATCAATTCTGATGGACGTGGTTCCTTTCAACAATGAGATGATTGAGTTCAGTTCCAATGATCTTGTGATGAGAGCCATCTACACCCAGAGGACTGTGGGAACTGAGTGTGGAGCACAACATAGCCTTTTCACTTATTGTTATTTGTTTGCATTTTTTTATCATTATTTTCCTTTTTTATCTACTTTTTCTTGTGCAGCAAGATAATTGTATAAATATATTTACATATATTGGATTTAACATATATTTTAACGTGCACAACATATATTGGATTACTTGCCCTCTAGGGGAGGGGTGGGGGGAAGGAGGGGAAAATTTGAAACACAAGCTTTTTCAAAGGTGAGTGTTGAAAAATTATCCATGCATATGTTTTGAAAATAAAAAGCTTTAATAATAATAAAAAATTATAAGGAACATGTCTTTAAGTGATAGGATTGAATCCTGCCTCTGCTACTTATCATCTTAGATAAATCACTTACCTGCCTTGATTTCCTCATCTGTAAAGTGAGTTGAAAAAGTAAATGGCAAACCATTCTAGTATTTGTGCCAAGAAAATCCCAAATGGGATCACAAAGAATCAGACATGACTGAAAGTGACCGAACAATAACATAGAATAAATTACTATTGCCATAATAATTCATAGTTTTTGAGCAATCTGGGATACTCGGGCCAGTTAAAGACTTGCCTAGGGTCATACTAAGAGGTCACCAAGTTCAAACCCCCCTTCCCTTATTTTACAGGTGGTTAAATCGAGGCTCCAAAGTGACTGAGATTACTCAGACAATAAGCGTTTGAGGCAATATTCTTTTTATTTTCCACCCTACCTGTCTGTATACTCTAAATGCTGCTGCTGCTTTTCCTGAGTTACTGGTATGGATTTTCAAAGAATCCTGGGCTGGAAGAACTGTTAGGGAATTTACAGTTCATCCCATGTAACCCTCTCCTTTTATAGAGAATAACCCCAAAGCCCGGGGAGATGAAATGCCTCACATCACATAGCAAACTATAATAGCAAGTTCATGACTAGAACCTCGGTCTCTTCTGAGTCCAATGTTCCTACCACTGAATTACAAGAGTTTGATATGATGTCCCATAACAGAAGTGTCCAATTAATGAAATAGGACAAAGGCTCCTGATTCTTTTCTAAGGCTATTGAAAAAGAGCTTAGTCTTAACAGATTTGGGGTTAATATTTTCTCGCTAGCAAGTACAAAACAATTCCATTTTCCTCAATAGTCATCAACATTATAAAAGACTTATCATCCAGAGCTACACTTGTCAAGGATTGAGACCATGTTGCATTTACCGGCAACAAACCCCAGGAACCCAGAGAAGAAATAGCATCAGATCTGTGGATTTTTCATTATTGTTAAACTTCTTTCTACATCTCTAGCTTCATTTCTTCAAGGTCTTGGAGCTTTGGGCCTGTCCTTAATTTGCCTGGCTGATAATGTATAATTAAGTTTCTCCCAAGGAGTAAGAAACATCACAAATCATTCATCCTTACCACCTCTCTAGGGCACGCGGCAGGTACCAGACTCATTTTCCAGATGAGTAAACGCAGTGACTTGTTCCTAATCAAGGAGCATCTCAAAGGACTTCATCGAGTGGTCGTGGAGAGGTGGCTGTGAGATATGCCCTTGAACTGCCTGAGAAATGAAGGATGGAAATCTTTGATGATTTACCATGAAAACTCTGCTCCCTGACCAATGCCTAATCTACTGTTATCATTGGTTTCTATGCCCTTGGAATGCCTGAAAAGAGAGTGATAGAAATCCTCGATGATTTGCCGTGAAAACTCTGCTCCCTGACCAATGCTTAAGTTACTGTTATCATTGGTTTACACAAAGAAATGGCACATTGAGAACAATCCACCCTCAATCCCAAGGGCCCTCCCGGGGCCCGGGCAAATCAAATCAACACAGTTAATTTTATCCAATTTCTTTGGATAAAAGTTTTGAGCAGGGAACGAGCTGTTCTGTTACATCAGTTACATACTTTAAAAATGTTTCATCTTTCTTCCTCTACCTCCAATGAATCGATGGTGTGACTAATTCAAAGATAAGTTCTTTTTTTCTTATCAGAGCCTCATTTTTCTCCTTAGAAAACAGGGAGGGCCTTCCGCCCCATTCCCCCCATTAATGTGATAACGGATGGAAAGACAGAGTTCCCTGGAAGAATGACACTTTAAAATTTTGAAGCATTTTGCCCCAACATCTTGCTGACTCACTAATCACACTAGCGCCATTAAGACAGATTATGGCTATCTAGTCTGCCCACACAGCTACTCATTTCAAAATTAGAAAGATCTGCATGTGACATTTAAATGTCAATTCATCAAAGGCTGATCCTACCTTGATAGCAAACAGATTGCCCGGTTTGGAATCGGAGCAGCCCTACCGATTCATCTCTACATTTTTCTTGGGATATGAAAGAGACAGCAAGGCTGGAACTTTGTGGCACGAACCCCCTCCTTTAGCTGCAAAGCCACCTCCTTTTTAGGATAAGAGAAATAGTTTTCTTTTTTACTTCCCCCTCTCCCCTAGATATTTTTAATCTCCAAAACTCGTATGAGAAGAAAAGGACAAAAGAAGTGAGTAAAATTTCAAAAAGACCCAGAGCAAAAGATGAAAATAACTCACAGCTGGAAGACTCAGAGAATGTGACCCACATCTGTTTCCAGAGGGTCTAAAGCACCCCTCAAATGAGCAGGCTTTATTACACTGGGGAGGGGGAAGAGGAAGGGGCGTGAAGCTCTTTATTGAGTCATGGGTTCTGGGGTTTGAAATGAAGAGATGAGTAATGAGAGTAAATGAGAGATGAGAAGAATTAGTAAAAGGAATTATTTTTCCAGACTAATTCATTCAGCTGTATCAACTATGGGATTTCTTGGCATTACGAAGAAAAAAAAAAGGAAAAAACCCATAGTCATAGACCAGGATTTAAAACTAGACACGGCTTAGAGAAGGAAGTATACTTGTTTGCCACTTCAGCTCTCTGGGATCTAAAGCCCCTAAAAGGTTTGCCTTCATTTAGCAAACATTTATTATGTGCTTCCTACAGGCAGAGCACTATCAGATCAGGTAGGTTATAAAGGTAGAAGACATTATCCTTGTCCTTGTGAAGTGGAGTAATAAATAATGAAATAGAACCACCAAATTTAGATTCTAACATCCTAGCTCTGCCCTATTCATGTGACAGTAGGAAAGTCACTTGGTCTTCCTGGGCCTCAGTTTACATATCTATAAAATGAGGGAATGGATCAGATGATCAGACTCAGTCCAGATGATCATAGGTCCTAAAATCTCAGAAAAACAAAACAAAAGAAAACAAAACTGTAGGATGGGTCAAATGGGGGAGAAAGTGGATTTGGGGTTTCTTTGGTATATGGGACTTTCTGGGAAGATGAATCCCTCTAAAAATAAGGGTCACCAGTTCTTCTGCAGTCTATAGTCTTGGATCCCTGAGAGATTAAGTGATTTGCCTAGGGTCACACAGCCAGTATTGGTAAGAAGCAGTATTTGAATTTAGGTCTTGCTAGCTTCCCAGATCAGCTCTCTAACCAAAACTAAAACTAAAAACAAACAAATAAACAAACAAAAAAAGAAAGTGAAATTTAGAGAAGGATCTTGCCAGCTAGAAGCAAGGGAAAGAAACATGACAGGCTTTATACTGGATATGGCATTTGCGCCGAGTAGGATTTCTACATGCTGGTAGGTGGAGAGGAGTGGGAATGAGAGGAATTCAGTTGGACAGGGCTAATCAAGAGTGAGAACATGGTTGGGGTGCAGAATCCAGAAATTTAAAATGAGTTGGAGCACTGTGCTTATTTTCCAAAGAAGCTCTTAGATGGCCTTCAGAGTTTGTGATTTTTACATGTAATGAAGCCATGTGGTAAAGAAAGTAGGTGGCAGTTCATTATTATCAAATAATGATGTATTAGATATAATCCAGGATTATGGTTAGGAAAGGAGTTGGGCTAATCTTATAGTGAGAGGAAGGAATAACAGATGGCCAATCTGGGGTGACTCTGGATCCATTAGAATGTAAAGCTACTCCCATTAGAATGTCGACTCCTTGAGGGCAGTAATATCTTGTTTTCATTTCTCTGGAGTTTAGTCCAGTGCCAAGCACAAATTAAATAAATAATAAAGGCTTGTTGTTTGGATGACTGGTACTGAGAGGAGATCAAAAGGCCCCAAGCAGGGGTGGGCTGGTCCTACCTGGTATGTGAAGAGATTTCAGGGGATCTAATGAGCTTGGGTAGAAAAAAAAATGATGCCTGTTTTTATTAATCTTTGATTTCCTATGCAATCTTTTGGTTTTTTATTTTATTTATTTTTAAAAATTTTATTCATTTAAAAACACTACTGTGAAATCGAGTCCATGTTTCATTAGATTGTCAAAGGATCCATGACTTTAAAAAGATTAAAAACCAGTCCTCTGGTGACTTATCTAAAGAGGTCACATGCCTTTGTCTCCAAATTAGAAATCCCTCCACCCAAAAAAATTACAAAAAAACCCAAATAGGTATAAAAATGATTAAAATCTCTGGGCCTGAGGGAGACCTCTGGTCTTCCAGTACAGGCTGGACAAGACTCATACAGGAGCAGGAAGAGAATTTGTGAGCTGTGCCATTGGCGGGCATACCCACATACATGAGATTATAGGTACATTAACTTTAAAAATGGACACTTAAATCATTTGTGACTTAGGTCAGAGTTTGGGACAGATGAATAGATCTTGATGGTTTAATGGAGCTTTTCCAAATGCTCTGTTTCTACTCTACTCTCATCAGGCCAGACCATACTACTTATTCTATGCTCTATTCCCTCCTCCCACTCCTTACCTCTGTCTTCCTCCCTATGGCTTCTCCTTCAACATGTATATCCATCCTGAATGAGAGCCATGTTTGGAGTTTGCCTTGGGCTGCTCAGTAAAACTGAGGCTTCTAAATACCGTCTCCCGGACTTGCACATGGGGACTTCTCTGTGGTTTACATTATTATAGACGAGAGCATTTGCGTATTTTTTTTCTAGTATTTAATTCTGCAAATAGCACCTTCCATTCCAATATTGAGATGCCAGATGATAATGTATTTATTAAAAGATAATGTATTTATTAAAAAAAAATGTATTCGTCTATTTCCTGACACACAGTAGGTACTATATAAATGCTTATTCCATTCCTCCCTTCTTGTTTTACCTTTTAGATCATAGATTTGGCATTGGAAGGAAGCTCAGAGACCGTCTGGTTGAAGTCTCTTGCTTCATATACTTTTTGACCTTTTTGCAGAGCTTAATACTATGGACCATACTTTCCTTCTGGACACTCTGTCCTCTCTTGGTTTCTGGAACACTGAGGTTTCTTGATTTTTCCTCTACCTCTCTGATAATTCTTTCCCAGGATCATTTGCTGGATCATGAACCACAACCACTGTCATCTGTGATCTCTGCTCCCATGATCATCTCTAGGCAGATGATTCTCAGATCTATATATCCAGCCCTAGCCTCTTTCTTAAGCTATAGTCCTGTATCACCAACTATCCATTGGACATTGCTACATATTTACTTTATCTATACTTACATTTGCCTATCTATATATGCACAGACAATGGATTTATCCAGTGTTAACAAACTAGTGCTACTATCTAGTGCTAGTGTTACCAAAACAAGAAAGTTCTTTGTAAACTTTAAAATGTTTTAGAAATACTAGTTGTTACTAATAGCATTAGTATTAGAACTATTAGTTGTTGCTACTAGTACTCATATTAGAAATATTAGTTGTTACTACTAGTACTTGTATTAGAAATACTAGTTATTATTAGAACTAGTAATACTAGTTGTTACTACTAACACTGTGAGAAATATTAGTTGTTACTACTAGTACTTATATTAGAAATACTAGTTGTTATTAGCACTAGTGATACTAGTTGTTACTACTAATACTGAGAAATATTAGTTGTTACTACTAGTACTAGTAATACTACTACATGTAAGTAAAAACGACAACATTTAGCCATTGGGGTTGCGAGGATTCACTGAGATTGTGAAGCTGAGTTGATGGAAGGATGGTGATGTCTTTGACAGAAAGTGAAATTCAGCTGGTGTGACTAAACCTTAATACTCAACTTAGTGAATTGTAGCCCTGGCAATGAGGTGCGACAGTAAACAGTGACTAGTTGGATTTGTAGCCTAGCTTCATGACCAGAACTTGTTGAAGCTCAGAGAACATCTGGTGTTATTCAAGGCAATACAAGAATTATGTGATTCTGCCAGAGGGTGAGATCATTCAGAGGGTGAGAGCAAAGGATTGTTGTTATGTCAAACTCAGGGCACAACTTGCTTGTTGGGTCCTAGTCCCGGAAAACAGGGTGTCTCCTAATATTCTGACAATGCTCTCCAGCTATTCCTGCCTCCCCTCAGTATCACCCACCCTCTATCTCTGTGAAGCTCTAAGGGTCCATCTGCATCCACTTCTACTTTCCGAGAGACTCTCACGTCTCTCGAGGGCAGACACTGTTTCCTTTGTATTTCTGGTACTTACTCCAGTGCCTGGCACTGTCGGAAACGGCCAAGAAAATTAAGTTCTTGCTTAAGATCACACACGGCATGCATCCTTTTTTGATGGTTGATGAAGCCTATTGTGTCATAAGAAGGCAAAGGCTGGGAAGCACAGTGGGGAGTTCTTGTGGATGGCTAATGAACCATTAACTTCCAAAGGGCTTCAAGGTCACCTCTTGGATCTGTGGCCAAGCAGAAGTCCCCTCTTCCTTAGGGGCCATGGAGCCTTTGCGTTCTCACTGCATGATTAGCTCTTGTGCTAATGGATTCTACATTTCAGTTACATGTCCTGGATCACTGAATTTGAAATTGGGAGGGACTGTTCCCCTCTCCCTACTCCTCTTTTAACAGAAGAGAAGCACATGCTATAACATAAAATGTGCAAGGTCAGGGATGAGATAACTAGAGGGCACAGTGGGTAGAGTGCTGGACTTAAGTCTGAGTCCTGCCTCAGACATTTACTAGGTGGATGAT